>NW_024884900.1:8453684-8528652 GCF_019232065.1 Centrocercus urophasianus
GAAGCAGCGGCCCGGCCCCAGCTCCTCCGGCCCCGCCGAAGCACCTCACTGAAAAAAAAAAACCCAAAAAAAGCAGACAAAAAAGACCAAGCAGAAGACAAAAAAATAAAACAAAATCCCATCCGGCCGCGGGAGGGGCCGCGCCAGCCCGGAGCCGGGCCCTGCGGGACGGAGCTGCGCCCGGAGCTGCGGGACCGCCGGAGCCGCACATGCGTTCCTTTGTCCTGGCGCCCCGCTAGCGCTGCCCGCGCGCTGCCGCTCGGTTCCGGGATCGGCTCAGCGGGGCTCCGCCGCCCCGAGGATGCCCGCCGGGCGGCCCGGCGCTGCCCGCCGGTCCTGAAGGATTAGTTGTGGTTTCGGCGCGGACTCGGCTCTGGATCGGAGTTGCCCGGCGCACACGCGCGCCCCTCCCGCACCGCCATGAGTCCGGGGCCGGCGGCTCCTCTTCGCCCCGCGTCCGCAGGTAACGCCGCGCCGGGGTGGGGGAACGTTGCGTCCGCGAGGTCCTCTGGCAGGGAAACGCTCTTGGGGGTCTCTTTCTTTTTTTCTTTCTTTCTTTTTTTTTTTATTTTTCCTTTCTGCTTAATTATTTATTATCCGTATCGGCAGCTCGGAGCTTGCCGATTTCTTTCGCGCAGCGCTCGTACCGAGGGGTGCCCGCACCGGGGAGGCTCGGGCGGGCAGCGCGGGGCCGTGGGTTGGTTGGGCGGGGGGCGAACGCAGCTCTCGGCTCCCAGCGCACGGAACGTCCCGCTTCGGCCCCGCCGCCCTCCGCGCTCCGCACGGAGATACGGGCGGGCTGCACGGCCGCTTGGAGACGCGGAGGAGATTTTAAATCGGCTTGGCGAGGGCGTTGTGTGTTCCTTCTGCGTTAGTGCCGAGTTTTGTTTTCTTTTTCCGTTCTGTTTCAATTCGCGTGGCTTTGCTTTTTTTTTTTTTTGTTTTGTTTTTGTCCTCTTGCTGGTGTTGTGTAGTGCGAGTGCCTGGGCACAGAAATGGTTGCATCGAGAAGGATGCTGCGCTCGTCCGCTGGCGGAGATCGCCTCTGCTGCTGTAGCATTTGCGCGTAACCCTGATCTCTCTTTCATATTTAAAATAAAACCTAAAAGTAGCGGAAAAGGGCAAAGTTCCGGCTCAGGGTTGGAGCTGCCGAGGCGGCTCGTGGTTGTTCGTACGGTGAGCCCGGCGGTGCGTTTGCTCCAAGTTGCTGCTCCGCTCGGTAACGTGTGGTCAGCAACGCAAAATGGGGTTTGCTCCTGGTCGAGCTTTGTCTGCGGGAGATGATGCCCCTCTGTGTGCGCGCCGGGCCGAGCATCGCCTCCCGATCCGCTCACAAGTGATGCTCACTCGGAGCGCTTTGTGCACCGCGGTTCGTCCGAGAAGTGCCTCTGCCACGTTCCACAGCGATGTTCTCAGCGCTGCGTGCGATAGGAATGGCAGGATTTCTGCGGGAGAATCGGAGCTGAAAAGCAGGCGCTGGGTTTATTGTTGGAGATTGAGGAAAGTTCTTTAAAAATACAGAAATGGTGTCTTTTCTCCTCTCTTTGGTGTTTGGAAAAATGAACTAAATGGGAAACTTAGGGCTTCTTTATGCTGGTTAATTTAAAAACAGTAAAATAAAGTAACACTTGAAACTGTAAAACGGTTTGGTTGTGGGTTTTTGTGGGTTTTTTTTTTTTTCCCAGTTTGTTCTTTTTCTTCTTTCTTCCATGATAGATTTTGTGAAAACAAAGAGTGGTTTGGAGAGTTTCTGCCTTCAGAGAGAGGCTGCATTTAAAAAGGCAACAGCAGATGAAATTCGCTGGGAAGGGTCATTATTCCCCATCAGAGAGCAGGCTGATGGGCACGGTCCTGAAAGCTCTGAGCATGGCTTGGTTTGTTGGACTGATACTGGACTTTGAAGCACACGGCTTTCTGGGGCTCTTCAATTTCTGCGTTATTCACATATTTTTCATTAATTTAAGGAAACTCGTCGCTGGATAATAAATCCATCAGTGGGTAATAAATCCAGTGTTTACAAGGTATTGAATTGGGAAGAGACGCGCCAGCCCAGCTTTGAAATAAGCCAGCAGTCATCTGAAATCTGTCTGGAAGTCTGAAAAAAGAGTACAGCAGGGTTTTTTTGTTTTTTTTTTTTTTAATTTTTTAAAAATTTTTTTGCAGTTAATTGTGGAAATCTTTGACGTTGTTAACTTGAGGGCAGGCAGATCATTGCAGTGCCCTGTTACACTCTGAGCTCTGTCTGCTCATTTATCGCTCGGTGGTTCCACACCCAAGTTGTTGGGCACTGGAGATGCCTCCTATGCGTTGCCTGTCTGGATGGCTCTTCTCTGATTCTCAATTCAGAAATCTATTCCCTTCAACCAGAAATTAAAGCTTGCTTTTCAAACAATGGGTTTTAATTATTTGAGCCAACAGTTTCTATCAGAAGACTGCGGTCTTCCTCGAGTGTTAGGCTTCCCTTGTTGGCATGGTTTTGTTGCTGGGTACCTTCATTTCCGTGTGCTTTCAGAAAGCAGACTGTCTGACAGCGGGGCTCTGTCCGAAATTGAGTTTAGAATTGAGCAGCTCTCTGTTCAGTGAATGTGGGGAGTAGTGTAGGTATGAGGGGTGTGCATGTGTTTGCAGCTGTGTGTGTGCCTTATATCTCAACACAGATGCACAGATGATTTTGGCTTCTGCACTCGGGGTGTCCAAAATCAACATTTGCAGCGTTCCCTTTCCTGTTAAGTTTTTGGAAAGGGGTGCTCAGCATTTTGGTGTGAAACTTAAAAATGCATCATTTCAACAATAGGGCGAAGGACGAGGCAGCACGCTTGCGGAACAGCAGTGGTGGATGAGGTACTGAAGCAGCACTGGGAGGAAAAGCCTTCCCCAATAAAGGTGGCAGATGAGAGATAGAAAGGAACATTGGTTTGAGCACAGCGTGGTGTCAGGAATCAGTTAGTTTGAGGGAGAGAAGCCCTGTGTGGAGATGCACACTGTGCTCAATATGAGGGTGGCTTTTTCAGACCTTACCTAAGAGCAGTGGGTGAGATTACCGAGCCGAGGAATCGGTGCTGCTGTAGAAGTACCAGCAACCGAATGGTTGGTGCGGTTGGAGTCTCCAAAAATACTTAATGAATTTAATTTAGAAACCAGCAATTCTGCCAGTCTCCGAAGCTGGGCTGTATTTCACAAAAATTCTTATCAAAATCCAGATCAGAATGCAGTGCATAATTGCGGTACAAAAATGCAGTTTGTGTGCAGCTGATGCATGGGAGTAAAAATATATATATTATGTATTTTTTGTATTAAATTGAATGTTTCCAAAGGAAATCTCTGCACTGCAGGGCGGCAAAGCACAGCCAAATAGCACCACCTCATGGACGTTCCCTTCGGAGCCCATCAGCTCCTGGCTTTTGTCACCTGATTTGTTTCTCTGAAATATGTACACATCTCCGCGCGTGTCTCACTGTAGCGTCGTTCCTTTGAAATGCATAACTTGAAGGAAACTTAACTTTTTTTTTTTTTTTTTTTTTTTTATTGGTCTTTCAGGCATCTGATGCCAGCTCTGAAAAACTGTTCAACGCTGTTACAAATAAAGGTAAGACTGCAATTCGCATCACCAATGTGTTTTTTCCCCCCCCCCCCCCGATGCGTTTCTTCTTGTGGCAATTTCAATGGGGATGAAATGTGACTTGTCTGGCAGAGATGTTGCAATCAGCTTGTTAGTGCTTTTTATGTTTCTCTCGGTTTCAGACGTGTTCTGTATGCTTGATAATTGCTTTGCTTAAGCAATATAAAATAAAGGCTTTAAATAATGCAGTGCCTGCCAGGTCAGAATTAATTTAAATAACAATATTAGGGAATAGTTTATTTTACAAATGGCTTTAATTTAAGCTCATTTAAATAACTGTAAGAGTTTTCAAAATGTTTTAACTTGATTGTTACTCATCAGCTCCATGATAGACATGGAATTATGAATAGCCAATTTGCACTGCTGACAGTAATAACCAGCCAGCGTTTAGTATTCACAGGATAATAGTCATAAACCATGGCTTGCTGTGCTGTGTGCTTTCTGTAGAGTTAATAAATGATATAGAGGGCCACATTTAAATATTCAGTATCCCATTAATTTCCTCCAAACAGCAATCTAAAGAGAGAGTGGCTAATGATATAACAGTACATTAAGGGAAAACTCGCCCTAAATCAGTGCCAGTGAGCTTCTGTGCAGAGCTTGTCCTGAAGCAGCATTATTAGAAAGGCTGTGGGGATGCATTTATTTATTTATCCCTTTATTTATTGCAGTGTTTGGGGTTTTTTTTGTTTTTTGTTTTTTGCAAAGAGGGCAGAGGGAGCAGCTTCCAGACATGACTTGTGCCTATGTGTGTAATTCAGAGCCTTCAAAATGCATCAGCTCTTTCTGTTTTTCACCCACTGTCCTACTTCTCAATGGCAGTGTGTAATAATTACCCATTAAATGGGGCTGCAAACCCGTAGTGCTTTAACCTGGTGTGCTTCTGGGGACATTTGAGTCAATCTTGCTTAGAAAACGCAGATTTGGTGAATTTGGCGTTCAGGTCTGTTTTGATCACAGTTGGCCAGGTGTGGGTTGGCTCTGTATTGGGTTTGTCATTCCAGTGGGCCGTCGTGGTGTTATTCTATGTGTTTTAATCCCACAACACCATGTAATTGGGGATGAGCCCATGATGCTGAGGTGTGAGGTTCCTGTGCTGATACGTCGTCGCTTTGGGGGTCTGCTGCTGTTGTTGAATCCTATTTAATGGCATCACGGATCCACGTTCCTTGTTTTTTGTGTTCTCCCATCCTTTGGGAGCCCTGTGTTGGATGGATGACCTCGGTGGCCTAACCGGACGATCTCACTTGGCGAGCTGATAGATCCATTTGCTTTAATTGAATGTATGGCTTGCCCTCAGCCCCTCCACCGCCAAACAAATAAATAAGGTTGCACGTTTGGGTGACCCACGCTGCTTGTGACCACATGGGAATTTGGGGCCAGGCGAGGAGGGGCCTTTTGCTCTTCCTGCCCTTCCCAGTTCGGACCCAGCACGTTTCCCACAGCCCGGGTAGTGTTTACTTACCCAGGTTGATTCGTGGCATCTATTTGGTTGTGAGCATCCATGCTTGACAGGGAGCCTTTTCTTCCGAGATACTTTTCTTTGGTGATTTAGTTCCCTTGAAAGGATTAGGATTTCTTTGTGTAGCCTAAAATCAACATAGGCTTTTCTAAGCTTTGCTTGAGAAACCATACACAAATAAGCTTTTTAGTTGATGGTAGATTATTCCTGTGCCCCTTATTTCCATCAAAATGGCGGCTTTCTTTTCTCCTCCTGAGTTTCCCCTTAAAGCCATATGCTAATTCCTGTTGGTAACATGAATGACAAGGGGAGAATCAATTCAAATCCAGGTGCTGCCAAACCAGGCCGACTGGTATTCTCTTTTTATTTTCTTTTTTCTTTTTTTTTTTTTTTTTTCTTTTCCACCGGGAGAAAAGAGATTAAGGGGAAGGAGGGCGGAAAAAGCATCGGGAGCAGTTTTGTTAAAGGGATTAGCATTCAGGCTGCTAAATATCAGGAAAAGAGCCCCCCAGAAGACCCCTGGTTGGGGATAATGTCGCTAATTGCTTGCAGCCAGGTGCAGGGGCTCTCGTCGTGGGGCTGCTGCCTTCCCCCAGACCCTGCCCTGGGGACGGCTGAGGGCTGCCCGGGTTGCTGTCATTTTGATATATTCCAAGTTCAAGTTCTCTCCTTGCAATTCAGCCTGTTTGCTTGGAAGCCAGTTCTTCCCCTCTGCTGTCCGCGGCTGTTTTTGCCAGAAGCAATAAAAGTCGCTCGTCAGAAAGGGTCAGGTTTGCATTGGGTAAATCATGATGAAACCTTCAAAGCTCCTGGCTGGGAGGCCCAGACTGACAAGTGTGCCGTCCCTCCTGTCCGGAGCCGGCCTGCCTGGCATCCCTCAGCTCCCTGTGTTTCACACGTTTTTTTATCTTGCCACCTCTTTTTTTTTTTTTTTTTTCCTTCAGAATTCTTTACAGCAGAATTTACAGAACCGGTGTATTCACAAAGTGGGTAACAATCCTGAAGCGTTGCAGGTTTCTGCCATTCAGTTGTAGACTCGGGGCTAGCGATGAGGTGGAGCTCAAGGTGTGTGGGATTGTTATGGGCGTGTAATGGGAACTAATCCCTTCCAGAAACAGAAACAGTAATAATTAAAAAATCCAGGACAAAGTTAATATTCCCTCCCTAGACCTTCTTTGATGAAGGGTGGGAAACCCATCAAAGAGAAGTCTCCTGACATCCACTTCGGAGCTAGCTGCCCTTAGAGCTCAGTGGGAAAATGAGATTTCTGAGTTTTGGGATGCTCCATGGGCATTGAGGCCCCTTCAGGGCTGGGGTTTGTGTGCAGCACAGTGGTGCTGTGTTTGGGAGGGCAGCCACCAGCTCTTTGCTGCCAGTGCTCTCTGAGGTTCCCAGACCTGCACTGGGTCTGAAGCGGAGCTGGGGACTAGAGAGGGATGTGGCTTTGTCCCCAGGGCAGCAACTGCTGTGGCTGCTGCTGAAATGAGCAGTCCCTGGTTGCGAGCCTGAGCAGGAGCTTGTTATGTTGCAGAGCTTGAAATTATCTAAGAAAATGATTCCCAGTGAGATCTGGTGGCTGTGCTGGGAGGTAAGCACCCTATAATCTCTGCATGGAGGAGGAATGGAAGAGTAGCACATCACTCGTCTGCAGCAGCCCTCCATCCCCCGCACTGTGCAGTCTGTGCCTTCCAGCTTCAGAAATGCTACTTGGAGTCTTTGGAAGAACATAACTTCTCTCGCTGTCTGAGAATGTCAACCTTAACGCTGTTAATCCTGGCCAAAATACAGGCTTTTGTTCGTGAATTTTTGTAGCGTGACTTTCCAGCATAATTAAATTCCATTATCTTTTAATAATTTAAACAGACACATCTGAAGATGTAGAACAGGCAGCTCCTACTACTGCTGCGTATTTAATTTATGTTAAGTCCCTCCTACATACCCTTGGAAAACAGCTTTTCCTGGAGGGAGAAATGAGTCCCAAAGTGATGAAGTTTCATTTGTGCTGTATATTGAAGTTTGCCTTTGATCAGGAACACAATTGGGCCGTTACAGCTTTTTATGTTCAAATTGTTTACAGGATGTTCATGTAAACTTTATGAATCCTTCTGCTTCGCGGCACCACCAGCTGTCAGGGAAATATTTATATTCTCAGCTGGAGGTAGATCAAGGCGTCTGGGTTACTAGTCCTCACTGGTGGCTGCAATACTACCCGGATCAAGGCCTGGCTTTTAGGTGGTTCTGCAGCAATATCCTCCCCTGGAAAAACAGACGGATTGTTTTTTTTTCCCCTCGTCTTTTTTTGGTGAATCATTTCTTGAGGATCTTTTACAACATCTGTTTCTGTAAACAAGCAGGGAGCTGAGGCTGGCATGTGCTGCTCCTTGTTGGTTCAGTCCGCAGGAGGTTCTCGGCTGTGGAGGAGTGTTCACCCTCAGCCAGCCGATCCCACAGCAGCCCGTTGGGAATCCAGCTGGGTCTGCTGCTGCACAGACAGCACAGTGCTGCAGGAACGCCACCACTGTGCCGGCGCACTGACTGCTGCTTCCTTCCTCCTTTCCAGGAGCACGCAGGAACCTTCTTAGCATCCCGACTCACGTGGTGTGCATCCTCAGCTTCTGACTTCTTGGGGGCTGCTGCATCTTCTCACTGAATGGCTTAATCCCAGACTGTATTTAGGGCTCTGGACCGGTGCCAGTGCAGTGGAAGCCCACACGTTGCTCGGCAGACCTCAGGGACTGCGGAGTCTTTGGCACAGTCCCATAGGCTTCTCTTTTTGTGGGTGTTGCGATGGCTGCCCTCCCAAAATGATGCCCTGATGTGGTGTGTCCTTGCATTCCAGTGGAGGCTGTGCTGGTGGCTTGGGATTGCTCAGTTACCCTGTTTTTTGGGTTTCAGATGGCTTCTCGGTATTTTCCATGTGAAAGCTGAGTGTCTCATTAGCAAGCTCTGTGCAAAGCCTCCTGTTTGGAGGACCTGAGATTTCTTGTACCAGCGAGTTAGATTAGAAGAAATGTTGCATCGCTTCACTGTAGCTTGCAAGTCAGGCAGACAAAAGTCGATGCCTGCCTTGAGACAGTCCTTTGTTCTAGTGCACAAAAGAGCAAGGCAGTTATTTCTGTTCCACGAAGGCTTTATCTGAGCGAGGAATTTGTTGCATAACTCCGCTTACGGCTGCATCTCCTGTGCACAAACCGCTCCTGCCCATCAGTGCACTTTCTGTGCCCTCCCCTTCACCTGCTGCAGGGGTTCTGGCTGCGATGTGGCAGTCAGGTGGGGCGGCCTGTGCTGTGGGATGTAAGGGCAGTTCTGCAGGAAAAGGTCCCTGTAGTGTGATGAACACAGTGTGCCCACAAGGACAGTGAAAGAGGGAGAGAACCTCTTTCACAGCCTTTCTGATTCTTAAAGCTTAGAGCTTGTGGTATTACAATACAGGAATCTTCCAAGGCTTCTAAATTAATCATAGAGAACTAAACTGAACCATAAAATAACCAGACTGTGGGCTTGGGTGTCTCTTAACCAAAATAACTGAAAGAGGCAGTTGACAGCGGTGTTCTGGGAAACTTCAACCACTTGAACTTGTATCAAGTATGCTTCGGTCTCAGGTGGTGATTGTATTCCTTTAAGTTCTTTTCAAGCTGTTGGTTTTAGCAAAGTCAAATGATTCCAGTGTCAGCAAAATGACAATATTTACTAACGCATAATTGTGTCTATTCTGGAGAAAGTATTTGTTTTACAGATTAAACTGTATTTGATTTTCTTGGAAAAGGCTTATCGGCTTTGGGCTGCAAAATAACTAGTGGTAATCAATTCAAAATAAGGTGGAAAACTTCTTAAGGATAGGAGTAGCTTGCTGGTGAGGCTCCTGCTTGACATACCTCCAGATGAGTGGGGTCCAGGCTGGAGCCTGGTGTGAGGTTTTGTCGATGGGCATCCTGCAGACCTCCCGTATCTGGCCTGCTGCTAGTCTCTCCCCTGTAATAAAATGTTGTTTTCTCTCAAAATGTATGTTTATTTAACTAAGTCTCTTTTTGCTTCACAATCTGGATTCCATTCAGTCAGTTACCACTCCAATTAACTAACAATTATTTAACATTAACAGTAATTACAGACGCCAGTTAAGCGCCTACAGATGTCAACTGTTAGCTTTGTACCTAATCACTCAATGAAATGGAGAAAGTTCAACAAACATCAATTAGCCAAGCAATTAGGATGAGGTAGGAAAGAGCATGTTATCGTGTGTGAGCTGATTCAATTTAGTTTATTTTGTCGGTAAAACACACACACACAGACAAGCAGCAGTAAGTCGCTGAGATTAGATAAAGCTGTATTGTTTTGCTGTTTATACAAGGCTTTTCCCCTCCTCTTCTTTCCTGTACGAAACTTCAATGTGCTTTGCCAGGCATCTGTTATCTTATCGAACGCATTGTGTTTCAATTGGAGAAGCACAGCAGCGTGGCTTTCTGCAGAGGCACAGACATCGGTTCAGATGCAGCTGCCCCAGCAGTGCTGTGCCTGCAGCCCAGCTGCTCCCGGCCTCGCTGCCCCTGCTGCCCAGCCTGCTGACACAGCGCCTGCGTGGGCTCCGATAACACCCAGCAGCATTAATTGGTTCCTCCACCTCTCTTATCTACGAGTTGGATGTTGATAAGTGCTTGCCTCAGTTACCAGAGCAAGGGTAGGAAGCAGCCATAAATTAGTGCTGCTTTCCGAAAAGATGGTTCATCTCTGTCTGTCATCTCAAGTGTGTTGCAAGCCTCTCGAGGTCTTCTGAAGACCTGTGCGGGAGGTGCTTGGTGTGCACTGCACATGGGGGTGTAGGGCTGTGCTGCTGAACCTCTGCCCGCCTGTCTGTGGGCTCTGATGTCTCCTCACTAGCACCGTGTCACACCCCGTTGTCAGAATGTCTCCCATCCAAATGCAGCTAATTTAAAAAAGAAAAGCTCTCCAAAGCATCTCACATCCTACAGCCATGCATCAGTCTTGCCACTCGATGCCAGTAGGAGCTTTTATGGGGACCGACATATGAATTGTGCTTTTTTTTCTCCTTGCTTTTTTTCACGTTGAAGTCTTCATAGCTGCTTCAAAAATGAGAGCAAGCAGACCTTTCTCTTCCCATTTTCAACAGTCCCCCAAACAAGAGCGCCTTCATCGCAGCGCCGACATGCTTTAAATGTTTCTCCACGTAAAATGATCCCACAAAGTATGATATTATTTTATCGTGCAGACTGCCCACAGGAGTCAATGGAGCTCTTTGAATTAGTCATTGTTTTTCAGAGTGTGGGAACAGGCGTGGAAAACCACAGGCAAATCTCTGCCTTGCTTTCCCAAGTCTCAGCTGTTTTTTCTGTTTTCTTTTTAGAGAAACACACACACGCAGTCTGAACATGTGAAGAAACCCCTCAACGTGTGACTTAAGTGCAATAATATTTGTCTGAGTAGGCAGAAAGACCAAAATAAAGCTTCCAAGTGGGAACTGCCGTGCTTGTTGCAGCAGCAATGGATACCTTGCAAAGGATGGCACATTAAACTGGGGACTTTTACCTTCCTAATGGTTCAGCAAGTGCTGCTCCAAGCAAAGAGGAAGGGCTCCCGCCTTTCTCAAGATGCCGAGAGGGCTGGAAGAGGGCATTTATAGTTTCATGGAGCAGAATAAACAGAGCCTGATTTGTCCTCACTTAGAAGTTCAGCGCTGTGCTTGGTCGCTTGACTGACTTTAAACACTTGTTACCACTGAGCGTTTACATAAGTGCTTTGCTGGATGAGGGCCACAGAAGTAAATCCCATGACACCCTGGAGACATTAAGCCGCCCACAAATCACTCTTATTTCTTTTTTTATTCTTTTTTTTTTCCCAGTGCTTATATGTATGTGCCCGGGGATCCTCACATCCCATTCCCTGTCCCCATCAGGTCCTGCTCTTGTCCCCAGCTCACTGCTGCACTGGTGTTTTTGGGGTCCAGCAGGTGGGTTCATTGGCTCATCAGAAACCAACTGCAGCAAGCAGAGAGCGATGGTTTCATGTTGGGTTGTGTGAGTGAGGGGCACAGTGCTGCTGGGCAGGTGTGATGGAAGGGGCAGCGCCGTGCTGGAGAGAGGTGACAGCTTCAGCCATGGATCCTTTGCTGCTGATGGAATTATTTAGAGTAACGTAACTGATTGCCAGGCTGAATTTGACTAGTGCCAGTCTGTATGAGTGCCAGGAGCATGCTGAGCAATGCTTCGAGCAGTGAGTGTGCTTCTGAAAGGGGGTTACACAGCATCCAGCAAGCTGTTTAAAAAAGCCAGCTTAAATGTATACTTTAAAAGTTGCAAACAGAAGAGCAGAGCAGATAAACTTGACTTAAGTGCCTTTTAGACCAGTTAATGGCCTTGACTTACAGATGCCAGGAAAGTAAGAACAAGCTGTGTGTTTTTTTTCCTGCTGTACTTGACCAAAATTGTTTTCCTAGAATATCTTTCCTAGGCCATGTGCCTTCTGCCTAAATCCTGCTCACAGCCCAAGGAGCTCCCCAAGCCCACAGTTGTCCAGAGCTGCCCAAGAGCCGTTGCAGTGTGAGCTTTCCTCTCCAGCCTTCTGTGGTACATTGTGGCTGGGTCACCACTGTGCTCCCCAGTTCCTTTATGGCTTTGTGCAAAACCTTTGTGGTGTGGGCCTGCAGGGCCAGGGCTGTCTGGACAGTGCTCTGTCTGTGCCATTGCTGCTGCTTTTGGATGGGAGAGAGGGCTGAGGTACAGCACTGCTGAGCTCCCACAGCCATTTGATATCATTTCCAAGTATTTCAAATCAGTGGGCACTTCTGAAAATTGGAGCCAAAGTAATTTGAGCAGCTTGTAATGGGAAGCAGCTGCTGCAGAGCAAGTTGTGTCCTAAGAAAAACGGCTTTATGGAAATAGGTCTGCTGAGTAATAAAGCCACAAATTAATACTTAGTTCATTTACTAGGTTGTTAGTCCCATAAGCACTTAAACGGCATTTGTTAAAAGAAACAGCATTATGAAAACCTAACGCAGATGAGCAAAACCCTCAGTCTGACTTCTGCTTGCTGGTTTTTGTCACTGGCTGTTCTTACATCGCAGCCTCCGCAGGTTTCGGCCGGTGTGGCTGCTGCATGGGTGTAGCAGGATTCGGTTCTTCCAGGCAGAGAAATTGCACCATTTTGTTCTGTCCTGTGGTAGCAGCTTTATTTTTTTCCCCTCTGGTTTGTATTTCTGAGATTAGCAATTACCAGAATGTGACTTTGGCAGTTCCTTAATGATGGACACAACCCGCTGTCTCTGGGAGGAGGGGTGAGGAGCTCTGCCAGTGGTCCAACGTTGTGAGTCTCAGCCTCAGCTCCACAGCTTCCAAAGTTTACCAAACAGCTCTGCTTGGCACGTTGGGTCAGTGCAGGGGGAGCGATGCTTTTAAGAGAATGGATCTCCCAAGGTGAACATTGGGTGCTTGGTTGTGGAGAGCAGTGAGACACCTCAGGCTTTGCAAAATGGAAAGTGTGACGAGGAATACCGAATTTCTGATACCTTTGAGAACAATCTGATACGTTCTTTTCCCTTGACTTTGACCTCATCTGAACCCACGCAGCTGCACATGCTCTTGATACTCTTCCAGAAGCCTGAACCAGTCTACTTGAGTGCACTGGGAGAAATGGGATGGACTCCTGGATTCTCACCTCTTTGTCCAGAGAGATGGAGGAATAATCTTGGTCTTCTGTTTGGTCTTTAATTCATTACCAGCTCTGCAGTGAGGTGTTTCTAACCTCCAGTCCAGTGAGTGTTGATTTTCAGGTTGCTGTATGAATACCCAGCCTTCATTTTCTTTGGGAGCTGGGGTTGCTGTGTGGACAGAAAGTGACGAGCTGTTAGCGCTTCAGGCAGAGCAGCGTGGAAGCGTAGGGCTGACCAGGTTCTCCTGCACCCAGCTCATGAGAGAAGCAATACTAGCCATCACAGAACACCAGGTGTATCTCTTTCACCACACCAAAAGGAATCCTGAGGTTCCATCAGACATACCTAAAGCAGGCCACTCTAGATAACATGTTCTGAAGACCATGGTTCTTGACTGACTGACTGACTCGTTATAATGCAGTTTGTATTTGGGCAGTCGCATCTGGTTGCAGCAGGGATCAACAACCCCTGGAGCAAACAAGCAGTGTGGGCGTTGTTGCAGATGTCTTACAGCTTTTCTCCATGCTGTAGTTACATTTCCTACCTAAAAATGGGCTGTTGGACCCCTGTTGTGTTTCCATATGGTTTCTTCTTCCATATCTGCTCTCCATACCTGTATGCCAACTCTCAAATCTTAAATGAGAAGTCTTTGGTCCATCTTTTGTCTCGTTTGCACATCCCCTACCTTATGGAAACCAGGTCCAAGGCTGGGACTTGCGGGAATCGCTGTAATACAATTAACATATGATAATAATCATCTGGCAAGCTGTTACACTTCTCTGCAAAGGGCTGGGTAATAAGCGGGACAAGTCTGTACAGCTTTTGAATTAATAAAAAATTAAGTTTGTTGGGAAAGCAGCATGTAGTAAATTAGCACCTTGCGTAAATAGTTAGCTGACAACTTCAAGGGAGGGTGGCATGTTAATAGTTAAGCTGCTTTGCTTTGTCTGCACATGCCCTGTCCGGCATCTCATCGCATTCAAGCAACCTAATTGCCATCCAGCCTTTCAACAGCACATCATCTTAGCACCTCGCTGCCAAGACAGTTACTCACCTAAAGGCCTCATTATGTTTTGCCAGTGCATCGTGGGCCAAAAATAACTCGACAGTCTCTGCTCAGTACCCAGGTCTGCAAGTGACAAACAAATAATTGGGTGAAGTGAACCCTCAGCACGGTGCAGCTGACACAGAGCCCTGTGTGCTGAGCCCCTAACAACAGCACTGCTCTGAGCAGCTCGTGTCACTGCACGTCTCTGGGCAGTGACAGCTCTGGACGTGGCACTACAGCTGCGTCAGATGCTCTGCAAACTGTGCCAAGGTGCTGTCATTGTCCTGCAGGTAAATGGCTGATGTCTGAGAACAAAGGTCTAATGAGAGAATTAAAAAGAGTAAAATCACGCACACTGCTGTCAGCTGAGAGGGCTTATGGGTGGGCCAGGAAGCAATCCATCTTCCCCTTTTCATTTGATCTTATAATTAATTAAATGTTGATTGCTGCGAGTGGCTGTGCGTACTTAAAAATTAGATTAGCCAGTAAATTGTCTCTAATGATGGTTTTTATTGCTCTGGTAGTTTACAAAAACCCAATGGACGCACTCCTTTCTTCAGAACCCAATGGTGCAGCCCGAGAGCATGGAGATGGGTGGCACTGAGGTCCCAGGAGCACAGCTAGGGCTGGAACAGGGGTGCAGCCGCATACACACAGGTGGCTCCCAGAGCTCAGCACAGGATTAGGACTTTCCTGCTGAGATCCCCGTGCTCGCTCTGTAGGCATAGTCAATGCCAGCAGATGGATGTCAAGGCAGAGGAGGAAGGAACATTGCAGCAGTGCTGGAAGTTGTTCAGAAAGATGCAAACACAGCCAGTGAGCGTTGTTATGACAAGGAATCTGCAGCATTTTCCTGCAGGATTTGATAATTCTTTTGCAGTTACAAGTAGGAGTGGCACAAAACCTTGCAGACGGATAGCTAAGCGAACTTCAAAGCTTAAAAGAGCAGTCTAATTTGTAGGGAAAAGTTTGCTTTCATAATTAATGTGTCTTCGTTGTTTACTCTGTTGTGTAGATGTGGATAAATAATTTGCAAATGAAAACAACTAGCAGGCAAAGAATGTGATTGCATCTTTGAGCTGGTTCCTCAGAGGAACGATAAGCAGATTCTGGCCGTTTTCTTTGGAAATAGAGGTGTTGCTTGCTTTCCTCTGGCTTAACATGGAATGGTTTGTAGCCATGTCTACATGTTCTCTCTAAACTTTGTCCTTTGGAGATAGGATGAATATATTCTGTCGGGCTACGTTTTTAAGACATAAAAAGCACGCAGATAACTTGCTGTGACAGGCAGAAGCTAAATGATTTCACTCCATCTCTAGCAGCTCCAACTTTTTTAAGAAAGAAAGAAGTTGCTTACGCTTGACTTACCTTTCCCCCAGAGGAGCAGATGCGAGCTGCAGCCATCACACGCTTCTTGCCATGCTCCATGCGGGCTCTGCTCTCATCGCAGCAGCGGCTTCAGCGGAGGCTGTATGGTGTGCAGAGGCCCTTGGGTTGCTCAGCAGCGAGCACCACAGGGTAACAACTCATGTCATGTTGTGAAGAAACTTTGGAACTAGAAGCAGGGTAAGAGAAGAGCTCAGAAAGCGTGGTTTATCATGCATGTGAGGTTTGGGACAAGGAAGCCCACTGGGGTGTTAGTGTTGGAGCCACCCTGCAGCCTTCTGGTGCTAAAGATGTTGGTAAGAACAGCACAGGATGAAGGACAAGCAAGATGCTTGGAAGCATTGAAAGAACAATGCAGATAAACAGTCACCATTGGGTTAGAGGAGAACTCTTTGGTGCAGGACGAGGTGTCCCTCAGAGCTTCAGGGGTTTGTGCCCCATGGATGACAGGGGAGCGCAGATCTGTGCAGTTCCTCAGCATGAGCCCTCCTGAGAGTGCTGTGCTTTGCTTCGTTGGCTTTTTTGATTCGGTGTGGACGTGTTCTTGCCAAATTTAGAATCCTGAGAGACGTGTGTTCATGGTTTGGTCCAAGCTACCTTTCGCCAATTTAATGCTCTGCAATTACGTTTGTAATTCATGCTGTACAAAGCACACTGCTGCTCTCATCCCTTTGAGCAAACATGAGGATGGCAGAGGCACTGGGTGTGACACAGGTGGAAAAGTTGGCACGTGGGGACCAGAGTTTGCTTTTGGCTTCACTTGAGCAGCTTGGAGTAACGTGGTTGAAATGGTCTTTTGTGGATTTGGGGAGGTGGGGCCTGGCCGAACCCCATGGTAACATCTCAGGTCCCATTTTCTCACATACAGGAGCTGTAGATGCAGGCAGCTCTTGGACAGCAGCGGTTAGCTTGCAGGACAGAAGGTTTTACAATTAGGTGCTATTAACATCGTTTTACTTAAAAGGCAAACCACAATTACAGAGCAATGTTGTTTTTTTTTCTTCCCGAAACATTAGCAGGAATGTAGTTTCAAATGCATGTATCTGTGTATGTGTGTTTTTAATAATGCTCTCTCATTTAACACGGTACCTCGCCAAAAATGAAATCATTAATGAACTCCACAGGGCACTTATGCAGATCCAAGGCTGCTCATTATATCTATTTTTAAGCACATTGCTGTGTTGATGGTGCAGGGCATTTGTTGAAACCTGTAGGGTAGAACTTGTAATTTTGTTTGCTAACACTTGCAAAAGATTACAAATGTGATCGGAGGCCCTTGAAGTCAAGGGGAGCTATGGGATCGTTAGCACAGGAATGAGCACGTGTTGTCCTACCTGGAGCACGTCTCCTGCGTTGGCATGCTCAGTATTCCTCAGGAAAGATGCTTTCAGAGGAACCAGTGTTGGCATTTTGTTAGGGATCACCTCTGCTTCTTGCGCAGCTGCACTACAGATGTACAGACTTCCCCAGCTCAAGCAATTGGAACAAAGGGTCATTGGGACCAAAAGCAAGCACAGTTTGTTGGTGCACCAAGGTGCAGCGGGATGCAGACGTGCACAGATTATGCTGTACGCCTGCAGAAGCCAGGGAGGTGTTGGGTTTGCTGCTGGCGTTCGGGGCTCAGCAAGTATTTAATGGGTTTTGCTGAGACATGCTCCTGATTGTAAAGTGGTTCTGGAGCTGACAGACTTTGCTCGAGGCAAATTCTTTTCATTAAAAAAGGATTTAACTAATTAGGCCCGACTGCCGACTGACAGGTTAATTGATAAGGGAAGTGGGCCCAGTAACCCGGAGGTGAGATTATGCGGGGACTTCAAATCTTTCTGCTCTCTGATAAAAGTTGGTCTTCCAGCAGAATGTCAGGAATCGCGCTGGCTTTTTACAGGGTGCCGTGCCTGAAGAACTGCAGTTTTCCAAAATTCATTTTTCATAGTAGAGGTCAGATCCGAAATGTGCTCTGAGATGGGGCTCATTAAAGCCAAAAGGGCTGCCAGGCACCTTGTGTGGCACTTTTTCATTTCTTTAATTACCTAACGCACTACTTAACACGCCTTACTTTTAATTGTTGGATTAAGTAATCACTTAGCCCTATAAATATTAGTTCTGGAACAACTTCTTAGTTAACGATTTGCCTTTTAAAATGGGAAGGAGCAGGGGAATATGTTTACTGGTGGCAGTGTGGAGAGCATGGCAGGCAAAAGGCAGGCGTGGGTGTTCAGCATGTTGTGTTCTGTGCAGCTGATCGCTTGCATGTGGGCTTAAACCTCATTTGTTTTCCTGTGAGCACTCAGGAGGGCTGTGGCCATGTGAAGGGACTGGGGATGGGGCTGGAACCTCTGCTGCTGTAAAAATAGGAGTATAGGTTAAACCTGCTTTTTGGCAGTGTTTCTAAGGAAAATCAGTAGTGTGTGTATATGTATTTATTTCCTGGTAAGCTGAGAGCAGCATGTCACTTGTTAGATACAAAGGAAGGAACTTCAGCTGGTAGAAATGGAGTGATTTACTCTTGCTAAGAATAACTGTAAGTAGAAGTTTTGGGGGATGAGCCTTAAGGATTTATAATAAGGGTTATTTCCATTGGTGTGCTAATACCTTGCTGAGATGTTTCTGTTCCAGGCCTTTCCTCTTGGACAGGATTAGCTGCATGGGTTGAATGTATTAGTATAATCAACTCTTCTGTGGTGTCAAAACATAGTAAGTCAATGCTATCATAAAGTCTAAACCCACCTTGTTTTCCTTTCTCTTCCTCCTGTGCTCCATCTAAAATAAATAACTGAAAATAGCTGAATGAATATAATCCATTTCTCCAAAGGAAGAAAAATAATTGCCTTCAGACTTCTAACTTCCCTGCCAAATTGCATCCTGATGTGAATTGCAATGGACAAATTATAATCCTTTGAGACAAGGGAGGAAATGATGGAGTCTGTAAGTGACCCTTCCCTGGTAGGCACAGTCAAAATGAAACTAAACTTGGCAAGTGATTTGCACTCACATCGGGGAAGAACTGGTCCCCAGGTCATCCTTGAAAGGCGTTGACTGAGAGTGAGAAGAAAATAGCTTGCAATGCATGCTGATGGCCTGAGCTTGAACAGAAGGCAGTTTCAAGTGCTATCAGCATTATGCAGACCGTAAGCTCTATATTGCACCACTTAAAGAAGAAGAAAAGAAAATCAAAACAAAACAATGGCAAGTAAAAGTATGGAGGAGGAGGGAAATCTAGCCAGGGAGCCTCGTGTTTGCTGGGCTGCTCTCCTCTCGGAAAGGCTCTTTTTTGTTTAGCAAATGATGGCACCTGCAGAGATGGCCACATCAGCAAGAACTGAGCATCTGCCTTCAAGAAGTTGCGTGTTTGCATCTGTGCTCCTGCACAGGGACAGCCTTTGGTGCAGCACTGCTTGGGCAGCCGTGCCCTGAGTTGCTGGAGGCCGCTGGTGGTTGCTGAAGAGATGCAGTTATTTAAAGTGCAGTTATTTAAGGTACAGCTGCTTTGGGGCTTTCTCTCAGTTTACTCTGTAATCCAGTACTTTACATTTAAGGAATTTCAGGACATGCTTTTGTCATGTTACATAGAATTGAAATGAAAGATTATTTTCCTTGTTCTAAAATACAGACGTCCTTGCTTCATGAAGTTGGATGGATGTGGATTTGCGCATCCATTTGCATGTGTGCTTTGTGACTTCAGCCCTTGCAAAAGCAGAATTAAGACTGGTTTTGTTGTTTTTTGGTTTTTTTTTTGTTGGTTTGTTTTGTGGAACACCATCCAAGTGACTTCCTAACCCCTCAGACCAGAGTCAAACAATGCTGACAGCTGTATTATAGCCATTGTTGTAACTCAGAAGCTTGCTGGTGGTTTAGTGGTTTGCTTCATTCTGGTACTGCATTTGCACATCAAGGTACATTAATGTGTGTCCTCAAAACATGCATCCAAAACGTTTGCTTTCAATAGGCTCTAAGTCTAGCTTGGTTAGATGACATAGGTCGGTTGGCAGGTCTCCCACTAGTTGAAAATCAGAAGCCAAGTTAAGAGCTTTTTACCCAACCCAGGTTGTCTCAGAAAGGATCTTGAACTTTATATTGTGGTTGTTGATGGGAAAGGTGCTACCCTTGCAGGTGGGCGTAGATAGAAGAATTCAGACTGGAAAAATAAAGAGGAGAGCAATTTCCTCCAGACTGCCTTATGGATAGCAGGAGCCAGTGCTGAGAGGAGGAGATAAAAGGTTATGTTCCTCTACAGAATGGATGCACTGATTTTGCAGAACATAACGCCTGCAGTATCTGTAGCAGTTGGTAGAATAGCTGTGATTGTTTTTTTAACCTCAGGAAGATTAAATGTCATTTAGTAAACTTGGCCTAGAAGACAGTAGCGCGACTGCAAGCATTTTCTTAGGGAAATATGAGCTGTAGAAGTTTATTAATAGGATGTAGAACAGTTATTTGTTTGTCTGCTTTCCCCCCTCAGGAATTTTTTCCTTTATGTTTTCTAAATAATACAAGACAGCCTTGGCAGCACAATCCCCACAGTGGTTAATGTCAGATCGTTATCAGATTTGGCAGTGATTGTTTTCTAATAATATGTATGTTTTTCCCCTGCTGCCCATGTAAGAGTGACAGTTTGCTGAAACTCAATGCAAGATTTAAGAAAGCGGTAAATCACTGAAAGCACATGACCTACTTACTGTAGATCTTTTTTACTATCTGCCTTTTACTGAAGAAAAGGATTTGCAAGAAAGCAGATGAGAGATGGAGTCTGAATTTCTCCTGCTTTTTATTTTATTAGAGCAAAGACTGGATCCTGTTTGTATTTGGGCTTCAAAATAATGTTCCTTGCTCCCAGCAGAAGAGCTGATGAAAGACACAGTGCACGTGTCAGCGTTTGCCTTGTTTTGAAAGGTTATCACAGCGTGTTGGTTTAAGAAGCTCCAGGTAGTTTTAAGTGATTGTGTCCTCTTGGAGATACCATTGGGAGAGGTGGGCAGGTGGTCAATACTGCGGGGGCACAGGGACAGCTGGGGACACTTTTCCTTCCCAGCCACAGGCTGGGGCTGCTGCCTGGAGCCCCCTAGGCCATCAGTAAGGGCACTGCTGTGACCTGAGCAGAGCAAAGCGAGGTTTCTGGCTGGTCGAGCTGGCAGAAGCTATTCTCTTGCATCTTCACTATGTGGCAATGAAAATACAACAGCTGCCAGAAAGCTAAACTGAACCATCCACTTTTCCTTGCAGCAGCCTGTTTCCTAAACAAAGCTCTCTGATTACCGAATATTATCCTTCCCCCTGAGGAGCCCAGCTATTCCCCAGCTGCTGTTTCCCTCTAGAAGGGAACATGAAAGATGAACTGATGCTGATCCCGGGGTGAACAGCCTGTGGTGTGTCACTGCTGAGACAGGGAAGCGTTAGAGGTGCTCTCAGCTGTTGTGGCAACCAAACAAAACCCAAGCAGTAGCTGATTGCCAGGTCAGAGCCAGCCTCTTTCAGAAAGGGATTAAGCAGCCGAATGCACTTGTGTAGGCTGAAAGTGATACGGCGTTAAGTATAACTCTTGTAGAGTATTTCTTCCTGTGGATTGGTTTGCAATCCAAGCCCTCACCCTGGATCAGCAATCATCCCTTAATGCTACGTTTCAACCAGCAGTGAGAGTATTACATGAATGCAGGATACTGGGAGTTACTTTTTGCCTTCGTCTAAAGACCACTGGGAAGGTCTGCTTGCCTTCTCCATGTGATGTCCTTGGCTGGAAGGGAAAGTGTTGTCAAAGTCTTAGACCTTGGTTTTAGGTCTTATTAATGAGAACATCAGGAAGCGCATGCTCTGTTTTAATTTAGTCGGCTATATTGGAATTTAAAATCTAGAAGGCATTATATACTTCAGAAAGGAACAAAAGAGAGGTTTAGCAGAAGGAGGTGTCCTTGGGGGTGACCCTGTGCGTTGTGTAGCAAATAGGAGGTTGTGTACGATAAGGGCCCCCAGTGCCAGGCTGCTGTGGGGAAGGGCTGGCCACAGCTTACCAAAGAATCCCTTGAAAAATTGAATTTCAAGACAATAGCAGTGATAAAGTGTATGTTCCTTTCTCTGATTTTCTCTGCTGTGTTTTCTCTTTATCAATTAGTGTATGAAATAATGCCAAATCCTTAAACTTACTCACATGAAATGCTCTTCTCTGGATCGGTTTTGCTAGAAGGAACAGCTCTGTCGTCTTCTCTAATAACCAAAATTCTGGAACAGATCAGCAGGATTATTTCTGGGGGTAGAAATACTTAAAGCTTTGCCCACACTTTCCTTCAGACTCTTTTCCATAAGAACTGCTGGGATCATTCCCTTCTGTAGATTCCACAGAGCTCCCACCGCGCTTTGGGAATGGAGTAAACACTCAAAGACTGTAATAAGCAAACTTGAGTTATAATAGTTTTAGTGTCAAATCTGAAGAGCATCCCTAACCTTAAGTATTACGTTTGGCCTTGAAGTGCTTGCTTTTACCTTTGTGTAGCTGCCTGGGGAGGGCTGTAGGCTCCATGCAGTGGGTTTCTGTTGTCACATCTCAGCGTCCATACAGCAGTAGTGCTGGGACTGCTCTTTTGGGAAGAGAAGAGCTCTTCCAGCAAATGGTTGTGTGCTGGCATAGTCCCAGTCCACATCAGCTTTCTGAGGCTTTCCCAGTGTGAGCTGACAGTTCTGACAGAGCAAAAATAGCACTGGAAGTGATACCTACTTCAGGCTTTACCTTCCCCTTCAGCAAATGTGTCTGATGCAGCTGAATCTGCCCGGTGTCAGTGAGATTGCGGAGCAGGCACCATCTTTAGAAGATACCAAGGAACACTTAATGAACACGTTTTTCTTCACAAAATGAAAAAAAGGGCAGCAGCCTCATGATCTGGGGGAACTCTGCTGCACTGCTGAACCGCTCATGCCTCCCAGCAGCAATGCAGAGCTCCGGAGACCCAAGGAAATGGTAGGGGAGGTTGCTGGTGGCTTTTAGGATTGTAATACGCACTTTAAGCCGTCCTAAGGCTTGAGCATGCTGTGCTGCTGGATGTACAAGAGCGGCAGAGATGTTCTCATTCTTCCAGCTGTGAAAAAAAGCACTACAGATTCAAAGAAAGGTGGGGGAATTGGAATGGCCATATCAGATTTAAAGGAGAGAGTGACATACAGTCAGTTCCATGTTTGAGGAGTCTGCTGGTGAAACTCCTGTTTATATTGCCTAAATGGCTCTCGTTAACATAACTGAGATGCAATCACTCCATGGAAAAAATACATATTGAAATGAAAGCATTACCTGGGTTATGAATTTGTTACCTGTATTGGGAAACATAATTATCAGGGAATGTTAGGCGTTTTTAGTGAAATCTGTCTTGCTTAAAGCATGCTGCTGCTTGTCCAAGTGGCAGCAGCTTGATAATAACATTTTAGAAAGTGGTACTTTTGCTTTTAAGTCAGCATTTAATCTGTGCTCATGCATTATGTCCTTAAGTGTTCTCTGATATCTTCTGAAGAGGACGTCTGCTGGCAGTTGTGGCTGGTTCAAAGTCATCTGTGGGTATGGTGCCTCGCTTTTCCTGTATTTTCAAGTAGGTGGTACTTGAAACAGGAGAAGCTTTCAGTGCTTCACCCATAAATAGTAGTGCTTAACCGACGTCTGAAGTACTTCTGCAACATCTATTCACCGTAGCTCAGGTACATTATTTCTGCCTTTCATGTGCTTATGGTTACTTAAGCAGCTTCAAGTTTATTCCAATTATTATTTCATATGGTTCAAAAAGTGACTTTTTATTGTGAAGAGCCATAAAATGCACAGAATAACGTTACTTGCCAAGCGTGTAGCCCTGGAAAGAAGCAGCATCTCAGTTGCTTTGCTGTTGCATCTTCTACGTCGTTAATAAAGTTCAACTACAGACTCTCATCTGCTATTAGAGAGGCCCCTGACCCTATTAAGGAAAACTGAATTACCATGGAATGGCAATAAGATGCAGCATTACTGCCTTTCCTGATCTTATCAGGAGTCTCATGATTTTGGGGTTTTTTTTGATCTTAGATCCTGAAGTAATATCGTTAAGTAGAAGGCACTCCCTTTCGTGAGGCTGAAAATGAAATGCAAATAAAGCAAACCCAAAATATACATGCCTGTTTTTAAGGCAGTTGCGCGGTGAGGAGGCATTGACTGATGGTGCTTCCATACACTTGAGATTAGAACTATTACAGTTTGATGTCCCTGTGTTCCAGGTAGTAATCCTTTATGTGCTGCCCATCTGGAACTCTGTGTGTGTGGTGCTGCTGTCCCTTTTCCCTTGGTGGTTCAATAAGCCAGACAGATGCTGGGCTTGGTCAGCAGTGTCATCCAAGTACTTTGGCCAGCACAAGGGACTGTCACAGCCACAAGGTTCTCAGTGCCTCTCTTGTCATCAGAACATTTCCACGCATCTTTGCATGCACTGGATAGGCTGGTGTGCACCAGTAGTGTGTACTTGCTCAGTGCTAACACTGCCAGAAACTGCTTGACTGTAGCTACTGCCGTAAATACTGAGCTTGTGCAATGTATCCCCTGTCAAATCTGGATTGAACAACCACATAAATCATGGCCTTGAATGTTTTGGTTTGCATTGGCAGCCCTTTTGGTAACTGCTGAGATAAAAGCTGTGCCTACAGCAAGCCACATTAACCAAGTCAGCCGTGTGAAATGCATCCATTCATTTAAGTAAATCTAACAGCTACTTGGCTTTGAATAAAAACACTTCTTTTTTTTTTGTGGTTTCTTTAGATAATTTCAAACTTAAATTCAGCTGCTGCTCCAGTGTCTTCTGGGCAGAAGTGGTTATAAAACTGTGATGAAAAAGATTGGCTTGTAACTTTTGGGCAAACTTGTCCTTACAACGCTGTGTGCATCTGATCCACAAAATGTCATGGAAAATGCTGCCATGTGTTCATTAAAAGTCTGTTGAGAAGTGAGACGGCAAACTCAATTGTGAAAGCACAATTATATGTTATTCAAGATGAGAAAAAACAACATTGAGCACCAGAGTGAAGTAGCAAAGCCAGCCAAGCAGACCAGGCAACAGCAGATGAGGTTATGCATTAGCAATTGCAAGACTGGGGATACTGAAAGAAAGAACTATTCATGCACAGCGTCGGCTTCTAAATTAACTCGAGTGCTTCAGCAGAATGACCTGTGGGCAGCTCAATAGATATTTTTGTTCAGCGCACTGAAACAATTCAAGAAGATGTAAATAATTGCAGGCTGAGTAAAATCTTGGAGTCTGGAACAGAAAACGTTGCTGTTGTTGAAAGCAATTGCTCAAAGCGGCCTTTGGTGGCCGTGCTGTTGTCACTGTGCTTGGTTCCCTAAAAAACTCTGCTGATCAGTAGGTGGAGATGTGTGCAGGTAAGGGGAGGCCACGCTGTGCTCAAAGGTTGGCAGGGCTGGAGCTGAGTGTGGGGAGACAGAGACATCAGAGTTTTCAAGGGTAATGGTAGAAGCAGTAGCTGGGGTAATCCATCTCCTTCCTATGTGACACAAGCACAGGGCAGCTCCCTGGGGAGCTGCTCAGGTTCCCACCAGATGCTGCACAACAAGCAGTGCTGCAGGAGGGCTGGGAAAGCAGGGCTGGCAGAAGTGAAAGCATGACAGGCTGCCACAAAACCACTGGGAGAAGTGGTTTCATTCGGCACTGAAGTGTGCAACGCGCTGGGCTTTGCTTTCCCTTTCTTTCACCCACACGCTGTCGTTCAGACCAATGTTCTGATGTGCTCGAGTGAACTCTGCAGTGAGAAGAGCTGGGAGAGCTGTAAAAGTAAAATTAGGCCCTTGTGAACAGTTGATTTTTAGCATTCCGTCGGTGGCTCTGTGGCTCAGTCTGGGTTTTGTAGTGCTCTGTCTTTGTGGAACAGCATAATCGCCCTATTTCTAAGTGCTTTTTTTTTTTTTTTGCTTGTTTTTTTTTTGTTACACTAAAGATATACTTTTACTTGACACTTTACAGAATCATTTAATGTTGTTTGTTTTTAATCTGGTATGTGATTAAAATAGATTAATGTTGTTGTAACATAAAAACCCTCCAGGGGTTTTGTTCTCTTTGTAAATATTCTCTTGGATCTTTTTTGTCTTCTAAACTGTCTGCAGGGAGAGTATTTAATGGGACCTGGGGAGAAAAGAGAAGCATTTTAAACTTAATATAAGAATTTAATTTTTAATAGGTTTCATTTGGGGCTGGAGCATTCATATTGAAGTGGAAATTAAAGTGTCTGGGTGCTTTGTGTGTAAGCTGTTGGAAAGTCTATAAAGCGATGTGTGGGTAAAAGCCTTTCTTTCTTATCTGATCTTACAAATATGCAGTTAGAGAAGCTATTGATTGATATCATTCATTCATATTTGACCTAGTTTTGCAAATTCACCTTTGAGTTTTCTTCAGTTAGTCTGTGCAGGTGTGCTGTGCAGAGCATGGGTTGACCTGCTGTCCTCCAGCAGGGCTCCTGCTCCTCTCCACGTTTGTCTGTGGAGGCACAAGGAGTTATGACAGTGATTAAATCGCTTCCAGACTGTTTCATGCCATACAGATGGGTGCAGAGTGGCTCACTGAGCCATACAGCAATGGGTTGTGTTCGTTTTAAGGTAAAATGCCTGTGGTCTCTCCAGGCTGGCAGGTGAGAAGGATGAAAAGAGATACTCATTGCTTAGAGTCACGGAATCTCTGGGGTTGGAAAAGACCTCAAACATCATTTGGTCCCACTGTCTACCTTCCACCAATACTGCCCACTGAAACAGTGCCATGTCTCCTGGAGCACCTGCAGGCAGTGACCCCACCACCCCCTGGGCAGCTGTGCCACTCTTGGACAAGTTTTTCCTAATATCCAACCTGAACCTCCCCTGGAGCAGCTTAATCACCTCTCATCCTATCCCTGTTACCTGGGAGCAGAGGCAGACCCCCATCCCCACCACCTGCTTTCAAGCAGCTGCAGGGAGCAGTGATGTCTCCCCTGAGCCTCCTCTGCTCCACTCTGACCCATCCCAGCTCCCTGCTCCAGAGCCCTCACAGCTTTGTTTACTTCATAAATTTTAATTTTTCCTGGGAGTAAAGACTGCAGTTTCCTTTTCAGGGATAGGGAGATTTTCACTGTGCGTTACAGTCTGCCATCAGGCTTTAGTCACCTAACGCTGGTGAGGAGGTGGAAAGCTGCGCTGCGGGCAGCTCGCTAGTCAGCAGGCTCTTCTCTTTCATACCTCCAGAATGAGGCTGGAGCCCCAAACCACAGAGACCCACCCCACATCTGACTGCCATCCCACCCTGGGAGCGGCTCTGTCTCCTCCTGTCCGGCCGTGGGGACAGGCTGGCCCAGCCCTGCCTGTGTCACAAGGTCACCGCACGGCTTTGCAGCCAGCCTGCCTCGGTTCAGACCCAGGGTGCTGAATGAGGGGCAGGTGGTGGCGAGACGCCGATGACAAGAGCCCTGTTTGTGGCTAACGAGCCCCTCCAGCAGTGAGGGAGATAACCAGCAGCGTCCCTGCTGCATATACATTTACAGGTCTGTGAGCTTAGCTTAATACCTCCGCCTTATCTCGGCGTTGCGGACTGCTTTCTGTCTTCATGTGGAGGCATCAGAATGGCCTCAGGCTCTTTGGTAAGATTAAGAGCTTCCCCTGGCATCCTGACAAGGAAGAAATTTAAGGAACAAGAGTATTTAATTTAAAGCTAATCTGGTCTTTGTGAAAGCGGAGGATTAGACCATTAAATTCTACGCGCCTGGCAGGTTTCTGCCGCTGATGGCACAGGTGTGTGTCTCCTGAAGGCTGTGTGTCTCTGTGTGTGCTCTGCTCCTGGAATCCAGGTTTAAGCCTTGCCAGGAAGAGTAACTTAGAGAAAACGATCGGTGCATTTGTTGCGGGCACGGCCTCCTTCCTTAGAGGACAGGCTTCTAAATGCTTCCAGCAGTTTACAATGAAATTAGTGTCCTTTTTTTTTCGTTCCTGCTACCCTGGAATGAACTGTAAGTTAGCTTCCAGTGGATGTCCATGGGCTCCCAGCACACACAGGCTTAGCAGCTCTTGGGAGCAGAGCCTTGGATCCCTTAGAGGTGAGATGCAAGAAGTGAACACTTCCCCCCCCTGCAGCCGGAGCCATTTGTGCGAGCTGCTTTCCCTCTTCCCTGTGCATCAGTTTGACATCCCTGCCTTGGCAACAATTAAATCCTTCTCACTTCCATCAGGGCACCACAAGTGAGTAAGCTACCATACAGATATTTGTATGCAAAGGTGCATATAAATACACAGATGCACACACACTCGCGCACATAAATATGTATTTTATAATGGATTATCTGTTAAATGGAGCTCTTAATGGTTTGTTTCTAAATGCTAATGGGCCCAGTTGATTTTCTGTGTTATACTGGAGGCTGTTACAGTTTCAGCCTTGTGCTTATTATATAAGGGTATGGGCATGGTTATGAAGTATTCGTAATTGGCAGGGCCTAACAGAAAGCTAAGCAAATGAGCAAAGGACATGATTAGTAAAAGCTCATGGCTGTCAGCCTCACTGTAAAGTTTAAAAAAAAAATCAACTAGATAATTTTCATATATTTGAATGTGTAACAAGAAGTAGTGGAACAAAATTAATCACTGTGTATTACATTTTCTTACTCACTTTCTTACTCAGATGCATCCTTTGTACCACAGAGTGGTGGCGTTAGGCCAGGGTTGAATTTGACCTTTTTTCAATCCCTGCCATTATTTTCATGAAAGCAATGGAAAGAGGCCTTAAGCAAGAACTGATTCTTGTTTTGCACCAGCCCATGAGCTGAAGAGCTCATAATCTAAATACTTGGAGGAGGAAACGGGGACAAATGCTGACCGAACAGTGTCCCCGGGGAGCTGGAACAGAACTTTAATCTTCTCCTCTAGTGCTTCGTCCCTGAGTCCTGATGATTTTCCACAGATATTTTTTTCCTATATATTTGGAGACATTGCAAAATCACTTTGCCCAGTACATCCTGAAGGGTTATTGCTAAAAGCTTCTCATAGCCTTGTAAGAAGTATGTGCTTCAGCATAACTAGTACCTATTAAACCTGGTGAAATAATGGGGTTTTCCTGTGTCAGAACAAATGAGGCCTGTGCCAAAATAGCTGCAAACGTTCTCCAGGACTTAATGAGCTCTGGCTGTTCTGCAGTGGTCCTAACAATTTGTTGTTGTGACTGTTCTATAGTGCAGAATTCTGTTATCAAAACCATCTCATATGAAGACAGGGATATCAGGGAAAGCTGATGGCGCCTTGCAGGAAGCGTGTGTGTGTTGGGGCTGTGCTGCACTGACATGGAAGGTTTTTCATGGTAAAGGTGGAAGCGTATAGGTGTGCAACCTTTGGTAATTCTAATTAAACAGAGGTAGTAAAAAAGGCATTCTTCCTTGGGACCACGAACTCTTCCTGAAGTCATTTTAAATTAGAAGACAGTAAAAGAGGGCAAAACTGAGTGAGAAATAGGCATTTCTCTTTGACTCTTGATAAACCAGCCTGGAGTCCCAGAATGAAGCACAAAGTTGTGCCTGTTGTTGCAAAGTGTGAAAGTTCTGGGGTGTTAAAACCTACTTTGACTCTCAAGAGCTTCTCTTGAACAAACTTCCATGCTGTCATGAAAAAAAAGAAAATAAAAAATCAGTGTAAAATATCTGAAGTAGAGCAAATGGAACAATTTGGTGACTCTAATGCCTTCATCTGAAGTTTCATGCCTGCGAGGATGTGAAAAAGTCAATAGTGTGAATTGGAAGTTATTGATTATTTCACTGGGCTGCTGTTGAAACATCATATGTGCTTGATTTGGTCTCCCAGCGCCCAGCAAATGTTTGTTTCTAGTTTCATCTCCCTTGCGAAAAGAACTGAAAACACTATAAATTGAAAATGATTTTTTTTTTCCTAATTTTAAAGTATTTCTTTCTTGAAGTTAAATAAATGCTATTTGTAAAGGTTCCCCTCGCTCCGAGATGGATATTTCATGTTACAGATGGGCCTATTCTTAATTTACTTTGTAAGGCGTTGAGCCTTCTGTTCGACACTGCCATCTGCAGCCCCATTGATTTTAGGACATTTGTGTAAGGCTGTCTGCATCTGACAGCTTGCAGGGCTGGCTCTCCGCTGCTTTGAAACAAAGCAGGTTATGGAAATGGGCTTTTCTCCTCCTGCCTCTGCGCCAGGAACGACCTCACCGCCGTGCTGAATGACAGCAAGAGATTCAGATGAGGACCTCAACTGAGAGGAGGCTTGGGGTCGGGTTCTGTGATGTGGAAGGTGTAAAGGCTGTCGTGGTGCAGCAGGGTTAGCTGTGTTGACTCCTGAATGTGGAAGAACACCAGTTACCCAAACTGCGAGCACGGAGTTGCTGGGAAGTGCTTTTAGTTTGTGCAGCTGAACTTCTACACTGCGTCACATGGGGCATGCAGCAAATGAGAGAAAAAAAGGAAAGGGATTATTGTGGATATTTGTAGAACAGATTTGACTGTATGATTATCCACAAAAGTAAAAATATTTACATCCCAGTTGGTTAAAAATCTGTCTGGTGTGTCTATTTGTTTAGCTAGCATTAATTACCTACATCAGCTCCTTCTGGTTTGGTTAATTTCCAAGATTCAAATGTTTTGCTTTAAATTGCAGGAATTAAGAGGGAAATGTACACGCTGGCAGCTTGCTGATGTAATCCTAGGAAAATACACAGTGCTTTGTGATCAGGGGCTGGGGCCTTGGCATGATCCTGCTGATGGGAGTGATGGGAGAGGTTGGACCCCCTTTCATTGCAGCTCTGCAAAACCCCAAATCGTGTGCACCCCGTGCATTGCTAGTACCTGCTTCCAGGAGTTTAAGCTGCTGGAAGCCAAGCACACAATGCAGTGCTGTCCAGAGAGGGATGTTGTCATTCATCAGAGGCCTGTGAGGAGATGAACAGATAATCAAATGGAATTGAAGTCATGCAGCTGTTGAGATGAAAATGAACGTTGAGCAATGCAAACTCATTTCTCCATGGCTCATCTTTGCTAGCTGGGAGACTTCCAGGTAGCATGCTCCAGGCTGCAGGCACAGATGAGGCTGTGTTGAGTGGGGCATTGCTGCTTTGCATCTCCAAGCCATGCAAATAATGTGGAAACTCCTAGGCTGTAGTTTGCAGAGCTGAGGTTGCCAGCGTCTGAAGGCACTGAGCTGCTTTGCTGGGGGAGGGATCTGGTGTGCTAGGTGCAGAGCTCACACGCTGCTCTTGGATCCCTGGTCTCATACCTGGGCACACTGTGCCTGCTGGTGCAAACAAGCCCACACCATGAGCCCACAAATCAAAGTATCACCTGCTGGGTATTAAGGACTGTCTCTGCTCAAATGTGTGTGTATCAGGAGGGAGCCAGGAGCTGCTGCTCATGCATGGAGCCACGTTGGAGGCAGGGCTGGGGATGGCTTTGCAGATGTTTCTTTCAGCAGCCGTGTCGCTGTGAGCAAGCTTTACTGGTTCAGTCTAAAGATGGTTTTAAGAAGAGGAAATGGAAGAAGGGTTACTTGTAATCTATATCACTTCCCCGGAGCAGCCCATTGCATAGCAAAGGGTAGCGCTGAGCAGGGAGCGTGGCATGGAGACATCAGCAGTGTTGGGGAAAACTGTGGGACTGTGATCCTCCTCCTGGTCTGCCCAGAGCTGAGGTGGAACATGCTCTGCTCTAAGGGATCTTCGCTTTGCTTTGTGGCAGCGTGGAGGTCGAAGAATGTGTGGGCCTAGAAGAACACTGAGAGGCTGTGGAAGTGCTGTGGTTGTGTGCAGGGTACGGCCAAGGTGTGTGCACATCATGCCACTGAGCTCAGTGCAGGAGATCAAACAATACCAAATGAAATGGTGGTGCTGGTGCGCTGCATCGCGTGCAACTTACGCAGCTGGCCTAACTGTGGTGTCCCTGTTGGTGTCTTTAGAGGGAGCACTCCCAATTAATGGCACGAAGTGGCTCTACGTATTTGAAGCCTTTTCTCTTAAAGCAGGGAGCGGCTGCTGGCAGCTGGGGCTGTCCCAGCTCAGCAATGTGCTTCTCATATCGTCCACAGCACAGATCTGTGCCACATGCACTGTATTTCCCCAGTGACAGCTGAGCAAACTTATGAAATAACAATTGGGGATGATTATATTGGTTCTGAGGATTAGCACAGCAGGTAGCCGTGTTGGCACAGGGCTGGGTTTGGGCCGAAGGATAAGTACACATTCTTTTTATTATTGCAGCTAATGGGAATCTGCTAGACTTTGAAGCATAGAAAAGGCTCACTGGCCACCTGTGAGCTAATCACACGGATTTGCCTCATTCTGTATTTCAGCTCACTTGGAGCCTGTAATCTAATTTCTAAACAGAGATGAGAAGAGCGAACAATTCATTTTCTACTTTACATGGCTGCGCTGGTAAACTTTTAATCCTTTCAGAATTGCAGTTCCTTGCAACGTGGAGGTAACAACACAGAGCCCTGCGTGCAAGACGTGAGTCTTTGAATGCACCATTTGCTGGATAATAATTAGCCTCAGCACGGCTCAACATGAATCAAAATAAAAGTTCGGAGCGTTGGACATTTTTCAAACGATGTCTTGGAGCAGCACAGACTAAAGATTACAGTTCTCATAAAAAATTCCTGGGTTTTCAACTTCAAAAGAACCCTGCAGCAATTGGTGTTGTCTTCAGCCCCTGGCGTTACACCCTGCTGCTGGTGTCTCTTCCATTTGTCGGACGTGGTGGTGTCAGTCTCATATCCTACCTAATTAATTACTTTTATAGTGTAAGGATGTGTGTGGCAGTTTTGGTGTTTCTCTGGACGTCGCTGCTCATCGTTCACTTTGGAACATACACAGGATACCTGTTCAGGCTGGATGCCGAGCTGATATAGTAGCTGGAGGTGCTTAAGTTTAAGTTAAGTTAAAGCCCAGGTGCTGCTGTGCTTTAAGATGTGTTTATGCGACTGTTCCTCAGATAGTTTCTCTGTCATAAAGAAAAAAATCCAGTTGACATCCTGCTCCGCTGCTTTCGTTAAGGGCAAGGCAATAAGCGAGCACCGAGTAAAGGAGGGCACTGAGGCTTCCGGTGTGCAAAAGGCCTTTCACAGCAATTCAGCATTTGTTTAGTGTTCTGTAGGGGTAGAAGCCAACATGTACCTTGGTAGCTGATCCTCGCTAGCTCCCAAGTCCCTCAATGCCTGCTTTGCGCTTTCACTAGGATTTTGCTTTCACGTTGATCACAGAATCATAGAATGGCCTGGGTTGAAAAGGACCACAATGCTCATCCAGTCCCAACCCCCTGCTGTGTGCAGGTCACCAACCAGCAGCCCAGGCTGCCCAGAGCCACATCCAGCCTGGCCTTGAATGCCTGCAGGGATGGGGCATCCACAGCCTCCTTGGGCAGCCTGTTCCAGTGCCTCACCACCCTCTGTGTGAAAAACTTCTTCCTAATATCCAACCTAGACCTCCCCTGTCTCAGTTTAAAACCATTCCCCCTTGTCCTTGTAATAAAAAAATAGAGCCACAAATTTCATTTTTTGCCAACTGCTGTGAGTTGTGCTCACTGAAGTCTAAGTGTTTGTTCAAGCAGAACTTACATACTGTTGTAGAAGTGATGTCCCCAGGAGCACCATCAGACCTTTGTTGCGTGTTACAAGGTGATCATCCAGAGGGGTTAAGGAGAAGGCTGACTGCATGGGGATGTCTGGTGTCTCACACATTGCTGCTCGGGGTCTCCCAGAGGGCATACACTGTTCAATGAGTCAGTAGCCCTACGTAGCCCTATCAAAAACTCTCTTTTGCAAAATCTTTTCTCACATGTTCACAAGAAAAAAAAAAGCCCGATGTCATGGGTAAATGTAGCAAAAGTGGTTCAGCTGATTCTGTTACAGCATCTCCTGTTGTGTGGAGCAGTTAGGATATAATGGACCTTTTACCGTACCAAAATTTATTCTACCAGGAGGCCCCCAGCTGTCCTGAGGTATGTGAAACCAGAGCTGATCGGCAGCACAGCCTTTCTGATTGCAAATAACATTCATACAGATTGGCTGGCACAAAACGACATCTCTCTGAGACTTGCCAGGTTCCCGTCATCACCCCACCTCCGTGTCTGGAAATTAATTTGATTTAAGCAAATAGATTTCATTCCGTTTGTTTACACAGTTTCAGTGACGGGGAGGGCTGCCATCCGACTGCAGTCCGTTTAGTTCAAGTAATTGGAGCAAGCCAGTCAATATCCAGCAGATGTCAAGAGCAGGCTGGGGAGAGCCATGGTCAAGAAAACAAGATGTCAAGGCAGAGCAAACCTTTTCAAGTAGTTCTGCAGTCACCTTGCAGAGGTAGAGAAGGCATCATAAGGTCTTCAGACCATAAGGGGCTCTTATTACCTGCACCAAATTATGCAGGAGGTAATGATGCTCCTCTATAAATGGTTGTAATAAAAAAGCTGAACACGTTTCAGTTCTTGAATTATGTAAGCTTCAGTGACGTCACGTTCCTCTTTACAGAATGCTGCTGAATGGTCTAAGAGCAAAACTGGTGCATGCCAAAGAGCTGCTGATGGTGTTGTGTTTTTTTCTTGATTTTACATTATTTTCTATTTTAATTAGTATAAACTCTTTCAAGTCCTCTACCACTGTCCCACCTGGGAGGAATGTGGTATGCAGTCACGTTTAGCTACAGAGGAAAGCTTTTATCAACCATGATGTGAAAGCAGTGAAACACAGAACGGGCGGGCAGATCTTTAGTTACATTACAGCTGTATGTACAAATCTGTTCAATTATTTTGACCCTTTTTTTACGTTTTAAAATAGAACAAACTCATGGGATGTGTTTTAGCACAACTGAAGAAATTCAAATCATTAAAAAAGCTACGAAACCAAGAGATGTTTACAGAGATGCTGGGGTGAGCAAGGAGCTTGAACTCTCAGTTCTACACTTACCAATATGACCCAGACAAGAAGAATCCCACCTAAGCAGTGCTGCCTTAAGCAGCTGGCTGCCATCAGCCCTTTCCTCTGTAATACTGGAAACACAGCAAAATGTGCCCAAGTGTGAGAATACTGCTAAGAAACACTGAGCGTTGGGATTGCAATTTGGAGGCTTAGTGAAGTTTTCCTGTAGACACAAAGGACCAAAACTGTTGTAATTAAAAGTGTGCATTGCCGTGTTCCTGCTGAGCTTCGCCTTGGTGTTAGCAGGAGGGGCACTGGGGTTTTGTGCTCTGTGTCTTTACTGACATCGTGCCTTTAAAATCAGAATTGAAAATTCTTGGCTCTGAAGAACAAATTCACAAAGGAAACAGTGTTATGTGTCTGGTGAGTTATGGGTATGACACCTCTCAGGGGGAATAAATGTGTTATTTTTCTATATAAACATGCCGCACTGATCTTTTTTGTCCTTCATATATTAAACTGAGCTGTCAGGCTACATTCGATCAGTGTTCATAAGGTGATGCTTTTCAAGCTGCTTTTGAAAGCCAGTTTTATTCAAGCTTATTGAAGCAATCCTGCTACATAGGATGGGATGAGCGTTCAGGAGAGCACTGCAGCTACATGGCCAGAACAAACCAGCAGTAAGGAGGGGGGCTGACAGAGAAGCCCCAAACATTTTTCTTCCCAACCCCTGTGGCAGAGCTAATCTTGTGATAAGGTTATCCCATCCTTATTGATAATTGGAGGGAATGGTGAGGCCTCACTGTTCCCTGCTTTTTACTGCTTGGTGTCCTGATCTGCCACCTCGTTGCCTCTTGGCAGCGCTGAGGGGCAGCTGGGTGGGCCGTGGGGTGCAGTGTGACAGCCAGAGGACTGAGGAAAGGCACCGTCTGGGAGCCAGCCCAACCTGGCATTGGGCTGGGGCAGACGTTTCTGAGTTCCTCTGCAGTGTCAAAGTAGCCAAGAAATGGCTGTCATTTCTGCAGACACTGCAAAAAAGATTCAGCAAGCTCCTGGGCAAAAGGCTGCTGCAGAAGCTGAGCGGTTGCAAAGCAAGGAGCAAAATGTGGCTGAAGAATGGAGAGCAAGGATTTGGGCTGTTTTCATCATCGTCTCTTTGCAACGCAGGGTTGGTTTAAGGGCTGCTCAAGTGTGAAGTCCTGTGCCCTGAGCTGGTCAGTGCAAAAGCCAGGAGGGCAAGCAGCAGCACATACATGTGCTGTAAGGTTGTTAGAGCTGTTAAACGGTGAAGAAACCTCATCCAGCTGAGAGAGCAGGGATTGAGATTGAGTCTAGACACACCTGAGGCAGTGTGTTAACTCAGAACATGCAGGCCTCGGCAGGACGCCCTGCAGTAGCTGAGACAGGCCGAGACCAGCAGCGGGGCAGAGCTGCAGGTGTTTAATGCAAACCGTCCCCAGCTCTGCCCCAGCTGCTGGGAATGGCGACGTGGTCTGGAGCCGAGGAGCCGAGTGGTGAGTGGGGTGGAAGGGGTGGAATGCTTTGGTGTAGGGCAGCTTTGGTAGGGCAGCCGTGCAGCTGCTGGCCAGCAGTCCTTGTCAGCCTGTGCAGAAACCTACGGGGTGAGCAGGTTAGCAGGAGAGTGGAGAAGGGATTAGGAACGTGGGTGAACCTGTAGGAAGAAAGAGTGGGAAGACAGGAGCTGAAAAACTTGCAGTGGAGATAAAAGGGGGAGACGCTCTTCTAAAGGAATGGGTGATGGTGATGAATGGTTGGTTGGACTGGATGATCCTGTAGGTCTTTTCCAACCTTGGTGATTCTTTGGTTCTGCGACTTACAGAGAAAGTCTCTTTCTGACACAGTGGCAAGAACCAAGTGGAATTAAAAGGTGAGGAAGGAAAACCTTGTGGAAGGAATATTTTCCTATGACATGCTTAGAAATTTACTGCTATGGGTGATAACTTTACACTACTCAGATGAGATTTATGCACCTAACAAGCCCGTGGTGCATTACTGTGACTTTAGAAAGTTGGGAGGAAAATCTCCTGCTTCTGTGTGTAAGTCAGCCTTACCAGAGATCAGCATGAGCTCTCACATGCTGGGCAGGTTATTTAACCTCTGTTGACTGCAGAGGTTTTACATCTGCCTTGGAAAATCCAGTGGTAGGAAAGGTAGATCCTCATCCTGATGTAGAAGGGGTTGTCTGTGTTTCTGTGAGCCTGGGTGTGCTTTACAAATGCTGTGATTACAGGCCTTATACTTCTTTAATTAAGGCACAAAAATGAAACAGGAAGCGAAAGCTTATTGTGCTCAAACCCTGTATTATCAAAGAATAGCCCCCAATTAATTTGTCAGCATTACTTCCTATGTGGGAAATTTCCATTCTGCTCGAGAAGAATCCACTTTAATAAACTCTGGTGCTGGTAGGTGGTGATTGACTGCTTCAGAGCTGCACAGGTAACGAGTAATTTATCACTACCTATTGGGAAAGGTTGGGAAGCCAAGAGATCTCCCCTGTTGGAAGTGAAGCTCTTGCTGTGCATATGTGTGCACACATGCGTTGAAGCAGGATCGAGTTCCGGTGTTGCTTTCTATTAGGTTCCATTAGGATGCTACAGATGCATGCAGTTTTTTCCTATTAAGTAAAACACCATGATTTGTAGGACAGGAGCATCTGGATGTTTTGCACTTTGCTTTCCTCTGGAAAGCCATATCCCATTCCTTTTTGCTAAGTAAAGACATGGCAAAAAAAATCAAACATGGAGTGATTTCAGTATTATGCTCACAGCATACAGGATGTAGGAGTTACATTTATGGCCTGTGTTCTGTGTAACAGCTGGCTGAAATAAGTTTGTTTCATGTGAAATATTGGAGGGTTCTGCATTCTCAAATCAAGGCCAGCAGCAGCTCAGTGACTGAAGAATTGTCAACATCTCGTGCAATTCCATTAAGTGCTTCTTTTCATTGATCTGCAACTTCATTGTTGACAATTAATTAATAAATCCATTTCCACGCAGAAGAGAAACACTTCTAACAGGAGGTAGCAAAATCTTTTGTCCTGAATGATTTTTCTTCTGTTTTATGATTAAGTACAAAGTGTGCCACAAGTCTTGCTACTCAGTCGTACTAAATACCTGCTTGCTGTGGGATAATTGATATCAGCAGATGACAGAGCGGCTTGCAACACACTTTCAAATGCGTGTTTTTAATTTGCATAATCAAATACTTTGTTAGCATCTTTGGAAATTAGGATGAAAGATGGCTGTGTGCTAAAAATGAAGCGTTGTTTTTAGCAGATCATTCTGTATGCAGTACAGCAGATGAAGCACTCTGGGGCCCTCCTGATACGTGCTGGCCAACAATCTTCCCCGTCCTTTGCAGTAATAGTTTCTGTCACCTGCCTTTATTTATCCAAATGTTTCATTGAGTGATGTCTAATCAATATGAAATGTACAGTCAGGACTTACATCTGATTAATTATTCCAAGCCATGTAGGATGCTTGTGGAAGTACATCCCAAGGCTGGCGGTCAGCAGGGTGCACATTCTCTGCATCCCATTGACTTCAGAGAACTTAGGGCAGCTTGTATTGGTTGTGATAATTTGCACCAACCGCCGTGTTACAACCAAAGCAATTCATTTTATGTTTTCTGAAAGGTGTGGTTTTTTATCTTGCATAAATAAGTTATCAGAAAATCTTGGCTAGACAGATTATATTGTCAGGAGCAGAGCTTAACGTGCTGAAGAAGCAGAAGAAAACACATGCTGTTCTTAAATCTAATAATGCTATAAAAATTGTAAGATTTCCTTGGTAGGCTGAATGCTCAGTCCCAAAGAGCACACAGGCAGGTGCAAGAGAGTGAAAACTGTGATAGTTTCCATACTTTTGCAGGAAGGACTTTTGAGCTTCATCCAGCATCCTCCAGAAGAGTCAGTATTGATTCTGAATTGCTCTCTCAAGATGACCCAAAGCAGACATGGAAAGAATGAATCGTGATGTGAAGGGGAGCACTAGGGGCTCAGTGTTCTGTGTTCTTGTTTTCAAAGCAAGCTGTGCATGGAAAAGGTGGATGATTTGGGTTTCAAAAATAAACATTTGGCCTCTAAATTGGTGTTGGCAGCACCATGCCTGATGTTGTTTAAGGACTGCATTCCCAAGGACTGCCCAGTCAGGTCAGAGATGCCCGATTCGTGTGTGCTCAGCTGCCACTCGGGGAGCAGCCAGCTTGGAGCTTAGCAGGTTTGGTCTTCGGTGCAAACGTAGAACCTGTCTGCAGACAACACCTGATCAGGGAAAAGGAGTGTGTGCACTGAACTGGTGAACCTCTGGGAATGTAAAATGTGGTGAATTTCAGCAAGGTGTTTGTGCTGGCTGAAGAATGCTTAGGGCTCTGTTGTGTGGCTGTGATGTTCCCAATGGCTGCCCCTGGCCATCCTGTAGCTCTTTTGGATCACCTGTGTGGTACAAAGGAGCCAGAACACGGAGTGTGGGTCAAATTTTACTGTGCCTTGGGCAGACAGACAGCGGCATGTCAGGTGTTTGCTGCATATAACCTGTGTTCTTCATAAAAATCCACGTCTTTCTATGGAAGTGTTTCTATGCATGGTGTATTTCTTTGTTATCTGTATGTATGCATATAACAGATCTGGGTTGGAAAACAAGTGTGTGTGTATTACACGTGACATACATGTGTGCAGACTCACTGGAGTGCACGTGTGTGTGTTCATGGCACTTCCATAGGATGAGTCCCTCTAGTTCCCTTGTGGTCATTTGGTTTGCTTGGAGGATTTCAGTGTGGCCTTGTCTGCTCCTACCAAACCAAACAATAACCATGCAGACACAGCAAGGGATAACTGCACTCGTGTTACTTGGAGGGGACCGAGCCCTGCGTCTTGTGTGATCCCCACTTTTTGTGTGTTAAGTGAAAAACAGAGGAATTTCAGATTTAAGACACATCAGAGGGCAAAACAGGAAAGGAAGATAATGGAAGCTGCATGTGCTGTCTGGGTGGTATGAGCTCAGCCAGCGTTTTTCTTCATTCTTCAAAGAACATGGAACTGTGGCTTTGTTCCTTTCTCAGTTAAAAGACTGCCTGCTGCTGGATGCAATAGCAGTCCAGTGGAACAAGGGGAGCCTTTGCCAGCACAGAAGTTACATCACAGTTATTTATCCAAAACAGAGTATGGAGACTACCATCAAATGAAGTCAGCTTGTCGTGGGTGCACAAAGGACGTTTTCCCCTTGGTTTTTGTGAGTCAGTCAGCACTCATAAGTAATGTGTTGGTAGGAAAAGAGTGATGGTGTACTTATGGCTGTGAAGTATTGTTGTTGAGGACTTGAGCCTTGCATACGAAACACGCGGTTGGTTGTGTTCATCAATGATGTGGGATTTCAGCTCCCAAAAGAAAAGTTGTGGGATGAGGAATTCTTTCTTATTCATGTAGCATAATTATCAGGGATGCATGTGGGGAATATGCAAGGCTCAGAGAGGCTGCAGGACATCTGATAGCGTTGTGGGGTGGATGCTTAGGTGCAGAGAGGTAAGAGAGAGGGGGAAGGTGTGCACACGTTCAGGGTTTGACACTTGGAATAGTGTTATGTTACTGAATGCAGCATCTTCTAAGCCGTGAACTAACAGGAACGGTGCTTAAGGGGCTGTGTAATGAAGATGTAAGCAGCAGCAAAGAGTACCCAGGAGATGATAGGATTCCTCGCCCCTTCTCTCCAGGGGAGGAGGAACTGAATTCCCGGCAGCGAATAGTGCTGAATAAATCTTACCCACACCAGAGACACTAAAGATATCAAATGGAAAGACTTAATGATTGCACCAAGCACGAGGTATTCCCTGTAGCTTCAGAAGCATCACCTCAGCTGAGTTTTCAGACCACCCACCTACTGTATTCAACTGGAAGGGAATTTCTAATAACTAAACGAGGCCCTCAAAGCCCTAATTATTGCACCTTTCTGTCAAAAATCAAAATGTCATCATTCTTAAGCCTGTAAGGTCTAGGAAACTATTTCTCAACAAACTGTTGCTCGTTTCTTTCCTCTTTGGGCTCCTGTCTTAACACATTCAGTGATCAGTCTTTAACTTAGAATAATGTTTGATCAGACAAGATTGAGCCGAAGAATGAATGCAATAATCTGCAACACAATTGCAATGAGGAAGACCTGGGGCATACAGCAGAGTTATTATTTTTATTCCTCTGGAGTCTCCCTGTTGCCACCATGGCCTGATCCAAACGCCCAAGGAGATCCTGGTGCTCATTACAGGCTGAGTACTCCCACAGTGCGCCCTCGTCAAACAACTCAGTTTGTTTGTCTCTCCCCAGTTCTCCCTTGCAGCTCCCTTTTGTCCCATCTCCTATTCATGAACCATTAAAGCAGTCTCCACCGGGCTGCTGCTGTTGTACAGGGCCAGCAAACCACTTACTAACGGGCCTGGCACAGTTTGATGGGCTCTCTGCATGAGAAACCCGAATGAGGAAGAGTCTCTGACACATCCCTGCACAGCCCTCTCCAACAATTCCAGTGATGGGCAGGTTGGCAAACGCTGTGTACCTTCTGTGTGGCCTGGAGAAATACTTCTCATCGTAGATATTTGTTCTCCTTCACATCAAGGTTTGACCAATTCAGCCGTCAACAATTCTTGCTGAATGTGTGTTAATTTATTACATTTCTTCATTTTATCCCTTAGCACTGGCAGATGAATGAGTGAAGTTTTTCTGTCTGAAGATTATTTGGAAACCTGGGTGCTTGTCCCCGGGTCCTTTAAATCTCGTGTGTTTCCCATATGCTTCATCTTTGTAATTGCCAAAGCTGAAAGTCCAGCTTTACACCATTGCTATGCAGTATTGACGTAAATAAGGCTCCCAGTTCCCACGGCAGCTGCTGATGCTCACTTTTCCAACCCTGTGTTGGCAGCATTCCCCTGAACTTGCTCACAGGGATGTCATTCATCAGATGAACAGGTTGTCCAGTGAGGTTGTAGATGCCCCCAGCCTGGAAGCACTCAAGGCCAGGCTGGATGGGGCAGTGAGCAACCTGGTGTAGAGGGAGGTGTCCCTGCCTGTAGCAGGGAGTTGGAACTACATGATCCTAAAGGACCCTTCCAACTCAAACCATTCTACCAAATACTTGTTGGCAGAAGTTTGGGGGTGTGACTGAAGTGGGAGGTCTCTGTGAAGCCCCAGTGAGGAGAACTCCAGCGTAGCAAGTGTTATAATTTTAATAGCAGTCATTAGTATTAAAGAGACACAGCTGGAGGACCCAAACAAGTCACTCTGTGGCCAGCCAAACCAAGGAAGCCTTGTCTTCCAACCAGTAAGCATTTTAATGTTCAGAATTTGTGCAATAAGGCACAGAGCTCACAGTGCATTTCCTCCCTCAGTGGGTTGGTGAGGGAGTGATGATAGAGGAACAATAACAGAAAATAATGGTAGTGAGCAGGCTTTCTCTTTGGTAGCAGGTGGTTTATTTTGAGGAGAATTGTTGGGGGAAGAAGGAGAGAAGCAGATGCACACATATGCAGCCTGGCTGCCCTGCTCATGTCTTTAAAGAAGACGTATTTCAGGACTATGTATGTCACCCTCCAAACTTTTTTGGCCACTCTTCTGAAGAACAGTCTCCAAAATTAATGCCACCAAAAGAAAATCGAGGCAAAATTATAGCATTTTCCCTACCTGTCTGTTCTGCTCATTTGGAAGCCCAAGCAATAGCAGTGCTGTTGGTAAGCACAGGTGTAGATGGCGCAGAGAGGTGCTCCTGGGCAGGGAGTGATGCTGGGCATCCTGCACAGCCCTCCCCTGGGGATTTTCCCAGCTCTGTACATGTATCCCTATGTACTTGCATTACATTTTATATGGTCACTGAGAGAGACTGCTTTGGCCAAATACACATGCAGATGATTAAAGTTCATCGGGGCTGTTGCACAGCCCGGTCTTGGAGTCACGTGTTTATTGTAGCGGCCTCATTTTCTTTAATGATCAGTGGTTGCACTGACAGAGTGGGAAACGAATCCCGAGGAGACGTGAGCTGGGAGGCCGGTGCAACAAACCCGGTGTCTGCTGTGCTGAATGCACAGGACAAAACAAAACGAGCACTTCAGGGCATCCTCCTTCAGACAGATACGGTGTTTTTTTGGGGAGGTCTGACTGGAGGATTTTAGAGCCACTGCGCTCAAGTTTTGTGTAGTTGCTTTTTTCATGCGTTAATGAAGACACAGAAACTTTCTTGTTATGGTGCAATAGGAGAAGAAATATTAAGAGAAGGACTTGAGGATTAGGGACATTGCTGGAAATTGCTTCTGTTTGGGTTCAATTCAGTATGAAACCAAAATGTGTCTGCCTGGAGTGCGGCTCTGGCAGATAGCTTGCGCTTGGTTTTGCCTGTGTAGTCACACACTCACCTGTTCTGTCTCTCTTTTTTGTTGCAGATAAAGAGTTAGGAGTCAGTACGCTCGCTGAAAATGCCGACCCTGGTGCTAGGGGGCCAGCTGTCCCGAAGATATCAGGACTAGAGAGGAGCCAAGAGAAGAGCCAGGACAGCAGCAAAGACCCAATACTTGAGCCCGTGGTGCCTAAAGACCCCTGCCCTCAGGTGGCCCAGCCTCTGGCCCAGCCCCAGCTGGAACCTCAGCCGGAGGTACCTTGCCCCAGCCCCGCGCTCGCCCCACGGCCGGAGGCTCCGGCCCCACCAGCCCCACCGCCGACCGCACAGCTGCCTCCAGCCCCGGAGGAACCCAGCCGTCCGCCCGCGCCGCAGCCTCCTGTGCAGCACCCACCGCGGTCGCAGTCCCCGGTGCAGCCGGCCCACCCCAACCTCCCTGCAGTGCAGCCCCATCCAGCCGCTCAGAGCCTCTCGCAGCCGCTCTCTGCCTACAACAGCAGCAGTTTAAGCCTCAACAGCTTAAGGTAGGCGAGCGGAAAGCCGCGTGTGCCCACATCTCTTTGCAAACTTGCTGCCTGTGGTGGTGATGCTTTATGGTGCCTGGAGGGGGAACTAGGATAGAGGTGACAGCGCATCCCACCCCATCTGTGGGAAATTGAGGGGGATTTGTGGCCTCTTCCTCAGATTCTTCCTTAAAATGAGCCAGAATCGCTTTATTTTCTGGTGTTCCAGGCAGTGCTTGGTAATCTCAAGCTCTGTGTTAATTTGCTTTTGCTTTTCCTGCCTGTCCTTGCACACTCAGGTTTTTGAAGGGGATTTCGTGCAACATAGACCAGTGGAACAAAATCCCAATTCTTGCAGGCTGAGCTGTTCTCTGAAGGCTCTCTGCTTTTACCCTTGCCTCCCTGTAAACCTCTTCTGCTTTCCCCAACTATTGACATGCCCTAGGGCAAGTAATACAGTGCAGCTGCTGTTAGCCCTGCTGACAGCTTGGCATAGGCTTACACTGATGACATTCGGGCTTAATTTCTTCCCGCACTGACAACACCTTGCAGTCTTCAGTGTTTTTCACCTCAGTTGGCCACACAGAGATAATCCCCACCTTTTGTAGGGGGATAACAAAATTAATGGAGATTAAGCAATGTGTTACAGGATCCCATGATGTCTTTGTAAGTCACAGACCTCAGGTTTCCCCTGTGGCAACACAGTGCTCTCAGCAGTGCCTCACCTTTCCCCGAATCTGAGCAGGCACATGGCATCCTTCCTGACCTGGTGAACCAGTAGATGGTTGCTTCATGGTTTGACTAAAACTGGGAGTTGTTGAAGGCTTGGATTTATTTTTAACCAAATTGGTATTGCTTGTCTTTAAAAGCCACTGCAATGTAAACGTGTTGTTACTTGAAATAACGACAAGTGGGATTAAGCACTGTGTGATTATACTGGAAACTTTCCCTGCCAAGGAATGAAACCTGAAAAATTGCAACCAGTATAATCCTGTGTATTTATTGTGCTGATTCAACTCTCTTTATATTGTGGGGGTAAGGAGAGTCATTAACAGAATAATAAGCATGTATCTGTTGTTGCCTTCCCAACTTCATTTCACGTTTTCCACACTCTTCCATCTTTCTAAGTCATAGCAGAGAAATTAAACTTTTATTAATGCAGCAATCACTGATGTTGAGCTTCATTTGCCTGAAAACATGAATCAGAAGCAGTCATGTAGAAAGGACCCGATAATTAAGTAATGAATGCACAGAGCTGATTACTCCTTTCTTTGTGTGCTGTGCCTCTGTTGTTGAGGACAGAATCCCAGCCTCTCAGAGGGAGGGAGACATGTCTTGGGGCTTTGGTGTGGAAGGAGCATAGGCAGTAAGAGATGCTGGATGAGGGAGAGGTTGGAGAAAGGAGTGTCTCGGTGGTACTGATAGAAAAACAGAATATCTTGTATTTGCAGTGTGTTACTTTAATTAGTGGCAGGTTTATCATGAGCCATGCATAGTACATTGGGGTAGAGTATGTGTGCTTTTAGAGCTTTTCTCTCTTCTTTGCAGTGCTTAATTGCTTTTCTTTTTGTTAACAGCAGCAGCAGAAGCAGCACTCCTGCCAAGACTCAGGCTCCCCCTCCACACATATCTCACCACCCCTCCGCCTCACCATTCCCCCTCTCTTTACCAAGCCACAGCCCACTGCATACCTTCACGCCCACCCTCCAGCCCCCCGCACACCCACATCACCCCAATATGTTTGCCCCTCCTACGGCTTTGCCTCCTCCACCTCCATTGACGTCAGGGACCCTGCAGGTTCCAGGACACCCAGCTGGTAGCACTTACTCAGGTAAGAGACAGACAGATCGTGGCCCCAGTGTGGCAAAGGAAACTCAATCTCCAGTTGTAGTCAGAATAACTCCTTTGGGGTCCATTCTGTGAGAGCTGCTGGTTGGGTAGAGGGGTCACTCGCCGCTGAACAATTTGGGTCGATGTCAAAAGCAAAAACCACCCAGACTTTCCCAGTGACTTTTCTTCTGCCCCGGGGATGAAGAATTTTTGGAAGCCTGTGCTTTTCTGTCTGCTCCCCAGGGTAAAACCACTTCAGAGTTCATATGGGGCCACCCAAAATCTGTGAATGCTGTGGCAGATGTCTGTGCTGTAGCTGTGGTCTGTGCTCAGCCTTGCTTCCCTGCAGCCAGCCTGGCCAGGGAGAAGTCTGGTGGCCATGCACACAGCGTCCTGAGGTCGGGTTTGTGCAGGGCTGGGGAGAACAGAAGTGGAGCGAACTTTGCTCTGTTGTACTTTGTGGGAAGATGTCAGTTTCTCCCAGCTCACTGAGAGGGATCTGAGGGATGAATATTGAGGATGAGCAGCACTTTGGTTAAATAATTCCTGTCCATGAAGTAGTGGAGCTGTGTTTGCGGCCACTCTGTTCCCAGTGTTCTTACCCACACTGCTCAGGGACGTGTCCAGGAATTTAAGGAGAGCCTTCACGCTGCGCCTCAGACGAACACTGAAGTGAAGGCAGGGTCCATGAGAGAGGGGAACTGGAGGCTTTCTTCTCTCAGCATGGCCTTTGGGGAAGAGCTGGAGGAGCTTTCTTAATCTGTGCAGCGTCATGCTTTACTGTGAGGAAGTTTAATGTAGAACGTCACCACCGCAGCCAGCAGAAGTTGGCACAAGGTGTGGACAAGTCCCTGAGCTGACAAAGGTTGCTTTGCTTTGTGTTTCAGAACAAGATCTTCTCCGTCAGGAACTAAACACGCGGTTTTTGGCCTCGCAGAGCGCGGATCGCGGGGCCTCGCTGGGCCCACCGCCGTACCTGAGGACCGAGTTCCACCAGCACCAGCACCAGCACCAGCACACACACCAACACACACACCAGCACACCTTCACGCCTTTCCCTCACGCCATCCCACCCACTGCCATCATGCCGACGCCAGCACCGCCCATGGTGCGTACCCCAGGCAGAAATGTGAGGATAAGTAGAGCACAACTCTATTCTTTATTACGAACATTTGAGAGTTTGCCAGGCGGTGGGGAAAGAGCTGCCCAGGAGCGGTTGGGGAGCACAGGACGGGCGGTCCTTTCCCTACTGCTGTTGTGTGTGTGATAGAGCCAGTGGCAGCGCAGGGGCTGAGGGATGAGGCTGCTGGCCGAAGGGGCACTCGTGCCTGGGAATCCCTGGTGGTTGGAGTGGTGCACTCTGGTGCCTCCTCCGTTTTCCCAGCTCATAAAGACCTCGTTATACTTTGAAGGGAGAAAAACCCAAACCAGCTTCACTGGAAGTTCATTTTCTGCGTATTTTTCCTCTCTGTTGGTTGCCTAATAATAGGGAATTAGTCTGTGTTACCAACAGAAATGAAGCAACGAAATAGAAAGTAACTAGTTTGTGCTTTGATCCCTTTGCAGTTTGACAAATACCCTACAAAAGTTGACCCCTTCTACCGTCACAGTGTGAGTTTTATTACTCTGTTTAAAACTGACTTAATTGCTTTTCTGTGGTGGGTTGGGATCACCACTCGATCAATGGCACGGTGTTGAATCTCTCCCTAATCATCACTCCAGGATTTACCATTATCGTTCTTGATCGCTTTGGCTTTTGAAGGCTTGCATTTTCTGGTGCTTGTTTCTGATAAAGATGCAGTATCAGCTTTTCCAGTCAAAAGATCTCTTGCTCATACACCACTGGAAGACAGGTTTGCTGTGAGAAAGACGAGGCAAGAGGTGACCGTAGCGTGAAGCAGTACAGAGCAGCAGTTTCATCGCCGTGTTTCGGTGGTGCCAAAAGCACTTAAAAATGATCTTTTCCCTGAGAAATCTGAAACGAAACGTCAAACTATCATACGAACCCTTGAGGGTTAGGGAATCTAATGGCTATTCTAATATATCGTGTTTTGTTTTATAGAATTTGAAAGCTTGTCTGTTCTTCCCATTTCAAAAGCCTGTCTGACCTACTGGGCTGGTTGTGCTCTGCTTGATGGCAGCGAGGCAGCCCAGCTGTGCAGTAGACACACTTATCTCAGAGCTACCAAAAATGTTGTGCATTGAGATGAACTCAATACGAATTGCAAAGCTTCTGCTCTTAAGGTTTAGAATCTACTGATTCATTTGCTGCTGAAAGATGGGTGACATTTCCTTCTTCATACCAACAAAGGCAGGTATTTCATTCATTTGGACAAGAATTTCTAAATCCAGGAGTGATATTTTGATGAGAGAAGGAGTACTGCATCAGCATTCAGAAATTTGCAAAGCATTTGGCTTCATATGTTGATTTTGCTTAGAAGTGGAACTGGGCGAGAAGACTGGTTAAGATGATGGTGTGATGCTTTCTGCTGTCCTGATTAAACGCAGTTCCTGCTCATAACTGATGCCTGTAGCCCATGGGAACAGTCCCATTAATTCCTGACACCCTGGTTAAGCGTACAGTGTGTGAGTGCCTGCAGGATCACACCTGTGGGAGTGTGAGGCAAACATTTAAGCCGAGGGTAATCACTCAGAAGGGTCACGCTGCTGTTTGCATCACTGTTTGCAAAACTGCACTCTTGTTTGTGTAGCTTTACTTGGATTCAAAGGACAGATTATCCTGAACGTAGCATGTTGATTCAGGCAATAAGGGCAATAATGGGAAATAAGTAATGAGTTTTGGAGAAAGAAAGCACGAAGGTTGATGTGTAAAATAGGAAACAGTGAAATAGTCCTCAGCTGGATATTGTGTTCAGACTCATGGTGAATTCTGCAGGTCTCAGTATTACCTCTGTTCAAGTAAGGTCAAGCTTCCCGTGGTTCTGTGATAGCCAGGGTGCCGGGATGTTGGCCTTGGCACAGGCAGAGCAGCAGAGCCCTGGTGCATTAAGCTTCCCCTGCTTTCCTTCAGGAAAGGTTTGTCCTAATGAAGTTATTGCAAAGTAATCACAGTTGGCGCCTGTTGGATATTTAGCAAGCTAATGCCAAAGATCAACATGATGGCAATAAATTTCACTGGATTAGCAGCCTTGCTAAAGCTACAGCAAGGTCGTGCTAGCCAGAGCATTTCAGTAATCACTCCTAGGAAGAGTGTGGGTTGTGAAGGTACAGAGCTGCTTGCATCAGTTTCCTGACCTGCCCTTTTTGCTGCCATAAGTGCGTACCTGCCAGGGCTTTTTCTCTCCTCCAAATACCTGAAACTTTGGCACATCCATAGATCCTTCTTCAAGGGTGAGTTTCTGCAATAGATCTTCACTGTGTTCGGGTGCATCTTCAAAAAAGCTGGCAGTGTTGTTAAAGCCTGTAAATGAACTCTGCAGGAGTGCAGGAATGTTTGTCAGAGAGTTAAAATTGATGTACGTTAGAAAAGAGAAAGCAGGGGAAGGTCAAATTTAATTAACTCAGCGGTCGTTATAAAACTAAGAAAAGCATTCCTTATTATTAGTTGTAGATAATAGAATATTAAGCCTCGCTCCATCTTTTGAAATTAGTCCATTAAGCACAGAATTAAATACAGAAGACACTGGAGGATTCAAACCACATTTTGGTTATTAAAAAGTTACTGTCAGTGAGGACATGTCTTGCAATGATTTCTCAAATACCCACAGCCCAGCAGCAACTCGTCTGAAGTTTTTTTCTGCATCACTGAGAGGAGCAAGTCCAAATTAAAGAGCAGTGAAAACAACAACAGAAATGCGTTACGAAAGGAGACTTCGTTCCATGCTTTTAAATAAACAATCTCTTGATATCTCTGACATACTGAAATAATTTCCCATATCTCAGTGCCTGTAGGGTGAATAAACAGCCTTCCAAGATTGAAGCTGTTGAAAGGGGAACTCTGATTTTGAGAGAAAGGGTTCAGAAAAGCACACACGTCCCTTGAGTTCAGAACTTTGTGACGCTGATTTACTGTGGGATGTGATTCTCTCAGTGTTTGTCCCCTCCACACATCCAGCTTTTGGCTGTTTGTGTTCAGCTGGCCAACTGGTCCTCTATTTTGATCCCAGAAGCAGCACCCAGGAGGTTCGTTTTCAATTGGCTGAGTTCAAGGTGAAATTGCTTCAGCCAGGAAACTCCTTCAGGTGTTTGGCTGGCAGTAGCAGTGAGGTTAGCAGCCGGCCCCTGCTAGATCCCAAGGTTTCCCAGTGAGAACATCTTTGCAGTGAGATGCTCTGAATCCCCACCTCCTACCAGAAAGCAGTTCTGTGTGTGATCTCTGCAGTTCCTGTGGAATTGTGTGACCTGACTGTGTTACAGTGCAAGGGAAAGATTCACAGCCAGACCACAGAGACCAGATAGGATTCGATCATGATGGTTGACTTGCTTGTTTCTCACGTGTTTGTCTGTGTTAGCGCAGGAGAACTTCGTTTTTGCTGAGTTGTCTTAGTACAGATACACTGGGATCGTTGAGATCAGTGGAGATTTGCCTCTTTTTATGCCTCATGGTCTGTCCTATCAGACCAGTGCCCTCCAGTTTTGGGGGGTTCTACTTTGGCCTTTTTTAATAAGTAATCCTTTTTAGCAATTAAGTTCATCTGTCTCTGCTGCTGCTGGCAGTGGCAGGATATCCTCTCAGACAGGCTAATGAAGTAAAAATTGTGCATATTTTCCTCATTTCCGACAGAAACCATTAAAATCCTAGCATACTAATGGGGTTTTAATGATGCAATATCCTAGAGCTTGTGTAGGTTTGTTTCCCACTCAAACAGTAGCGTTCTGTGCCCTGTTGGCCAGGCCCTGCCTTTTCTCTTGAAATCTTCTGCAAACCCTTCAAAATCCCCATCCAATTTAAAAACCAGTCATTGCACGACAAAAGCCTCAGCTGCGATGGCCCAGTGCAGAGGCCAGGTTGCTGGCTGTATGATTTTGGAACTGCTTTTAAGCTCTGAAGTGAACATCATGACATTTGTGAACATCCCATTGACTGCTTTAACTAACATTGTCGCGGCGGGATCACATCTCCAGCGCTCCTCCATGTACCATTTCCCTGTCTCTGCAGGAATGCTTTCGCTGTCTCGTTCAGCTGCCTGCCCTTGTTTTGTAGCTCACACGCATTTATGCTCCCCTCTCTTTCTCTGTTTCAGCTGTTTCACTCCTATCCTCCAGCTGTATCAGGTATTCCTCCCATGATCCCTCCGACGGGCCCCTTTGGCTCACTCCAAGGAGCATTCCAGCCCAAGGTAGGGTGTGTTTCCATCTCTCCACTCAAATGCACCGGTTGTTCTCCATGCAGTGGCACGGTTAACTTCAGAAGCACTGCCATTAGATCTCAGGGTAGCGTGCAGTAGCGTGAGGTGGTGTAACAATCAGGATTTTAAGAAACAGGGCTCGTTACTGTTTTCTCATTGCCAGAATTATCTCAGAGCTCCAGCACCATGCAGTACATGGATTCAGTTCCCCACTCCTTTGTGGTGGCGATGGTAGTTAAGTGCAATGAGTTTGTTTCTCTTTTCCTTTGTTTTTGTGAAGTCACTCTTGATTTATGAGTGGGAGGAAATCATTTGCTGTAGCCTGTAGTCTCCATGACTGAAGACTGAAATCAGGACTGAAATTTCTGCAGAGGAGACACCTTTCTTAAATTGGCCCATCCACTCTAATGACTGAATATGTAAATTGCAGTTCATTAGTAGGATTCTTCATATATATGGTAATCAGTCTGTTAACAACTCTGTTACTTAATTGTTAGTTATAGTGCAGCTGATTTCTTTTTTCTTCATTTTAAGTGAGGAAGATGTTGTCTAAATGTAGTGTTTTTTCCTCCAAAAGATGCATTTTGTTGTGTTAGCCGAATATTTACATTCAAATCAAGGGAAAAGCTTTAATTTTTTCCAGCTAGATGTTGCCTTTTCTGATGCTCGTGTGGTAATAGTTCATTGTGGATGCAGTTCGCACGGTAACCACGTGGATTGCTGATGCTTTGTGTGTGGCAGTGAGGGCAGCAGTTTGGGCCAGCTCCAGTGCATTATTGATGAGCAGCAGAGCACAGCCTGGGTATCCCAGGTGCTGCTTTAGGTGCTGTCTCATACTGCTCAGCTTTTCAGGGGTGAAAGGAATTCCCAGTGCTGTTGCCTCATGTGTTTCAGCTCACTTCAACTAGTGGGAAGGCAGTGAGCAAAGCGAGTTTGGAAGTTGAGATGATAAGTATGTACATCACTGCGAGGATTATAGCAGTTAGCCTTTTTGCTTAAAAGAGTTGATCTAGGCAGTGTTAACGATGAAGAAGTGCTGTTTTTCAGTTGGTGGTTTAGTATGGCTTTTTACTCATAAATGCTCTCTTTCTGTGTTACAATTCTAGACTTCCAATCCTATCGATGTTGCAGCCAGACCTGGAACTGTCCCACATACCCTCCTCCAGAAAGATCCACGGGTGTGTAAAAAGTGTTACTGTATTCTTCTAAACTAAAGCCATTCCTTGTGAAAATGTTGAGCACGAGGGCTGCCATCTTCTGTATGTCCAAATCAACGTGTGAAACTAAAGCTTAACCTGAACTATTAAGTCAGTGAGATCAGAGGAGTTGCATGAGGACAGTTTAAATCCTGATCCTCCTGTCCATCGCTGGCTAAAGCACGTCGATGCCATGCAGTGCAGAGCTCTTTCCTTGCTGTCAGCTGGCATCCCCACAAGACTGGGGGCAAACTCCAATTCAGCGCAGAAACGTTCAAACCTCTTTGAGATTTACGTTTGTATTCTGTAATTGTTTCTAATGTGGGTAATGACAGTTATTCCCTTGGTTACTGTGTTATTGATTGCAGCTGCAAAATGTGGATGCACTTTATTGATCACTTGGTGCCTCTGGATTTTGAGCTGAAGCACATGTGAACAGCATTTATTGTCTGGCGCTGCATCTTCTGGCTTTTTTCTGTTCTTTGTAAATGCCCTCGGGTTGTTTGCTTGTTTGATTGCATATACATTGTTTGCAACGAGGAACATCATGCAGTCCTGTTTTTCGCAGAACTCTGACAAAAATCAATGTTGTGGAATTGGTCAACTTTTAAGCTCTGCAGAGCTGTTTTCTTTGGGTTCTAGTAGTTCCAGTGTGCTCTAAATTGGTTGCTGCTGTTGAGCTTTATGCCAAAAGGACCCACGTGTTTTTATGTCTGCTCATTCCGCCCAGTCAAAAAGATAACTGGAGCCTCCCATCATTAAGTCATTTCTCTTTATGCTGCCTTTCAGTTTGTAGTGCAGTTTTGATTGTTTCAAGATGATGCCACGTGCCATCACCAAGTCTTCAAATCAGCTCCTCCATCTGTAGATCTCCTTTTAAAGGAGGTGGCTCTCTGGATGTGCCAGCAGCAGGTGCCATTGCTGCTGAATGAGCAGGGCAGCATCCTGCAGGGCAGGGCAGCGCACTCGGTGGGAGCAGCCTTCTGCCCTGCCCAATTCCAGCCTTCTCGCAAGCCAAGCAGCTCTGAAAGATGAGAGCAGAAATTTGCCCAAAGGACGTAGCCGTGTTCTTCTTCAGAGCAGTTAACCAGCCATTTTGGTAGCATTAAATCAACAAATTAATGCAGATGCCAGAGGACAGAGTGCTCAGTGTGAGGCTTGTTTTGTTGCTTGTCAACACTTAGGTACAACAGCCGTGGGGGGAGGGAGGCCAGCTCCAGTACGGAGGCTGAGGACTAATTATTATCTGAAAGGACTTCATTTGAAAGTAAAATTATAACATTTTAATTTCATCTCTTAATGAAGCAATACAAATTTGTTAATTAGAGCAATTGTTTGAGTGACAGGCATGTAACCAAGCTGTCATTTCTTCTTCACAGTTGACAGATCCGTTCAGGCCCATGTTGAGGGTAAGAAACCTTCTCGTGCTACAGTTTGTCGAGCTCGTCTCAGTCCCCGCCGGGTTGCAGCAGCAACGTGTTCCATCTTGGGGATTTCACACTGTGTTTGCTGAGCAGTGTGGTCAGCATCTTGTGGTCACTCGAGAAAGATGAGCAGTTCTAAAGCGAGAAGTTCTCCTGTTCTCACACAACCCCTTATTTCAAACAGCAGAGGTTATATGTTGATGATCCTTGTATTGCTGTGGCTCACAAGGTTCCCTGAGCTGATCCTACAGACTGCCCTGGCAGACGTCTCTTGCCGTTTTAATGCAGGCTGAAGGATTCTGCTTTTTAATGTTCGTTGTATGTTTTGTGTGTTATTCAGTATGGAACTTCCTACCTGAGTATCCTCTTGTCCAGCACACACAGACAATCCAGTTCAAACACAAAATAGTCCAGAGATAAGGATCCAAAAGATTTGATCTTAGAATAATCCAAAAGATATTTTTGTTGGTTTTGCAACATACCCGAGGAAGTACAGACCACCCGAACTCATTAAATCACTAATGCAACCAATTGCTGTGAATAAGCAAAAGACTTGACTTTATGTTTGTGTGTGAGAGAGAGGGGTTTTATTTTTTTACTTTATTTGTAATTGATTTTTAACTGTTGGCTGATTTACACCTAGATATAGAAGGCCTGTGCCATAGTTTGAGTAGTAATTAAGTTACTGGTAGCTTATGGAGCCGCTTTCATTCCTATGATTATTTCTAAATCTGTGCAGGAATCATTATTCATGTGGTTAACTACAGACCCGTAAATAACAAAGTAATGAAAGTGTGTCCTTATCAAGTCCCTACTGACATGATTTCCAGGTGTCCTAGAGGTGGGCTACTGAATCACTGAAGAAGCCGAATCACGCTCTCTGGTTCTTCCCTCCCTTTCTCAGCCCCATGATTTAGAAGCGTGGTGACAGGAGGGATGCAAAGAGCCAGATTAAGCCAGTTCACCTTCCCAACCAGAGTGAACTGACTGGCGTCCAATTTTGGGGGTTTACTGATGAGCCAAAATGTTGCAGGTACAGACCTATGGTTACATGAGAGAGTCAGATTGATTTTGAAAACCATTCTGAGATTTTCAATGTGTTTTTATTTGGATCTTTGGGTGGAAAGGCCAGTCTTAGAATAGCAGCGCTTTTGGAGACGTACTCAGTGTTCTGTATGAAGCAATCCAGCTGTGCAGAGCAGTTGCTAACAGGCAGATTCCAGCAGTACAAGCTGCATTCTCAGCCAGTGGCATCAGAAGATTGCAGGAGTGCAGAAAAACAGAACGTGGGTTTGTCTGGAGAGGAGGATGACCAGGAGCATTCCTAGGGTGCAGCATCACAGGTATTGGAAAATCACTGATTCATGCTGTATCCCTCCTGTTTTTTCCAGAAACCGGGGAAGTGGTGCGCTATGCACGTCCACATCGCCTGGCAGATTTACCATCACCAACAGAAAGTCAAGGTCAGTCTTTGGGCACCTGCTTTTCGCATACATTGCACACGGCAAACTTGTGAGTGGGAGGATTTGCCTCTTGCTGTTAGCAGGTCTGTACCATGGCTAATGCCTTGTTAGCATAACCACAAGGAGCATTAGAGCTGTGCTGCTCCTGCAGATGTTCACTGCATTAATAGGCAGGAAAGGCTGGTGTCTTTGTTTGGCCTTACATTGCAGGAGTCAGGAGCTTGTGTTAGAAAGTGAAATGAACAAGCAGACCCTGCCACTATGCAGTCTTTGTATGCAGCTGAGTTGTGTTATATAAGGTAGTGCTGTAAGATTATGAAGATGTTGAACAGATACTAAAATCTACAGCTAATAGAGTTTAAAAATAACCCTTTTAAACAAGGTTGACAGGTTAATTTGCTGCAGTAGACGTATCTCTCTTCTCTGCTTCCTTATGTTTCCCCTGCTAGTGATCTTCATTCATCTTCCCATTATCAAAAAAGACAAGATTATAGACCTAGAGAGTTATATCTCCTTTTTTTTTTCTATTTTATTGAAAAGATATTTTCTTGAAATGAAATTATTGTTCCCATGTTATCTGTGTCCTTTGAATCTTCTTTGATTTGATATTCAAAGAGGTCATACTGCTATATTTATAACCCATGGTAAATGCCATTTTCATGCAGCCATTTCTTCTATCTACTGACTTTGCCTGTTTAAAAACAATAATAATGCTCAGGCTGTCGGGAAAGAGCATTTGTTTTTTTGAGGCATGGATGATGATAATTTCAAAAGTAATTGGAAAGTGCATTTCACCATCTCAGTGCAGTCAGAAAGTGAGGTATGGTTTGCAGTCATGAAGGCAAAAGTGCAGGCAACCCCAGGAAAGAATGCATGTAGCTGTAGATGCCGTTTGCCTGCCTGTACCTCAGCAGCAGCAAGACACCATTCAGACATGTGTAACCTGTGTGCACACCCAGAGGATTCCTGAGACACAGCCTGAGCCAGACAGCAGCCCTGGGCGCAGAGCAGTTCAAGCTGTGGATCAGGATGACCAGTGTGGGGTCAGCCTGGATTCCAGGCAGATTTTATGCTCCCTAATTGGCCCGCTCTCTTTTAGGAAAAGACTTACAGCTTGATCTAACGTGCCATGAAATTAGTGCAGGCATTTGCATTGAGTTTAGCGGGCCTGGGTTAAGGTGCTGGACCTGAAATACATTCATAAGGGTTATCATCAATAGTGGGGCTCTCTGGAGCAGCAAATGGGAGTAAAATGAATCTGATCAGTTTTCTTCCATATTCTTTTAAGGTAAATCAGCACATTCAGAAGTCTTTTAACACAGCTGTGATGTTCCATTCCTCTTCAGACGGGATTTTTTCGTCGTTAGAACAGTACTGCTCATATGGCGGCAATTAAAGTTTCTGCCAGATTTGCTGTTCTGAGTAATGCCTGTCAGAAGTTTATAACTTGGTTGTTAAGAAGAATAAAAAGAGCTCACAGCCTAGAAATCTGGCACACAGCCTTCAGTTGAGGCATTTGTGTTTTCTGGTCTTTTTAAATCACTGAAGTACTGCAGTCTGACATCTGAAAGACGCGACCTTAACATGACCGTGTTTTGCAGGTTATTATCTCAAAACATTGATAAACCTGCTTTTTTGTTTCCTTTTTTTTTCTGCTCATAGCTTCATAGACATGTTATTAGCACTTGAAAAACAGCTAGTAGGCATGCACATTAACTTGGTCATAACTTTTTAATATGCATATTTATATCATTGTAGTAGTCTGTACTCTGAGCTGGCACGGTATTAAATATTGATTTATTAAGCGTAACGTGCTCCTGAATTACTGTTCAGATCTACTGGTTCAGTGTTACACGTTGGTAAATCCTTTCAGCTGACCTGCACAATTAATCAGCAATCTGCATTTAGGGAGTTCTGGCAGCACAGGTAATTGGGAATTTGGTTTTCCTCTGCATTCTATAAAACTGTTCAAGTGGGAACCACTAAAGTGAGTCTGTGACACAACGAAGAACCCGTCCTTCATCCACTTATCATATACAGTACAGCCACATCAGGAAAGACACTTTCAGAAAGAAAATCTGCTCGTTCTAATACCATGTAAATAGAGGCAGTGACATGCAGTGCTTTGAATTTGGAGTGCAAGCTGTCAAAATGAGACTTGAGTTCTTCTGACACAACTGCACCTCATATGTAATTTGCTTCATTTTAGCCCCTGTCTTGCTCGATTGCAGTTTGAGAGGCACTGAAAGATGCGCAGCATCAAGTGTTGCTTGGCTGCAGCTCCACATTTAAACGTGTGATGCTTGTGGTGTGTGTGTCACTGTGATGAGTGATCCCTGCAGTCAGAGGTCGGCTGGCAGCTCTGCCTCTTGCACTTGGTGCTTTCCCTGCTTTCAGCATGCCTGCCCACCCGGGGCTCACATCCAAACTAACAGCTCTCTTTCACTTTGTTTTTATTGTTGTTTTAAAGACAGACCTGTACTTACAACCAAGGATGTGTTTAAGGCCTCTTCAGAGATTGCAGTGTTTGTTCTGTTCAGTCAAGTCTGTGCTAAAACCCTTTGCTCCAGAGGGGTATATGTATTTGTGAAGACACTGGTGAACCCTGGGCATCGTTTGGGAACCTGAGGTTGTTGGCCTGCTGTCACGAGGCTGGCTCTGCTCCTATGTCCAGGGTCCTAAAAACAAATATCTTTGTTAAATCATGAGTTGTTATGAATACATTGCCATACCCACAGCATTCTGAAAGTGCCTCTCAGGACGGTCTCTTGCAACTCTTTTTTTTTTTTAATATATTTCAGAAACAGATGCAGTCAGATCCACACAAGCTGGATTTCGGCCTGAAACCTGAATTTCTGAGCAGGCCCCCAGGCCCCAGCCTTTTTGGAGCCATCCACCACCCCCATGACCTGGCCCGGCCCTCGACTCTCTTCTCTACAGCCAGTAAGTATTGAGGATCAAACTCTTTCTTTGGCATGCTCATTAACATGCTAATCTGTGCCACGTTGAGAGGAAATTTCCCATATGCTTTGGCTTATGAACTTTGCAAGAGGTGCCAGAGGCTATTAGTCTATTTGATAAATATTTTAAAATTATTCCATATGGTTTTTGAAAAAAGAACAACAATGTGATGAAATGCCATGCAGGTTATACACGGAGAAACGTTTCACGCAGCGATATCTGCATCATGGAGATGACAGGTTGGAAATACGCTCTGCTGTGTGTTCCCCTTTTTTTTTTCCATACTGACACATTTCTCCTCCACCTTCTGTAACTGACAACTTCTGTTCAGAAAAGCAGCTGCTGTTTGCATAGGAGCCTGACCTGAGCGTACAGCAATCTCTGCTTATGTGAGGTGCTGCTTAAGAATGAGCCTAGAATGCAGGAGGTCCCTCCCTGAGCATCACTAGGAATTCACTGCGTTGCTTTGTTTTGGCAGGTGGGGCTCATCCAGCCGGCACCCCTTTTGGTCCTCCACCTCATCACAGCAACTTTCTCAACCCAGCTGCTCATTTAGGTAAGTGCAGTACTGCAGTGAGCAGTTCTTGGCCCTCTCTGTGCAAGCCACTCACTGTGAATACAACTCAGAAATAACACACAGGTATTTTCTGCCCCTGCTACCCTCGCAGGATCTGCTGTAGCTTGTTGCACTGTGAATATCCACTGAACTGAGTTAGTTCAGTTGTTCTGTCATTAGCCAAAAGGCTGTGTTAGAGCTTCATGGAGTGCAGTCTGAACAGCCACCATCTTTTTTTCAAACCCAGAAGATGCTCCTCCATAGCCAGTCCCCAGAGGTAACGGTTAAGCACACCCTTAGCACCACAAGGCATGGGCGTGTTGACAGCTGGATCTGCATGATGGACCCTTTAGCACAAGCTTGAGGTCACGCCTCTGAATTTGTAGCAAGCTTGTGAGTTTTTGCACTCTGCTTTTACTCTGCTACTGTGGCAGAATAGTGCCACACTGGTCTTACTTCATGTCTTTTGGTGTAGACCATTAAAGGTTGTCCATGTGCCAGTTTAACCTTTACAAATTGTACATTTTATCCATTTGTCTTCTGTAACCCAAGCAGCAGTTCTAAATGTACCTAATAGTAAAACTGACAGCGCCATTTAAAATACTTGAGAGAAAAAACCATCTGGGCGTTAGAGGAGTAGCAGGAGGTTAGGATTCAGTGTAGTTGTGTTTATAAGCAGTCAAAAAATACTTGAAGATTAAGGCTCAGATTCAGAGAGGTGTTTCTGTTCCAAACTGCTACTGAGATGTCTGCTTTTTATTTCAGTGAGTGGGAAGCAGATCCTTAAAATCTTGTGATCTGATCTTAAATGTGTATGGCAGCGAAAAAGTAGCAAATAAACGTTCAAGAAAAAAAAAAACATTCAACAAATGTTAGTTTCCTTCTTATTTAGTGATATAATAAGCAACCTGCTGCACACAAGAGCATCAGAGATCAGGACTTTAATTTGATATTTTGTTTTGCATAGGGAGTGATTCAGGAGGACCACCAAAGTGCTGCAGCAGATTCATGGTGTGGTTTCATCGTTCTGTACTGAGCTGCCTACAAAAAATGCTCAGTTTGTCCTTCCTCTTCTCAGGGCTGATGTCAACAATTTGATGTCAACAATTGATGTCATCAATTTCTCTGAAATGGAGAAGGGAATTTGCTTCATCTGGCTTACCTGCACCCTGTGTACCTTAAGTGCCAATGGTTTTCATAGTCCATGCTGGTTTTCCATACAGTACTAGCAGTAAATACCAAGAGCATTACAAGCTGCTGAGGTCAGCAGAACATATTAGTACAGTAAGACATCTCATATATATCCTGCCTGTGGTGTAGGAGACATGGCTGAGGCATGGCCTGAAGGTGTTTTGCAAGCACAGTTGCCAGACTTACTAATTGCCTTGCTAGACAGGGTTGTTTCCTGAGGACAATCGAACTGAGTTGGAAGGGAATGAAAAGAAAGAAAAATTGAGATGTTTGCAGATTTTAAGTGGAGTCGCTGCTTTTGCTGGATTGCAGGCCTCCCTGCTGTGTGTAACATCTTGTTTTGCTTCGAAGTAGAAGTTTTTCTTGTGAGATGATCCCATACACCTTGCACTGGAGAAAAGATCGGTTCGTATTTCCCACCCTCTCACCATCACTGCTGTGATGCAGAGAGGATGATGTTGGTGGACACAGACCGAGCTTTCATGCGGGCGTAGCACAGCTGGGTAACACAGTAATGCCTTCTCACAGTGAGCAACACACCAGTGAGCTGTTTCCGTTGGTTTGCAGAGCCTTTCAATCGACCAGCTTCCTTCAGCGGTCTCACTGCAGTGGGTAGCAATGCCTTCGGGGGACTCGGCAACCCGACAGTCAGTGAGTAACCTCCTTGTTTATGAATTCTTGTTTGCCGTGTAATTCAGGACGTGGAGTGATGGTGACTAGTTGCTGTCATTTTATCAGTTGCGTAGGTCACGCATCAGTAAGGGATGGTAATTTGAAAAGCGAACTTTTTCTTTTAAATAACAGCATTTTTAGTCACTGGTAAATGATTTTCTTTTTGTTTCCTCATAGTTTGGGTTCAGCGTCACCATTACATTGTTTATTAAAAAAAGTAACTGCATCCATGAGTGTGAGGAGTTTGTGGGATTCCACGTGGTTTTGTTGCATGGTCAAAGTAGTTAACGTGCAGTGCTTATTTGTAATCCCCAGCTGTGGATGAGAACATTCTTTTTTCCTTTCTCACCAGTGAATCCAGGACTTGTGCCTGGAAAAGATCACTAACCTGCATTTATTTGTCCAGGGTCATCAACATTTCTCTAGATTTGGCCAGTCACAAAAGATCATCCTTTCAAAAGTCACTCTCTTTCACCATACTCCAAATCTGGCATGATTTTGGTCGCGTATTATATTACTTTGGTTCAGGATCAAATGCAACAAGTTCCATTATTTATATTCAGTATAATGGTCATTTCCTGGTGTCTCCAAAATATTTGGACTAAGGATCATTGTCACTTCTATCTTTCTACTTTCATCCCCTGTCAATTTTATCCACAGCATTTCCCTATCCAATTAAAACAGCTGTCAGATGCCTGCCCATTTTTAGGAATGAGACCCTCTAATGAATCTCTGTTAATTTCCTTTCCTTTTCCAGCTCCCAATAATATGTATTCATTTTAACTCTGAGTGCTGTAAAAGTTTTTTTGGTAAGTACCTTCACTAGAGCATACCTTTTTCTTAAACCTTTTTGTTTTCCACTTCACCATTTCAGCACCCAACTCAATGTTCGGCCACAAGGATGGCCCCAGTATGCAGAGCTTTAGCAACCCTCACGAGCCCTGGAACCGACTGCACCGAACTCCTCCTTCGTTCCCGACCCCTCCGCCCTGGCTGAAGCCAGGAGAGCTGGAGCGCAGTTCATCTGCTGCAGCTCATGACAGAGATAGAGATGTAGATAAACGAGACTCATCTGTTAGTAAAGATGACAAAGAAAGGTACGAAAGAACACTTCCAAGAATTGTCTAGTTCAAAGCTTGGGGCTCCGTTCCGCTTTTAACCCTTCCCAGCCTGGCACATTGTTAAACCAGAGCTTCAGAAGAGGGACCCTCGGGGGAGCTGACGCCATCCCCGCCTGCGGTGCAGCGCAGGCAGTAGGGAAGCTGCAGATCTGCCTCGGGTGCTTCCTGCTGCATCTGTTTCTCTTCTCACTTGCACCTCAGTTCATCAGAAGGAGTTTTGCTGGAGCAGAGTTCAGGCGGTGTCAAGTGAGAATAGAATGCTTGCCTTGTGGGTGACATTTTTATAGGTTTTTTGAAGATTCAGTGTGTGGATAGGTGCCTGACAGGATGCAAAAAGAGCTATGAAGTCCATCAGACACGTATCTGCACCTGTGAATACTTAACTTTGCAAATCCGATCCTATCTGCAGAACAAATAAGCCTGCTTCCACCCCCTAAAATGGCCTGAGGAGAGAAACCACTGATAAAGTTGTAAAATGACACCAACCATGAAATACAACAGCCTGGCATTTTCCAGTACCACAGTGAGCTTCAGTGCATGCCACCTGTGAAATTGGCCTGGATTGCCCTGCAGAAAGCACGCATACATGCACTGCTATTGCTTACCTTCAAGCACGGTTTTTCTCCAGTGTTTTACATGGACTTGCACTCTAACATGTCCAGGCTGGGAAGGGTTAATGAAAAGTAAAACCTGGTCATATTTTTTTTTTGTCAGGACTGTTCCCATTCTACAGTTAACTCCGTAACAATTCCTCTTAACATTAAAGTACCAAATTATGAGAATTTGCCATTCAGCAAGTGTCATGCCTTCCTTGAAAAATACAGAGAGGCTGATTTCAGCTTTTTCAGTTGTGGCTTAATGGCTTTCCTGCTAAGTTTGCACATTACTTTACTACGTAATGGCTATTTGTTTCTAATTTTTTAACATAAAAAAATATTTAGGGGATGTGCTTTTCTGACTTCTCTGTCACTAACCCAATATTAGCAGCCTTTTCAAAAAGAAGTTATGCTAACTCATTAGATATTCTAAAAAATACATTGAAGAGCTTTTCTATGTTATTGTAAAATGTGAAGAGCAAGTCAAACTTCAGATCTTGTCACCTACATTTTCCATTTGGAATATTTTCTGTTTGGTAGCATAGCTTCATTATTTTCATGTCCGGTGTTAATGCTTCCAAATCAATTTCTGTTAGAAATTGGGGATTCTGTCCTGCGAAATGCTTAAGCATGTGAGTAACTTTACTGGCTTGAATGGCAAAGCATTTTAGTTGCTAATGATACGGGTGGCCTTTACAATTACGTGATTCTTTCAGTTGCTGTTTTGTTGCTTTGTTATGAGGTGTTCCTGCTGAAGAAAATCCCTTTCAGAAATACATCCCCTGCAAACAGCTTTAGCATTGCCTGAACTCCATATCATAGCTCAGAACATGATTTATTTTCAGTGATTTGAGAGTTTAAAAGTAAACGTCATTCATCCTTCATGTTTCTGCACAATTATGGCTACCAGTTTAGTACAATAATGGTTTTGCTGATCCAGTATCGCTATGCATCCGTGTGATTTTGAAGAGTTCTACTTTGCAGCATGCTCACACTGTTCCCTGTTTGAGAAGATGCAGAGAATTCCTTCCTGGAGACGTTCTCCCTACGTAGATAATGTCTGGTGTAGCTTATGAGCCTCATACCTCTCCCCTGCCCTTCAGTGGCACCCAGCAGGGTGTGGTTGTAGCCTCACCCTTCTGATTGAGGTCCCAGTCTGTGTGACCTATTTTTTGCTAACTTGACCAGACAGAATGGGGAATCGTGCCCAGAGTGCCGGTTTAATTTCATCTCAGAGTTGTCCCGTCATCAAAATTGCCCTGAGCTTTATCTGCCACCGCACGGGCCGTTAGACAAAAGCATTCATCTAGACTTATCATGGAAGGTCCCTCGCAGGTTCCTCCGAGCTCTCCTTCTCCTCATTTCAGATGGCTGTCAAAATGAGTTGCAGCGAATCGCTTATTGCTCTTTTAGGATAACGTATATGGCCAGAGTGCTGCGGCCCTTCCCTGGCTGCAGTGAGATAGGATAGATCCCTGAGGAGTTTAAGATGGAAAATAACGTGAAAGTGCAGTCTGTGAAGTTCTCCCAGGTGCAGAGCTGGCTGGGGAGCTGCACTGCCACGTCCTGTTACAGTTCTTGCTTCCTCCTGGAAGACTGCTTGCAGCTTCTTGTTGTTGTTCAGGACTCTTATTACTGCACTCCAGCATTAGAAAAAAAAATTAGTGAATACAGCTGTTGTGCAAAACAGAATTTGTTCCTTCTCTGTGTTAATTAATTTAAAAGATGTCACTGAGCAATTCCATTCTAATGAGGACATCAATGTGTTTGTAATCCTGGAACTTTAGAAAGAATACAATTACCTATTGTTCTCTCTGTCAACATAAATGAAGCAAAGTAATTGGCATGAGATGCCTTGCACATTATCTGTCAGTGGAGCATACAGCCTCAAAGCATACCTTATTTAGTCATAAGTTCATTTGAGAACATGATCTTAAGTTTCTTTTTTAGGGAGACTGAGGCTTAGAGCTCTTCTCGTATTATTAATCTAAGGAGCCCTTGATAGATTTGAGGATAAAAAAATTACTCCTTCCCTGACCAATGGGCAACCATTTACATAAGTGAATGATTACCTAAGTAATCAGTAATCTTGAGGTAATGCCATCAATGTAACTGAAGAGGATGAAATTGGCAAAGGAAAGTGTTATTTGGATTGCACATATACTTTCTTTAATTACAGAAAATGTCCATTATTTTGTTCAGATTTTACAAACAATTTAAAATATGTAAATTACACAGAAAAATTGATTAAATATGAGTGAAAGGACTCAGTCAGCTCCCCCTAGCGAAACAAAACAATTAAGAATGCCCTGCAGTCAAGTTTTTATGACTTGGTCTCACTGTGTCCAAATCTGGAAGTTTCTGGAAGAAAGACTTAAATGTTTTGTGGAGAGCAGGAGGAAAGGAAAGTAGAGGCAGGACAGTGTTTGGAGTGTTCAGGGCACAGTCAGTCAAAGCAGAACCCGCTACCCAGGAGTTAATTAGTAGTCCGTGCAGACAAAGCAGCTCTGGTATCAAATGCTCCAGCACTTAACAGTTGCATTCTGGACTCTTAAACTTTTTTTAGACATAGCCCATAAACTGACGATTTCGATACAGCAGAAGATTCTTCTGGTGAGGTCCCAGTAATGACAGTTTCCTTTTCCGAAGATATTTTTAAGCAGTTCCTGCAGTTTCACAAACCAGAAGTACCTACAGCTTAGAGGTACCCAGAGAAGAATGTAAACTGGAGCTGTTCAGGGACTGCAGAGGACCCTGCTGCTCACCCCTCACTTTTGCCTTTAACAGCATGCTGTCCATCACTCTGATGGAACAGAATTCCCGTATCTAGCAAACAGCACTTGCCCAACACCAAATATCTGGAGCTGTCTTCATGGAGAAACTGCAGCTCTGAAATCAGAAGCAGTTAGTGAGACCTGAAAAACATTGGAACTGAGGAATTCGTTTTACCTTTCAAATTTGATTCAATCTAAATAGGAAGGCTACTCCACTTGGTCAGCTCTGCTTTCAGAAAGTAGTTGGGACAGGATCCATTCAGATATGTCTTTTGTTATCTGCTGCCAAACGATTATTTTCTAAATAATTCTAAATCTTGTATGCAACGTAAATAGGTTTCAGAGATGGAAAGAACTTGCAGTGTTTTGAAGGCTTCCTGGCCAGTACCAGGGAGATAAATCGGCAGCCTGCGCTGTGCTCACTCTACTCTAGAAATGGGAAAGGACTGGTAGTCTTAAAAACAACAGAAAACAAAAACTCCAGAGAGGCGCTGCTTTGAGAGCTAGTTTGAATGATGGGCATCGCTGCTGAAGAAGTCAGTGTATAATCTATAGATGATGGCCAGCTCTATTCAAAGACCTGCACTGGGGCTTTTTTCACACTTAGAGAGGTGCCTGTCTTTTTGGAGGTGATTGTCTCCACAGTACTGGTGTCTTGTGAAGCTTTCATCTTCAGGTTTGAGAAAGAAATTAAATTGTGAGAAGTGAACTGAAAATCTGGAAGGATGAAGGCAATACAGATAAGAAACTTGTAATGTAGAGAGGCACGGACGCTTCTCTATAAGTCAGTTGAACAAAATATTGGCTATTTTCCCAAATTTATTCTTAACAGAAGCAGTGGGTAAAATCCTATTACCCGTGTAGATGTAATTGCCTCCACTTTTTTTTTCATGAAATTAGTATGTTTTTGTTATTCTCTCTCCTTTTTGCAAACAGTTAAGGCTGTGATCCTAGAAATATCTTTTCTATAGCTAGCTTCCTTGTGATCCATGTGTGGACTTCACTGTTTGAAGTTTCAGTCAGATCACTCACAAAGCAGCTACTTCAGGGATCTTCTCCTGCACTGAGATAATAGAACAGACCTAGTGTAGAGATGGGATGCTCTTCTGGTGTTCTGAACTTGTAAAAGAAGCATTGCATTAAATGGTGCTTGTTATTAGCCTTCTGCAAATCAACAAGTATAGTCAGACATCCTCAAGGCTTTGTTTTATTTTTGAGAGTTTCTTGTGCTATAATTTTTACACTTCTCTTTCTTCCTAGAGAGAGCATTGAGAAAAGACACTCCAGCCATCCTTCGCCAGCACCTATCCATCCAGTAAACTCCCTCGGACATAATCGCAGCTCCAGTGAGCAGATCAGGAGCCATCTGAATCCTGAGGTTCGAGAAAAAGAGAAACCCAAAGAGCGAGAGAGGGATCACTCCGAATCTCGGAAGGAAATTAATGTTGAAGAGCACAAGGTGAAGGACAGCTATATTTCAGAGAAAGAAAGCCTGAGCCATGAAAGCCGAGTGGTGGAAGAGTCGAAGCAAATGTCCAGGGTTCCTTCACCCTATGCTAGGCCACCTGTTGTGGAAAGCAGCAGGCCTAACAGTACTTCAAACCGTGAGGCTGAGAGGAAGAATGAGCCAGCGTACGATAATCCGAAGAAAAGCAATGAAGTCAAAGTGAAGGAGGAGCGAAAGGAAGACCACGATGCTCAACATGAGGGACCTCAGACTCACAGGTCGTCTGATCAGCCACCGCCTATATCTACATCTAATGTCCATCCAAGTCCTTTAGTGTCTATGCCCATGACGGTGGGTGTAACTGGGATACATCACATTAACAGCATCAGTGGCCTGGATAGGACTCGCATGATGACCCCGTTTATGGGCATTAGCCCAATTCCTGGTGGAGAACGCTTCCCCTATCCTTCTTTCCACTGGGATCCAATGAGAGATCCCTTGAGAGATCCTTACAGAGAACTAGATATTCATCGGAGAGACCCCCTGGGCAGAGACTTTTTGCTAAGAAATGACCCCCTTCACCGTCTTTCTACGCCAAGGTTATATGAAGCCGACAGATCGTTCAGGGATCGGGAACCTCACGACTACAATCACCACCACCATCACCACCACCCTCTCTCCGTTGACCCTCGACGTGAGCATGAGCGGGGCAACCACTTGGATGACAGGGAGCGGTTGCACATGCTCCGAGAGGACTACGAACATGCACGCCTGCACTCAGTTCACCCGGCCGCCTTGGATGGACACCTGCCTCACCCGAGCCTCATCACACCAGGACTTCCTAGCATGCACTACCCCAGAGTCAGTCCCCCGACAGGACACCAAAACGGTATCCTCAATAAAACTCCCCCCACAGCAGCTCTCAGTGCCCCTCCACCACTTATTTCTACGCTGGGGCCTCGGCCTGGGTCTCCGAGAAGGACTACTCCTCTGTCAGCAGAGATGAGAGAGAGGCCTCCTTCTCACACCCTCAAGGACATCGAAGCTCGATAAGCAGAGCGAGACTAAATAAAAAGCGGAGAGATTGGGACAGAACATTGTAAATGAACATAAATATAAAGACCTTCTTACTAGTCTATTGATACAGACTGGGAATGTGACCCACTGTACAATATGTATAGACCTGAGTGCAAAGATTTTGAAATGTTTTTTTTGTATATTATATGTTGAAATTTTCCAGATCTTTTAGCTAAGTCCATACGTTCCTCGTGTCTCCTACTCTATTTTATTTCTAGTTTAAAAGTTTCAAAATTTGAACTGAAGAACAAGACATTAATCTGAATGATTTGCCTAGAAACAAGCCACCACCAATGACAACCGTACAAAGCTCTTTCAGACCAGAAGTGAAGACATTTGTAGATATTTATGTAAAAAGAGTGCTTCATGGGTTAATGGTTCATATATGCAAAAAGGGTAAGATGAAAGCTTTACTTTGTACAAATGTAAATAGATAAAATTAAGTAACATAATACATTAATACTTCTTAAACTGTGCTATTTGCAAACTTAATATTGATCAACACAGACTGCTTATGCTGTGTTACATATATTGTTATAGACAGCTAAACCCCTTCAACTATGCAATTAATTTTAAGGCTTTTCACAAAAGCCTTTATAACTCAAAGGAGCCTTTTCAACACACAACATACTTAAAGTCATATTTTCCCTGAACAAGCTCATCTGTACCTGAAACCTGTTTCTCCTGCTTGTTTTGATGAAGAAACAGCCCACTAGAAGTGTAGTTTTCTGTCTGAACCCCTGCATCAAGATGCTGATGTTACTGTACCTCGTGTATTCCTCAGCACGCGTCAGGTTAGCAGTCTATAATCACTGATACTGTCATGGCAAATAGGTTTTCAGTCACATTAACCTGGGTTGAACCGAGTAATAATCAAATGCTGGCTGTTTTCGAGAACTTTTGTCCCTTAACACATCAGATTTATTTTTGGAAGAACCTTTGCTAACAACCATTCATGTCTGTGTGTCATTTTTCTCTGTACGCACACTTTTTTTTTTTAATAAGTGATGTTTAGCTACACTGAAACAAATCCTACAAGAAAGCCAATACTTTTCTAGAAAAATGATGGATATGTTTTCACTGTGGATCAGTAGTTTAATTAATGAACTCCGCTGCAGATTTCATAATGCAATTTGTTGTATTTCAGTTGGTAATAAAGTCTGTGAATAGTTAACAGGTCAGCCTTGTTGTTCCCTAATCACAGAAGACGTGAATTCACATGAAGAACGTGGTCCTTTTTAACAAAATGCATCATTCTTCTGAAATCTGTCTTTTCATAACACACTTTTTTATAACGCATTAAGTTTCTTATCTAAATATTTGGAGAGAATATGACTTTATCAGAGAGAATTCACTATCTTGTCTACTGGACTGTAAAATATATGTATGAAATAAAATTAGTTCCATTGGTCTTCTAGTGTATTAAAGTGCTATCTGAATTTGTTATCCTTTTTTGGAAAAAAAAAAAAAAAAAAAAAAAAAAAGAGAAAAAGAAAAAGAAAAAAGGTAACTACAGACAGTTGTTTCTAATGATCAGAGATCTATTTTAGTAGTCAACTGAAGGTTTAGTTGTGAGCTTCAGATTTTGTGAACTCCAGATGTTGTGCAGTGTTCTTTTTCCGTTTTGTTTTTTTTTTCTTTTTTCCCTTTTATTTTCAATTTTTGGTTTTGGTTTTTGTTTTTTTGGTTTTGGTTTTTGTTTTTTTTTTAAAGAACAGAAGGAAAAATACAAAACAAAGAAAAAAAAAACCAACCCTGAAGAATATGTACACTGGAACCGTAGCGGTAGCTTTCAGTATTGTAAAGAGATTGTTATATACCAACCTTTTTGCTGTTTATCCTGTATGTAATAAAGTCCTTTCTAGATCCTATGTGAAAAGAAAAGTGAAGCAGCTCTCAATCTTCAGCATGTTTCCTCATCAGCGAAGACTTGTGTAATGTAAATTGTGCCATGTTATTAAAAAATGTGAACTAAACTGCTAGGTGCTTCTTTGTGTGGAGTACCCCATCGTTGCTATGGGGGAGAAATGATACCTTTTCCCAAGAGTGGGTTTCTCTTCAGAAGAAATAGCTGTTAAGAATGGAAAGGACATGACAAGACTTTATAAGCTATCTTACAGAAATGATTTTCATGGTCAGGTAAAAAGGAACAAAAAGGAGACCAAATGCTTGGCTTGCCTGGGTTGTTTTGAAATGTGCTAATGCCCTGCTTGTTTTCTTTTAACTGCTGACCAGCTGTTCTTTTAGGTTAGTCCCATACTTAGATGAATGCAACTCCTTGTGTGAATTTCATGCAAGCCAACGTCATTTTACCAGTTTCCAGCTGAGGATATGGCTCTTGGTTACTGTGACCAATTTGGGAATAAATATGTACCATTTCTTGCAAAGCTTTTAGTTCCTAGCACAGCTTTCACGGTGACCCTTTCTGAAACAAGCAATTGGCTCCTCATGCAGCATGATTTCCTGCAGGTGCTCGGTCATTTTCTTTGTGTCTCACTGCAAACGCTTCAAAGCTTTTTTCGAAGTTTCTTTTGCCAGAGATGATTCATGACACTGAAACTTGTTTTGCTTAGCAAGACTTAAAACTTTCTGCTGCCTCAACAATTACCACTTGTAACCAATTGAAAGTATGCAGCCGTACATTCAAGCTTAGTTTTGTTTCTCTGTGCTGTTGTAGAATTTCTGCCTGTTCTGTGTTATTCCCACACAAATCTGAAGAAAGTGGAATTCCTCTGAATTTCAACTGTGTAACTAAGAGAAAAGAGCAGCCCAGTGTCTTTCTGGAAACCAATTTGATGTGATCTCTACATATTCTCAGTAGCAGTGTACCCAGCAGTAGTGCAATACATGAAAAGAGCTTTGAGGTTTTTTTCGGCAGGCAGCCTGTATCTCGGTCTTCTGTGTGTACATCATTAAAAATAGTTCAAGCAGTCACAGATGGCTGTAGAAGGATAAAAACTATGGGAGAAGGCTTGCATGGGTACAGTGAGGAGTCCATGAGAGAGGGTCCAATGAGAGGATCATCTTCCAAGCTCATCTCAGCATTTTAATAGGTGTTCTGGCGGCTTTGTCCATGTCTTCAGGGGGAATAAATGTGGATTGTACCAACTATGACCCTTGTCCTCACAGGTGCTGAGAACACACCTGCTAATGGTCCTGAATTTCCAACCAAGCCAATGAAACCTCAGTCCCACAGTCCAAGAAAGAATTGAGGCATTTCAGCCTTTGAATTGAATGCAATTTAAATGGGTGCCTGCCTTTGAAGAACAGTGTGAGGTCTTATATGAGTGCTGACGTTCAAAGAATATGCCTGAAAGATATGACAAAAGATGTAACAAGATTTTAATGCTTACAAATTTTTCAGATGTGTTCATAGCTTCTCAGAAGTTTGACACTAAGCTTCAGCTTGCTGGTAGAGGACAATCTTGTTAGCGGGGTTTTTCATAGCAGACATTTGTCATAATTCTTGTACTTACGAATCACCAGCATTTGAGAAATAAAACACTTGTTAAGACAATACGCCATACCACCCATAGGAATGAAGGGACACTGAAGGTATTGTTTTATGGAATACGAGATAAAAGAAAGAGAAAACCCTGAGTGACTGTGCTTGAAACACGCAGGACTTTGGTTTTGTGCTTTAAAGATCCCACCATGCCCCACTGCAACTAGTTCTTCCATCTAGAGCGTCCATCACAAGTTGGGATGGCAGTTAAATCAAGTTATACAAAGGGAATCTTTAAAAGCAGTTCTCTGACAGAACTTCGATTTTTTGCTGTACTTTTCTTTCATTTTGACTTTCCATATTGTCTTTGTTGTCTTTCTAAGTGCCTTGTTTCCTGCTATGTACACCTTAACATGCCTTTCTGCCAGTCATGCTTCTTTTTTTTTTGGTGCCTCACAACAGCTAAATATAGGTAGTGATACATACTGCAGATGAATTGCTGAGAGCCATGTACAATGTCTGCTTTTGTTCCTTTTTACCTTCACCTGCTTGAGCTTATGAAAACAGAATTTGTAGTCTTCGTTGGACTGAACAATGGCAAATGGCAACTGGGGAGGATTCTACTGAAAGTTTTTTGTTTGCTATTACTGTGTCTTATAAAGTGAATACTTAGCATGATTCTTGATAATTTGAATTCTACTCTTTCACGCATGCAGGTGACCTCTGCTGAAAGCCACTTGTGGTACTGGAAAAAGGTAACAGACCGTTGATTAGATTTCTTTTACAGAGGAGCTGCTTGGCTGACGGCTTTTTGTTTTGGTAAGAAAGAAGAAAGTTGTGGTTCCAGCAAAGACCAAAGACTCAAACGATGCAGGGTGTTGTTAGTCCTATGGTGACTCCATTAAGTCTTGCCTCGATAAATGGACTTAACTCGCCTAGACTCCCTCTGCCATCTTGGGGGACGTAATCATTCAGTTCTCAGAAGTTGATGTGGATCAGGATTCCATCTTAAAAAGTCTGAGCTGCCTTTTGAAGGTGCTCATTTCTTAACTAGGTGAAGACTAGTTTCTCTTAACTTAGCTGGTTCAGAGAAGCGTATATGAAAATGAATCATGTTGATTTTATAGTCTCCGGAGATTTTCCATTCTGCTTTTATATTGTAAAGTACCAATGCTGCCCATTCTTTATGTGAAGCTCTGTGGAACAGTCTGACTCTCACAGTGTGATTGCACCATGCTGGGTGCCCTGTGCATTTGTGAGTGCTGCTGTATCTGGACAAAAACAGGGCTTCAGTGAATTAGTGCATTGGGTAATCGTCGTAATAGACTCCAATAGAATTGGCTTTTGCTGGCCAAGAAGTGACAAAGCTGCAGGCAAGGGCAGGCTCTATTCTTCCTGCAAACTCCATCTGCAGCAGCCTGTGTCCAGGAGCAAGGTTCCCAGGTGCACACTGTGGAGTCAGCGGAGTTTTCAGCAAGATTTGTTTTACAAGTTCTGTGTTTGGCTGGGCCTTTATGTTTCTGCAGGTGTCTCACAACTAAAATAATCACAGATCTAATGCATTTCCTGATCACAAAGAATATGCCCCTCCTCATGTGTGTACTCTGGGCATAGAAATACATGTATTTATATACATCAAAATACATCACGTGCAATATTCCTGGGATGAAGCTGTACAGCAAGCAGTGGGGAATTAAATCATGTTGGTATACTTTGTGATCCTTATGTGTCCCTTTTGCTGGTTTCTGCTGAGAGTTTTACTACAGGATGCGTTCATTGCATTCTTCACAACTGGTCTGGTGATACTTTACTATGGCATTACACATGTTTTATAACTGGGGTAAGCTTAGTTGGGAACAAAAAGCTGAGAATTATAGTATGGTAACAGCCATCTACTGCCTGAATCATCCCATTAGTCACCAAGGGGAACGAGGTTCCTGCCTCAGTCACCCAGAGAAAAAACCCAAAAACCTGAATCAGGCAAAGTCAGTGGCAGTGAGCGATGAGGATTTTCAGAGAGAGCCTTAAGTGCCACTCTAACCTATCCTAACAGCCACCTGCAGTCCTAGATTTCCTAAAATTATCTCCATGACATAATGGTTTTACTTACTTACGGTAGCAGAAATGCTAAGTCACAGCCTGAAACAGTGATTGAACACCTGTGGGAAGGCAGGGCCCATCCAGGGGAGCTCAGGTGCAAGCAATGCCCTGCTCAGAAGGGGAGGAGCCAGGATCCACCCCTTCCCAGACCTCATCTGAAGGCTGGCAGTGAAGGGAAGGGGAGTCTGTTGAAGATTCCTGTGTACCTGAGGTAAGCAGCTTCTTTTCTTTGTTTCTGTGCCCATGGCTGTTGTATTTGAGCAAATCCTCCCTTGCTGCAGTCTACAACTTTGTTGCTCAGTTGTCGTTGCTGCGCCTTCCATTGCGTTACACTTCTTAATAGAATAATTTAAGTACCTGTAAGGCCTGTGGCAGTTCTGGTTATCAAAGGCAGATAGGCCATAAGGTAACTGAGTGTGGCTGGTTTGGTGGCTACCGTATCTCATAGTGTTGAAACTCAGGAGGTAGCATTTTTGGATTTGTCACAGGTTTCTCTATTGAAAAAGCGGGGCTTAGCCCCAGATATGTAGCCACCCACTCCCAGTACAATCATCTTTGTTTCAAGAGGAGAAAATAATTAAGGGAGAGCTTAATTGATTTTATAGTTGTCAAATATGCGTTATTACTGTGTGCTGATGATATGCATCTCCTGCTTTTCATATTCAGAGCCTTTAACTAATTTCTGTTAAATCACTTCTGTGAGAGTGGTGGCTGCTTTAGCAGTAAAGCATGGGGTCCAACATTTTTTTTAAAAAATAATTAAAACTGCGCATATAAATACAAACTTCCTGGAGCTTTCAGTAGTCCCTGTGTGTGTGTGAACCTCAATGTATCGGGGATGAGCATAATGTATTTGGAGCTTATAAAAATAATTGCCAGTTACTTGTCTTCCAAAAGAACAGTTTTGTCTAAATTCATACTGAAATGGACCAAAGTGCTGGATTTATTTTCACCTGCTAGAAAAGGCTGTCATTCTTCAGAGACACCACAAGAGGGTAGTTAAAGAGAAACTGAAATACGTGTAGGCTGACAGAATGGCTGCGCTGTTTTGTGCAAGGTGAATGTGGCTGTAAATTATTTTCATATGAGCCTGATCTGCAAGGAGTTCTCCTATTTCCCTGCATAAATGACAGAAATCTCAATGGTGCTGTGGCAGACGATCAGATTGGTTAGAGAGTGACCTTGCATTACCATGTTTAGTATGAGGAACCAGAAGCGGTTCTCACCCACAGCATTTGGCTAGATAAAGGTAATCGTATCGTGGAGAGCTAGGCTTTAAGTGCATGGTGCTGCAGTGCAGCAACAAAGCGCATTGCTTATGTTACAGGAATAAAGCATGCTACTCTGCTGGAAACAGTACGTACAGTGAGAGCCAGTGAATGTCAGTTCCTAAAAGCCTCAGCCATTCACGAGAGTAGCAACGTGTGTTCCCCACCACCTGTCATTTGGAAGGACTAACTGTAGTCAGTAGTGAACTGTTTCCTTTGGAGAAGGGAGGGGGAATGAAGATCAGGATGTGAAACTGTGTATTTAACATTGATAGACCTGTCTATTCACACCAGTAGAAATCTATGCAATGTTTTTTCCTATTCTAACATGTTCACCCTTGCCACATCAGCAGAAAGCTAACTTATCCCTGACGTAGTTGAAGCCCTGCTGACTCCAAGGGGACTGCCTGTCTCCAGGGGCATCTCCTCAGGCAGCCTCACCAGTGAGCAACAGATTGCTGCTAAATGGCTCACACCTTCATGTGCAGCAGCTGTGAGCTTGTAGCCTAATTGGCACAGAGATAACTCTGTGCTGGAAGTTGTGTGGTGGGTGCTTGCATGGAGGTCTGAAGGGCAATTTGTCCACAGGTGGTTGATGGGTGGCTCTCAGCACCCTATGGTGTCAATCCTTTGGGCTGCTGCCCTGGTTGTAGGCAAGCAGGCCTGCTGTGGGGCAGGCCAACCCCTGCAAATTGATGCTTAGCTCTGCTAGCTTCTGAGTCACCAGAGCACTTCCCGTGAAGCCAAGCAGCAAGGTGGGCTGGCAGCAGGGTGAAGAGCCATGTTAATGAGATGACAGCTCATGCCCAAGTGCCCTGTGGAGGGCAGGAGCCATCTGTGCTGCCCCATACAAGTGGGGCTTCCAGCAGAGCCAGCTGCCCTGCGGTGTTCTCCTTGTGGCACTGCTCTGAGCGGTGTTTTGTTGTCAGCACACCTACGTTATGATACTCATTATAGTTTTAAATGACTCATTTTCCACTTAACTGTATCACTGCGGCTTATAGAGCATCTGGAGCTTTGCAGCAGTAAATACATCACTGCCTGCTACAACAATATACTCATCTATTTCTTTGAAGGATTTATTTAGCAGAAGACAGCCCCGCAGGCAGGTGCATACAGATGAGGGCATGGCACCTTGCACCCGTCCTGGTAGCCCACCAGTGTGGGTCGCAAAAGCATCGTGCTGCTGGCAGACCCACAGAAACTCATTTAAGGTTTTAGTATGACTCACTGCAGCTTGAATTTGGCTTTGGTTTGGGAGAAAAGGAGAGATTCCTGTCAGCTGTGTGCGAGAGACCCTGTGCTAAAGCGTCCTGTGAGGCGTTGGAGCCCCAGGGGTTGACATGGGTCTGCTCATACCTCTCACTCCTGACTGACTGAAGGAGAAGCCCCTCTAGGCACTTCAATTTATTCGTTTTATTTCATTTTTCTTCGACTTCGGCCCTTCCTCGCTTAGGGAAAGCGGCTGCAGAGGGCGTTGTGGGAGAGTGAAACCGCGCGAACATGGCGGCGGGCCGCGCTCGGACGCTAGGGGGAAACCTCGGCCCGGCTGTCCGGCGCTGGCAGCAGCACATGGTCCCTAAAAATGGGATTTCTGTCTGCTTTTCC
>NW_024884900.1:8528662-8589101 GCF_019232065.1 Centrocercus urophasianus
GGCAGCAGCACATGGTCCCTAAAAATGGGATTTCTGTCTGCTTTTCCAAAGTCTCAAGCAGATCTGGCTGCTCCGCGGCTGCAAGAGAGCTCTGTGTCGGCCCGCAGTGAGCAGGCGGCAGTGTCCCGCAGGTCGTTGCCGTGCTTTCAGCAAAACTCAGCGCTTCCTGGTTCTGATTTCAGGCCCGCAAGGTGTTGGGGTAATAAAGATCTGATTAGGGGGTCTTTTAGTAAAGGTACTTTGAGAAATATATTCAGGAATGTAGCAGAAGAAAAGAATCTGGGGGTGTATGAGCAATAGTGCAGGGAGCAGAGCTGACCGGCCCTGGTGAGGCTGCCTTCAGTGCTGCGTTCAGTGCTGGGCTCTCGCTGCAAGAAAGACATGGAGGCCCTGGAGCGGGTCCAGAAAAGGAACGGGGCTGTGAGGGCTCTGGAGCACGCGTCTGATGGGAGCAGCTGAGGGAGCTGGGATGGGTCAGAGTGGAGCAGAGGAGGCTCAGGGGAGGCATCACTGCTCCCTGCAGCTGCCTGAAAGGAGGTGGTGGGATGGGGGTCTGCCTTTGCTCCCAGTGATGGGATGAGAGGTGATGGCGTTAAGCTGCTCCAGGGAGATTCAGGATGGATGTTAGGAAACATGTCTCCTCTGAAAGAGCGATGCTGCAGTGGCACAGGCTGCCCAGGGAGTTCTGTGATTCAAACTGAAGTAAATGTGGAAAAAGAATGCGTCGATACTAAGTTCATCCTTCACCTACGATAACTGGTAACGTGAATAAATAGCAAGAAGGAGTAGGCATAATATACAAGGCTTTTAAAATACATTTGTTCACTTATTTGTCATCCAAAGTACCACAAGCTCCTCTGTTAGCATGTCCACAGGTTGTCCCTCCTGGTTGCAGCCATGGAGCAGCACCTGCCTTCCGAGGCACAGAAGGACCTGACAAAGTGTGCCTGCAGCTGGGACAGGTGAAGTGGGAAAAGCATGGGGTTTCACCTCAAATAAAAGGATTGTATGTGTTCAGTGTACTAGCTGGATTCACGAGATCTGGCAACTTAGCCATATGCCAAAGCAAAATTTATCTTTGTATGGAGATGAGCCAAGTGTGTGCTGCTCTGTAGTGTGTTTCTGTGTATGACTGTTGCAAAATTTTATCTCAAAGCAAAGAACTGGAGTACTGAGCTTTATTTCTCATCTTGCCTGATGAGGAGTTTCAAGAAGGTTACGGTGGGGATCTGTGCCTGTTTCTTCCTCTGTGATAGGATTTGCCTGCCTGCCCCCCACTTTCCTCTTGTAAAGAGTGGTTAGGTCTCTTACTGGAAATTCTGTGTGAGAGGTTTCATGGTGTAGGATTACTTCATTTTCCCTCTCTGTACTCCTCCATTGTTTTTGGTAATACTGATAAGCAAAGCAGTAAGTCCATTTTGGCATATGTTTAGGTTGACTTGAATACAGAGGGATTATAGTCAAAGTGAGCATCAGATTTTAAGAATTATTCTGCAGTGACTGCAGTAAAACTAGCAGCAATATAAAGCTTAACTCTATTTGAAATGAAAAGGATTTGTTCCTTGTCTCCACAGTTTCAACTTGGCTTTGCTCTCAATGGCACCAAGACTGTTTGATAAAACAGAACATCTCCAGGAAATTCAGCAGAAAGTAGTTGGATCTCTTTCTAACCGATCACGTGAGTTTCCATGAAATCCTGGCATCCACACTATTTGGGCGTCGTTCTGAACCTTATTTTTGTGTGTGTACACTTGACAACTTCAGTTCTACCCAGGACTACCCAGTTCTACCCATTTTGGTGTGAGCTAAGCACTGTGTTAAACTGAGGAATCCGAATGAGAAGTAAGATGATAACTGCCAACGCTATACTTACCAGCAATTTATGCTTTTGGTTTTTTTTTTCTTTTTTTTTTTTTCCTTCACTTTAAATGCGTTCTGCTATTGAATGTGCAGTGAAAGACCTTTAATATTTCAAGTTGGACTCCTCAGGACAGGAAAAAGACCCCTGCAGATACGTGTGTGTGTGTGTGTGTGTGTGTGTATGTACGTGTTGGGCAGGAGGAACAGTAAGAGGTCAATATGATGCTAAAGTGTAGGACTTTGTCTTTTATCTAGAATACTGGATTTGGGGGCTTGATTTTTACAAAGGAAGATTGGTGTTCTGGTATATTTTCTTTTTGGCATGTGGCTGTCTTCAGGCAACTCTGAAGGGTTTTTTTAATGGCTTAAGTATTGGCAAATAGGGAATAAGTGGTCTGCAAAAGTAGCTGATGGGCATAAAACTTCCTCTTCTGAGGTAACGTGCTGTTTTTATGAAGATATTTATGATTTTGAGGTAAGGACTGAGGATTATTTAACATGTATATGAGCAGGATGTCTAAATAGAAATGAGCCGGAATGATCCATATGTAGTAGAGTACCTGCCTATAAAATAATGCTTTTTTTTTTTTTTTCCCTGTAGGTAGCTTAAGCTGTGTTGAAGATAATAATAAACTTTTTAAATGTTGAGCATCAGAGAAATGCCAGGAGTTCCTAAATGTGCCACAGGTAGGAAAAAACATTGTTAGAGATGTTCCTTGAAAAAGTTAGGGTAGAACAGTCTATTGCGATTCAGTAGCAGAAACTGTTGCATTCATGTTTCAAATGTGGAACGTAAAGGGAACAGGCTATTTGGCACCATAAGAATCACAGAACTGTAGGGGTTGGAAGGGACCTCCAGAGATCATCTAGTCCAACCCCCCTGCCAAAGCAGGTTCCCTGCACCAGGTCGCACAGGTAGGCATCCAGGCAGGTCTTGAACATCTCCAGAGAAGGAGACTCCACCACCTCCCTGGGCAACTCTTCAGTTCACTAAGCGACTCGCAGATTATGTAGTTTGCCTAATTTTCCAAATTTCCTTGTTTGTAATACATTATGCTTGAATCCCCATCCTGTAGGTCTATGAAAACAATAAATTAAAAGATGTCACTCTCCTGGGTAGAGAATGAAACTCTGTGATAACATCCAAAGACAAAACAGGAAATGTCATTGTGAGGTAATGCTGAAGGCTCAGCACCGTTGTGGTCTGAGGCTGCTTGCCAGCAGAGCAAAGAGATCTGGGACACCAGCAGCTTCAGGAAGCAGCATTCAGCCCTCCGTGAGTGCCAACGAAGCTACATGTATTCTGGAGCCAGCCAAACTTCCTAGGGCTGTTAAGTCAGGAACTGAGTTATTTGCAATAACCAGACTTTGAGGTTCCCAAAATACTGACATAAATCAGCACAGTGAACCCGAAGCAGTTTGTAATTAAGGTATTTGCCTTTGAAATCTGACCAAAGGCTCACTTCTCATATTTTTCCTGAGGCCTCCACAGACCACAGAAGGGAATGTACTGCCAGCTTTGGTAGCAACAACTTTCCTAACGTTGTTGATCCTGTAGCCCTTAAATTACCTGAAAGGGCTTTTGGTTTATATCTGCCCTGCCTGTGATGTTGTGACATCCTTGCAGTCTACTAGGTGAGCGTATGGGGAAACTTGCTGCTGTTGTTGGAAGCTAGCAAATTTCCATGAAGCATCTTGGTTCATTGCCCTTTTCCCATGTTTTTGTGGAAAAATTTCAGCAGCTCTCATTCTGTCTTGTGTGTTTAGGTGGCAAACACCCCAGGGCACAGTCTGGCACATTGAATGTGTGCATGCAGCTGACTCGTAATGCCTAAAGACCACCACAAAATTCCAAATACTTAGTGAGCCTTGTATTCTTGGCTAAGGCACGTCTTCCATGGTGTTACAGATCACACGTTATACCTAGCTGAAAGGACTTTGTTACTTCACTTACAACCTCGTGCATCTACAATGGATGGCAAGATGGAGCCAACACTGTGCCCTATTGCCCAACTGTATCCCGGGCTGCATTAAAAGCAGCATGGCCAGCAGGGCAGGGAGGTAATCACGCCCCTCTGCTTTGCACTGTGAGGCCTCCAGATGAGGAGTCCTCCACGCAGGAGAGACGTGGACCTGCTGGAGTGTATCCAAAGGAGGGCCATAAGAATGCTCCAAGGGATGACAGGCTGAGAGCTGGGGCTGTGCAGCCTGGGGAAGGGAAGGCTCCAGGGAGACCTGAGGGCAGTCTTGGTATCTAAAAAGGAGCTGTAAGAAAGGAGACAGAATCTTTGGCAGGATCTGTTTTAACAGGACAGGGAGAAGTGATTTCAAACTAAAAGAGGGGAGATTTAGACTGGATGTAAGGAAAACAGTTTTTCATTGAGGGTGGTGAAGCACTGGCATGGGCTGCCTGAAGAGGTGATGGATGCCCCATCCCTGGAGACATTGAAGGTAAGCCTGGGCCGTGCTCTGAGCAACCTGATGGAGCTGTGAGCGTCCTTGTTCATTGCAGGGGAGGTGGACTAAATGACTTTTAAGGGTCCCTTCCAGCTCAAATTATTCTGTTATTCTATTTGGCGTCAGCCGTAGATTCCATAGTTCATCCTTCTCCATTCCTTGGTAGGTTCCACTAACTGTGGAATGTTCTAGAGAGCAAGTATGCAGATGAGTTATAAGTGAAGAGGAGAGAAGGGATGCAGAATAACGTGTTAAGCCCCAGAACTGGTCACTTCAGACTTTTGTTTCTCCAGAATTCATTGTAACATGGACAGTGCTCAGATTGCTCTTTACACGGATATAAGACTTGTTTCTTTTGAGTTGCAATGTAGCTTTTTTTTTTTTTTCTTTTTTTTTTTTTTTGCCTGCCCTAAATTCACTTAATTTTCACCTTAATCTATTTCTTTTTTTCTGTGAGGCTACCATGTTGCTGTCTCAGCAATAATAGTGAGAAGTTGAAAGAAGTTAATCATACTGTGTGGCTCAATGCCTTATGGTTTATTATTAAGGATAAAGACAAGTACTCCACTATTTTATCTCTAATGTGCAGTTAACTTAATTCATAATCCTCTAAAGAGATGGTGTTCTTCCTAATGCTTTGGCTTCTGCCTTGCTTTCAAGCAGCACATGACACTTAAAAGCTAAAATGCTCGGTGCTGAAAACATTTTAATAAATGCATGCATAAGTCAGTCCTTATTTGTTTAAAACATTCAGGGAGAGTTTTCTTTTTACTGGAGTGCCTGGTTGAAATTAATGCTTGGGGGCTGCTTTCCTGTTCCTCTTGTGCTATTGACTCATGATGCAGTGCAGACAGACACCCCTGGACGGATACATTATTAGCTTAGTTCTCTGCTCTAAGCATTGTTAACTGCCTAAAATACCTCTTTCTCCCTGTCTGCTAGTTCTTTTCTTAGCCCAGCCTCCTCCTCCCTATTATTTTCATAGTTTGGTGCTAGGTCTGACTGAGCATTCGCTGAAGATGTGTGGGTTGTGATACAAGTTAATAAGCCTCTGCAAGCAGTTAGTTCTTTACAATGATAGTTTTCTTTATTTTCAGTGTATTGCGGTGCAATGATATTCAACAAACAGCTCAACGAGCTTCAGCTGCAGAATTTTGGCACTGTTGAGCTTTCAGTTGTGGAAAAACTTGTGCTTGTCCCTGTTAACTCTCCGTCTGTGAGCCTGGGGTGCAAGTTCCAAAAGTATTCAGACAACATCCGTGCTCAGGTTATGTTCACAGACTGCTCGTAGATGCCAAAAGCCGGTTGTTCTGGAATTTTGTTTTCACTGTCTTTCTCTTTTGGATATGTTCAAGTTCAGCCTCTTTCAGTCATGCTGGTTTATCTTGCACATTCATCTCGCTCCACTCAGCTAATTGGATTAATGCACTCAGTGTATTTATTGTGCAGTATTGATTTGACAATACCAATCTTTTACTCTTAACCATCTCATATTTTCATTGGCCTCAAGCAGCCTCACTAAATGTTCCTCTGCCCCTGCCTTTGCACTTGGCTTCATGTGTAAAATCTTAGCAGTGATTAAATCCCCTGGAGCTGTTGAGGCTCTGTTCTGCAGGCCCAGCAAGCCTGACTGACTTCATGAGCGCTGGAAGCTAAGGCAGAATTGTTGGGTAGTGCCCCACAGCTCTTCATAGCCTCAGTGCTGACATAGGTGACCTCCCAACATCTGAGGCTTGTCCTTTTGCAAGTGTTTAGTCACTTGTGTGCTTAGTTTTGCTGCCTTCTGGGGAGGCTAAATACCTCAAATATTTGCTTGCCTGTGCTTACTTTTCAATGTTCAAACTTCTAACAGGAGCTCAACATCCAAACTCCCTGGCGACCTGTGCAAATCACTGCCTAAGTGTCTAAAGCACGGAAATCTTCCACTTCTCTAGTGTCGAGAATTGTTTGCAGTAAGATAATTTCTGTGCCCGAGACTTTATCAGTGACTTGACAGGGATTATGGCAAAACACAGCATGTGCTGATTGCCTCTGTGAAGAAAGGTGCTTGTTGCTGGACAGTCAGATGTGTAAGTTCAAGTATGTGTGTGCTCTGCTTCACGTATACCTTCCTTTTGACCCCTGATTTCTGAAAAACCACATTCATTATTTAGTCTAGAGTTGTGTGCTTGGCTGGGCAGTGGTCTTCCCCACCTGTTTTCTCAACTGAACTGTGTCGGAGAGGCTGATTCACCACAAGGCTGTGCTGCCATTCAGGGAGGCCCAGGCAGGCTGAGAGCTGGGTGCAGAGGAACCTGAGGAGGTTCAACAAGAGCAAGTATAAGGTCCTGCACCTAGAGAGAAACAGTCACGTGCATCAGAGCAGGTTGGGGGCTGACCTGCTGGGAAGGAGCTCTGCAGAGGACCTGGGTGTCCTGGTGGACAGCAGGGAATGGGAGGCAAAAGTGTTGTGCCTGCTCCTTTTTAGTGTTGATCTGGTATTTTGGGAACAGGGTTTGCCCCCACTCACAATGGCTGTACAGCTCAGAGACAGCAGAGATAAATGCACTTGGAAGCAGGGAGTGCTCCAGGTGTAGGCAGTTTTATTTTCTGTCTCATTGGCAGTTGTTTGAGAATGTTTTCATTATACTGTGGCAGTTGTAAGACGCTACCTTGGTTTGACAGCTTCTGCACCAGCTCACTACTCTCATCACACAGGTTTCTTTTAATTTCAACATTTCACTTGTCTGAGATCCAAAGCTGTAGCATGAGGAGAGGGGACCATCAGAAAGAAATGGGCTGTGTGCAAGGCTGTCTGGGACTGCTGTCACAGGGATACCAAAGGAAGATGGGATGTGAGGGGACTTTTTGTGTGTATGTTTGTGTGCTGTCTTACAGTACATCGACTTAAATTTCAGTTAAACAAGAATCCTCTGGAGGCTAAAACTGTAACCCAGGATTGTGAAGTTCTTATGGTATTTTGCTTGTATTGGTGGGGAGTCAGAGCCACTAAATCTCCCTGGAAACTGGCAGAGAAGTTGTGATTTTAAAACAAACAACCACCAAAAGAAAAAAAAAAAACTCCAAACAAAAGTAAAACAGAAACAAATGCAAGTCAGAGAAGAAAAGGATCCTGAGATCCCCTGCTTGCCTCTCACCCCATCCACAAGCTGAGTAGCTTCATACCTCCTTCAGAGCAAGAAACTGAGCCCATGCAACCCCCCTGGAGGTGGCTGCACATTGGAGTTTTTCAGGTTGGTTTTTTGAAGCTTATCCTGAGTCAGACTCTTCCTGTGTTATTGTGCTGTGACACATTTAATTCCTGACACAGTAGGGAGCTGAGCAGTAAAGTGGTGGATGTGGTTTGTGCTAGGCTTGCTTGCAGCTCTATGTTCCCAGGTGGCCTTCTGCATCCATGAAGCTAATAAGAATCTTCCTTAGTCAAAACAGATTCATCTACTATTATGCTATGCTATCCACAGACAAATACTGAAGCCAGACAGTGCTTCATTATGAAAGCTTAGTGTTCTGGTGCATTTATTTTACCTATGGTAGATGAATACCTGATCAGTGCTCTGAGGAGCTCTGTGAATTGATTTTATGATGGATTTGAGGAAGGAAACCACTGTGATGCTCTTTGTTTTTGCCTGGTGGTGGTGATGGTGTTATTCTTCTTCTTCTTCTTTTTTTAAAAGAAAAATTCCTTTGGTAAAACTTTTTCCAAGTTCTTTCTGTTCTTAATGCCTCTTTCAGCTTCTTTCCTGCTCTAGCATAGGCTGTCGGCACCTTTGCTCAATCACTTTGGTACTTCCCTTCATCAGAATATTTTTCAGGTAGACTTTCTTTCCCCTCCCATTCCCCAGGGTCTCTTCTTGAGAAGCCCAGTGAAATATTGCTCAGGAGCTGGCAGGAAGGAGGGCAGTGGGACTGGGCTGGGCACACTTGCAGCAAGAGCTGGCTCAGCCCTGTTCAGCTAGATTTTGGGGTGATTGCTAATGATTTCCACACAGCCTGGAGGCTGGGATTAACAGTCTCACCTGGGAGCAAGCATTGCAAATACAAGATAAAGGTCTGAGGAGCTGTGTGTGAGCAGCAGGAGGGTGTTATGCTGGGTGGAGCATGAGCTGGGTTTTTGAAGCCTCGGTGGAAGTATTTTAAAAAATATTCTGTTTGGAAAAGGCAGGAGTTCCTGCGTGCGGTTTGGGAGAGAGAGGGGCAGGGTGCCTTCTGTCTGCTAGCACAAAAATGGTTAATGCCTAAAATAATCTGACTTTATCCAAAGCGAGTATAAATGCATTTCTGGTCAGGTTGTGTTTGCTGTCTGACTCTAGCCCTGTTCCCGTGTGGGAGACAACTTTGAGAGCAGTGGTCTCTGCTGGGAATAAAGGGTCCTGAGTGCGTAGACAGCTTCTGTATCCTTAAAACCATTTCAAGCTGGAAAGAAAGCAAATACTAGCTGTTGCTTTGGCCACTTCAGCATGCCGAAACTTCATTTTGCAACATCTCATTTTGTGTTCCTTGTATTCCTTTGTGTTATCAGTTGTCAATCAGGTGCTGGACTGCTGGAGTTGTTAGCAGTGGAGTTACTTTGAATACTGCAAAGCAAAGTGTCCAACTACTGCAAAGCAACACGTGGCAGATGGCTTTTGCTATAAAAGGTTCTTTGAATTAAAGCTGAGGGACAGTGGTCCTTTATTTTAGGATGAGCAGGGATACATGGCATTAACAGTAGCCATTTGAGTACTTGTTGGTAGCATAGCATAACAATAAATGAATCTGTTTTGACTAAGGAAGATTCTTATTTTCTGTGGTACAATTCACCATGATGCCAGTCGGGAAATGAGTTACGTAAAACAACAAAGCTCTGCCTTTGAAAGTTTTCTTTGGAGCTCTAACTCCCAAGTTAGATTACAAAGGAGAACGTGCTATTGTAGCCATGTTCCCATGAAAGCACCTGTGTGGTGCTTGTTTCCCATTGACCACAGCTGTAACCTGCAGAGCTCTGCACAGAAAAAAATCCTACTGTGAGCTGCTTTTGATGCCGAAAGATGATTCTCAGATTGTTCAGTTCGTTATCTTTCTATTCAAAGATTGGGCCTGCGTTTCTTCCTGCATTTGATCCACACAATCTCTGTGGATGGTGGTCTTTTTGTTGGTTTGGTTGGTTTTGGGGTTTTTTTTTTCCTATTTCTGATTTTTTTTTTTTTTTTTTTCCCCTAGCATCTGCTTCAGAGATTGCAAATAGCTAGACTGCTGAGAATGAGTGGGAAGGGAGAAAAGCAGCTGGAAAAATTGCTAGTTCTATCTGCCTAACCTTAGCCATTACCTGACAAAATAAACCTCTCTTACTTCCTTCCCTTGTGACAATTTGTCTCTGACCGAAGTCTTACTTTCATTTCTTTATTAACAATCCATTTACCCCTCAGTGAAGAGGATCGATTGCTACCCTAGTTGTTAAAATAGGTGTTAAGGATTAGCAAAACAGCAGAATAGCTGACAGCATGCAGTTAGGAGAGGCCCAGCCCTGGACCGAGGCTTTCTCATAAGCTGTGAAGAAATGTTTTTTTGAGCCTGGAAACTGTCTTAAAACAGGAGAGTGAGGCTTGTGAAAGGGGAACACAAGGTAAATTATAATGTAACTTCACTACAACAAAAGAAGATTAATACTTTTCAAACTAGTTTAGCTGCCTGCATCCAGTTAGTGTGTCTTTGGATGAACGTTCTGGCAAGTGTTTCTGAATTGAGTGCAAACAGGCAGTGTTGATGTCACTGGACAGAAATAAGCCTGTTAAACAGTGTTGCCTTGTACTGGATAGATTTGCTGAAAAGGCCGAACTTCCAAATTAGATGTTGCTTCTCATGGCAACTTCTCCAGAACTGAAGTCATGTTAGGTAAGTACCTGAGGGGCAGGAGCACCCTCTGCTAGGACTCGGTGTTGGCTCACAGAAGTGTCACTTTATCTCAGCCTAGCAGAAGAGCAGAGAGCCTTCTGGGGTGCTTAATAACATGTCTGGTATCATCTTTTGACCAAATTCTTGTTAAATTAATGTAATTGAAGAGCTGTGATGCCCTGTAGTTTTTGGTGTGCTTTGCCTATAAAATGTTTTGAAGCTTGATGCACGCTCTCAAGAAACATCTACCAGAGAATGCAGTCCTTGTATAATGAGTTGTCTTGTGGCTCTAGTTAAGTTAGATTGAAATGCAAAGTCCTTAAATGGGAGAAGTGGGTGGGACATCCCAGAGCAAACTGCAGGGTAAGTACAGGTGACAGTTGTGTTTGTGCAGCATGTGCTGTGTGCCTGCACCCAGCACCGTGCTGCCTCTTGATTTTAAGAGCCAGGCCATAAAAATGGGGAAAGTCGATACAAATGGAGATGTCTGGTTTTGTAGAAATAGCAGTTAACAGGTGGCTGTACTAACCTGGCAAATAGGAGTAAATTATGATTTGGATGCAGAGCTGTTGCCTTGTTGAAGGCACCTCACATTTTATTAAGCTCCAGGAACAGCACAAATTCCTGAGGGCCCAGTGCTGCAATGCACTCCATGAATGGGTTTAATTGAATTGTAATGAGGCTAGTTATGGACAACTGTTCCACTGATATGCAGCTTATTGCAGGATTAACTTTCAGCTCATCAGTGCAACACATGCTGGGGTGCTACTGCAAAAAATAAAGCTTTCAAGGTTTGAGGTGGGCTTCGGGTCCTCAAAAGCTCCAGAGCCAACTGTATACTGGCATGCTCTGTGTTACTGTTTGCTTCTAACAACGTTATTACGTAAAATGTTCCTACATGCTTAAATATTAATAGCCAAACTTTTGACTGAGACATCATTCTGAATAATTTTATTATTATTCCTGTCAGTGTTTATATATTGAGAGTTTTAAAAGAGCACCAAAAACCTTCAAAGTTGTTTGTTTTTGTTTGGTTGGGTTTTTTTAGAGATAAGATTCCCTACAGGGCTAACTAATATTCTGAGGGTTTCTGTCCAATTATGTGACAGATCAAGGGAGACTGACGAGCTCAGTGCCCTGAATGGGAGGTGGGAGGGAAGGTGTGGTCCTGCAGCGGTAACCTGTGCCGTACAGTACAGTTTGCATCCGAAGATGCTGCTTCTGCAGGCAAGAGAAACAGGTTTTTGTAAAATGTGTGACTTTGTATTTTGAATGGAAAGTAGGCCAAGTTTGAGGCTTCTATATTAAGCGTGAGTTTAAATGGTTTAAACTGCATCCTGCCTAAGTCTTTGTTCCTCATTGTAGGCACAGAGCTTGTCCAATTCTATTTAACTTGCCCTTAGGCTTATGTATGAATCTCTGCTGAAATATAATACTATAATTATTGTCTAACTATTTAAATAGGTACAGATGGCCTATCAATACATTATAAACAGAGATTAATATTAATGTTTTCTGAAAGCTTCTATTTGCTATCAATTACTTCCATTTGGGTATCAATTAGTTTGCTTTTAAACAGAATTCAGAGGAGTAGCATTCAATTCACTTACTCTAAATTAGATGGCAGTATGTTTCACTTAATATAAATTGTGTGTGATTACTTACAATCAGTTTAAATCAATAAGTTTGTGATGGATTTTTTTTACCCTGTGCTATGGTTTTCCCAGTAATAAATCCCTTGTTTAGTCCAGAAGGCACTGCTTCTTTTGGCAGCTTTCCAGGCATTTCAGTAATGAGTATTGGATAGGCACAGTTTTAACAAATCAGCATTTAAGAAAAAAAGTCCCTGTAGAGGATAAACACATCAAAAAAAAAATCAATTGAACTCAACGAGCTTCAATTCAAATGAACAGAATACTCTTTAAGAATCTTCGGGTCTGTTCCTTGTAGCAGACTTGTACGTATCCTGGCCTCGTAATTTGTTATGTGTTAATCAGAATACTTAGTAATTCAAGGGCGGGAAGCTTTGCTGTAACTTTATAACATTCTTGGAAGGGATGTGCAGAACTGAATCTCAAGTTGGGTTGTTTTGTTCATGGGGTTGCAGAGCCAATCTGCGTGGAACATTGCTTTTATCCCAAAGGAGAAAGCTAGCATGAACTTGAGGAGGATTTGCTCTGGAGAAGTTGCAGAGGTCACAGTGCCGTAACATTATCCTGTCCTCTGTGAAATTGTATGCTTTTATTTGGATTTTGATTGGAGTTGGGAAAAGAGCTGAACATGAGGCAGCAGTGCGCTCTGGCAGCTCGAAAGGCAAATGGGATCCTGGGCTCCATCAGGAGAGGGGTGGTCAGCAGGGACAGGGAGGTGATTGTCCCTCTCTACTCGGCTCTTGTGAGGCCCCATCTGGAGTACTGTGTCCAGGTGTGGAGCCCTCAGTACAAGAAAGACATTGAGATTTTGGAAAGGGTCCAGAGGAGGGCGACTAAGATGATCAGGGGGCTGGAGCACCTCCCCTGTGAGGACAGGCTGAGGGAGTTGGGCTTGTTCAGCCTGGAGAAGAGAAGCTGCGGGGTGACCTCATTGCAGCCTATCAATACCTGAAGGGAACCTACACCCAGGAGGGGAGTAAACTCTTCAAAAGGGCTGACAACAGCAGGACTAGGGGAAATGGATCCAAGTTGAAGGAGGGAAGATTTAGGTTGGATGTTAGGGGGAAGTTCTATACAAGGAGAGTGGTTAGGCCCTGGAACGGGCTGCCCAGGGAGGTTGTGGATGCCCCGTCCTTGGACGTGTTTAAGGCCAGGTTGGACAGGGTCCTGGGCAACCTGATCTGAATGTGTATGTTTGGTGGCCCTGCTAGGCAGGGGGGTTGGAACTACATGATCCTTGAGGTCCCTTCCAACCCGGGTGATTCTGTGATTCTGTGATTCTGTGAGCTCCAATGAGTGTCACTAAGGCAGCAGTCACTTATGGATGATGACTTCCTGGACTTTGCAGGTTGATTTGAAGTATGGCTTGCCAGTGAGGCTGTGTGACATTCCTGGGGGTTGAAAGAAAGCACGAGCAGCAGTGCTGGTGGAGCACAGTGAAAGCCAACCTGACTGTGGGACTGCGCTGGCACGAATGACGGCCTCCTTACTGTTCAAAATCCTGGTGGAAAATCTGTTGGTCTACAGCATATATTCTGTTTAACCACGTGGGGGTGGCTATAACAATTAATTGAAGTAGAATGGGAAAATCAGTTTTCATCTTCCTGTAATGAAAAGCTTCTTCTAGGCCAGGAAGCTGTTCCCCATGTATCCTGTGAGCTCTATCCTCACTCGTTGATGCTGCAGTGTATACGTATGTGTGCTCAGTCTTTCTCCCATTTCATGCTTGAACTCCTGGCTATGAAAGGCACACATTAACAGAGTGTTGCTTTGTGAGCTTAAGCAGGCTTCGTGAAGCAATTCTTAGAAGAAATAAAGCATGGAAATGAATTAGTGAAATTCCTGCCTTCAAAGACCACCAAAAAAGTGAGGCAGTGCTGAGTATTGCAAGGTCGGGCAGCTGGGAGGCAGCAGCGAGGCGAAGGTCTACAGGAAGAGAGCAGCACAGTATCAGGCGAGTTTGTTTTGGCCCTGGCGTGGTAGGCTGGGGTTAACTTGGATAAAGCCATTGAATTTAGTGCAAGTATCAGGGTTAAGAATATAAACTATAATTGGAGATGCCTGCAAGGAACAGGTAGAGGTGGTAGAGCCTTTCCCTAGAGCAAAATGTTTGCTTTCTGACACCGTGCCTCGGGTGGCAGCCTGGTTTGTGAGGTAACCAGGCCTCCAGAGAAGGCATGTGCCCAGCAGTAGTGCGTCCCTACTGACTGCCACTTCTTTTGTGAAAGCTATGTTTCACTTGCTGGATGTTCCATTTCTTTGTGCACATCAGTCCATTTTTCATACTTTTTTTTTTGTGCATTTGAGTTGCTTAGGAAGCTAGTGGCAATAGTGCTGCTCCTGCAGCCGGAAGGGTAGCGAAGGGACATTTAACAGCATGGGTTGCCTTTTGTTTTTAAGGGATCCGCTGCCTGTCTTGGTGAGAAATAACAGCTGTCTGTGGTTATTTCTCTTCAGCAGAACAAACTGTACTGGGTTGCGTGTTCTCGTCCTTCATCTGTTTTCTCTGGGATGGCACAGGGTGCCTAGTGTTTGTTAATAGGCTAACCTTCAGTCTCCACATATGTGCTCTGTGCATTTGTGCCAGGCTTGTGCCCCAGGCCTTCCTCCTGCTGCTTTTTCAAAAACATGTTATTAGTCCCTCAACATGAAGGATTATTTTTTATCTGGGCTACCTGAGTGCTCTAATTTGTAAAGTAATTTCCACTGAATCCAGGCCTTACATCAAGGCTAACACCAAAAGAGCTATTCAAGGTGTGTAGGCATGTGTGTAATTTTATGCTTTCAATTCATTTGATTTAGCTGAGGCTATTAGATTCCTGTTGTTCTCAGTATGGCTGACTATTTGTAGACTACATAAATTAAATATTCCTCTCCTGGTACTGTGTAACTTAATAATTAAAACTCCTTAATAATATTCTCCTATGTAATTCCTTCATGTGCACCTTTATCTCAGAAATAATTTGCAGGGATAATGTGCTGTGTTACCTACCTCATTCCCCTAGCCCAGTTTTTCTTAGATGGCCGAATATTGCGTTGCACGCTAATTGAATTGGCTAGCAAATGCAATAGCTGACCTAAAGACCAAATCCATAGCTGATTCAGTAACTTCTTTTTTCAAAGAAACATGTTGGCTAGTAAAGAACAACTATAAAATATGCAATGGCTCATTTTGGAAGGAAGTTTGCTTCAGAATTTGTCATTCTCTTTATAATGAAGATGGTCCTTCTTTCCACCAGATCAGGCTGCCCATGGCTCAATCCAGCCTGGCCTTGAAAACCTTCAGGGATGGGGCATCCACAGCTTCTCGGGCAACCTGGTCTAGTGCCTCATCTTCTCAGTGAAAAACTTTCTCCCATTATGTAACTTAAATCTCCATTCTTCTAGTTGAAATTTGTTCCCCTTTGTTCTATCGCTGTCAAACTAAAAATTCAGTGTCCCTCCAGGTTTGTAATTTCCTTTTAAGTACTGGAAGACCACAACTAGTTTTTCTTGTAGCCTTTTCTTCATACTGAACAAATCCAGATCCCTCACCCTTTTTTTTGTAAGAGAGGAGCTCCAGCCATCTGAGGACCTTTGTGGCCCTCTTCCAGACCTACTCCAACAGCTCCGTGTCTCTCTTATGTTAGGGGCCCCTGGCCTGGCAGCATTACTCTAGGTGAGGCCTTACAAGGACAGAGTAGAGGGGGACAGTCCTCTCCCTGCCCTCTGGTGCAGCCCAGGATGCAGTTGGCCTTCTGGGCTGCAAGTGCATGCTACTGGGCATGTTGAAGAGTGCTGCTCCCAAGGTGGATCCCTGGGGGACATCACTTGTCACCAGCCTCTACCTGCACACAACCCCTGTCCATAATCCTCTGGCTGCAACCACCCAACCTTTTCTTTATCTGTTGAATAGTCTACCCTTCAAATCCTTCTCTTTCCAGTGTTAGGGATAAGCATGTGGTGTGGGACCACGTCAAAGGCCTTGCCCAAATCCAGGTAGATGACATCAGTTGCCCTTCCTTTGTTCACTGATGACATCACTGCATTATGGATGGTCACCAGATTGGTCAGGCATGATCTGCCCTTGGTGAAGCCCTGATGGCTGCTTGCGATCCCTCCTCATCTCGCATGTGCCTTAACATAGCTTCCAGCTAACAGTCAGAAAACTTCCCTTCATGTCTAAGGCACCAAAGAGGGAATTGGCAAGCCTACTTTCCCACCTACAAGCTTCTGGTTCTACACTGCCTGTTAGATCTGTGAAAGCTGTTTCAGTGCCTGTATCTCATGTCTTCGGGGAAGTAGGCCGTGAGGAGGCTTCATATGTGTGGCAGAGACCCAGTCACTTCCACCGGAATGAGAACCAGTTGTGAGAAATACACTTTCAGGAGTGCTCTCAGGCAAGTAATTGTAGCACGTGAGGAGAGACCAGAAATGGAACTGTTGCTGATAGGCAGTGGAAAAATTACTGCCCTCAGAAAACTGGGCCCATCCTTTTCTCTTTATCACAGTATCTGGTTTATGGTCAGTTTACAGTAATCACGACAGTTAGCATTTCTCATCCTTGGAGCCATTTGGGTTTTGTTCTCAGTTCTGTAACCACTGCACTTCTTGACCTGTGCTTTCAAGCTGCTCTTGAGATGTTCCAAGGCAGTAAGTTAGTGAAGAAATATGTTCAGCTAACTCACCTATACTCCCTTTTTCTCTGCTTATGGAATCCACAATTGCATAATAGCAAGGGCGACTGATAACAAGCCTTGTGATCTGAAGTGAAGTTCACAGAGTTAGAGCACTGAAGTACGCAAGCTGGTCACAGTGGTGCCTAAGGGTTTGCAGTTACCTTCAGCATGTTTACGGCACCCAAAGTGGGCCAGATTAAAATGGCTTTTTGCGATGTATAGTCCCATGGCATATAGCCATGCTACTACGTCTGCTTGATTTTGTATTGCTCAGGACTATTTGCCAATGCATCATGGTTTGCTTGCTATTTTTCTTGCCTTTTAGACAAGTATCCAAGTTAGCCAATGCCTGCAACAAATTTTGCACGATGCTGTTAGTGAAATCCCTACCCGTAGCCACCTACGCTCCTTCTGGAGCCTCTGGCTGAACAGTCCCACTGTTCCTCGGTGGAAAGGGTGCTATGACCATGGCTGACTTCTGAGAGGTAACAGGCTGCAGTTCCCAGCAGAAGCAGTTAGTGAACTCTCCACACATGGAGGATACACGTTAGTGGATACCCTCAATAATGGAGCATGGGTCTCCCCGCTTGCAGCTCCCTTTGTAAACTGGTGAGGGTCAGTATAACTCCTACACTGCTAAGCGTGGCCTCATGCCAAGCTGATCCTTTGCACTATAAAGCTGCCTGTGTGAACAGACTTTACACTTTCCCCTGGCCCTTGCACGTGGCTTGGAACATGTTGATCATTCTAGTGGTATGCTTGAACACCTAAGACTAGCTGTTTGGAAGTCTGATTTCTCCACACCTTTTAGAGCAGCAATTCTTTCCAAGGAGTCATTAGTATGCTGCTTCATCACCTCCCAAACACTTTTCATCTTTGGTTAGCTGTGCCCACTACTAACAGCTTGCCAAACATCTCAGGTCTTTGCCCCTGTTACATCTGATCTGTACTCCTATAGATGATTTTGCATTTTGGTATTGTGAAATTTCAGTGTGGGTTCCAACTTGCTTTAGGCTTGCCTTCTTCTCATTAGTTGTTGCTGAAGAGATCCCTGTGAAGTAGACTGAATCCTGACAGGTAATAAGGCTGCAATCAGAGGAGGTGAAAAAAATGTTCTGTGCAAAAACTCTTCTTCCCCTTGTTTTTCTTTCTCCAAGGAAAAATGCATGAGCCTGAGTGCTGAATGTGAGGAGCAGAAGGTGTTTGTTTCCACTCGCCTCCCTGGGAGAATGGGCAGTGACAGGTTTAAATTCTCTATTGCTCCCCTGGCTTGCTGGGAGAGCTGTGTGCAGCCTTGTGTTGTGGGAATCCACCTGAATCCTGATGTCTGTTCATTGACAAGCAGTGTTCTTTAAGTTTAGATTGGTGTGAAGGCAAACTGCCTGAAGAAAGAGCTGGAGTCAGAGCATTGCTCTGTCTGAAGATAGAGTGCAAGTGCTTTCAAACTTCCCTCTCTTCTAGTCTGAAGCTGTTTATCTTGAGTGAGAACCAGGCTTAGCCTCTCGTGGAAGTACCTGATGTTTTCTCCTGCTGGAGAAAACAAGTGTTTCTTTTGCAGCTGTATTTTAAAGATTTTTTTTTTTTTTTTTTTTTTTTTTTTTTTTTAGCATTTTCCTGAAGGTGCTGGTGATTCCTTTATCAAGAGAGGACTTGACAAATGTGCTGTCCTTGCAAACAAACCAAACTGCTATGTTTAGAAGCTGAAGTATTTTGGTCCACGTGGAAGGGACAGATCTTCTCAATGCACAATTGCATTCTTCGTTTAAGTTACAAGTCGAAATAGTGAATTGGAGACTTGACTTTAAAGAGTCAGTTTAATTTAAATTTGTTTAAAAAAAAAAAAAAAAAAAAGATGGGGAAGCATTGGGACAAGGCTTGTTAGTCTCTCTTTTCCTTTGTCTCTATCAAGATGATAGGATATAGTTCTAAGTTTCCATTCTTGGTAAACAGCTGGCCAGTGCCTGTGTGTGTCTAATGGCCAGTGTGGATTTGTGTTGGATGTGGAAGCTTTCAGCAGCTGAGGTGGCATTTTGTAGGCTGGCTGTAAGATAAATCTTTTTTTCATAGCGGCTGTGTGTTCAAATAAAATGTTTTCTGCCACAGCTTCTTGACTTCTGCAGTTTGCATCCTCTCTCTGCCCTCTGACTTACAAAAAGGACTGCCTGCATATGGTTTTTGCTGCAGTATGTCTTCATTTCAATTGCAAACTGTGGCTATTAGTATTCTACAAATAACCATTTAGGCACTTGGGTTTCTCAGTAAAGGGAGAACTTAAAACAAGAATGGATGTGATATTTAAGATGGATGTTTCCAGGAAAGCTTATGGCTTCTGCTCAGAGACTGAAAGATTTCCTCTGTGGCCTGGACTTATTTTATAGTTGTCTCCAGGTATTTCTACCTTTTTTTTTTTTTTTTTTTTTTTTTTTTCCTGTAATAAGGGCATATTGTCCAACTTGCATTTTATTTTTTACTTTGTCTCCACCTCATTAGATGCAGGAAAGTTTCTTTTTGCCTAATCATCAATAAGCAGAACAGAATTAAGAAGCTTCTCATGAAGGGACTTGGGGTAGCATGCACCCAATGGGACTTTGGGTGCTGGGAGTTATTAGGAGGGATCCTGCTGCTGCTCTTGGGCTATGGCAGTAGTGAAGCATTCCAGGGTCTGTCTTGTGGCTGTCACCTTGGTTTTGTCTTCTGACTTCAGTTCACCTATGTCAAATAAGCATTGATGAAGGTGAGTAACAGAGCCCCTTGGGACTGCACTGGAGTTGGCATGTAGCAGCTAACTGCTTGGCTGCACCAACAGCTTCTCTTCTCCATGGTTGAGTACATCCAAAGAATGTGAAGGAACGTGGGATGCACACACTGTGAACATCTTTCATCTTGCTGGTTGTATTGCCCTGCAGAATCCTTTCTGGGTGCTTTGTGATGCTCCACAATTAAATGGAGCACTCCAGTGAGCTATTTGCTCATATTCCTGTCCCTGCCAGGGATGGAGCCTTGGATCCTATAGCTACTAACATGTGGATGTTTTTCATATGGAGAGGTCGTTTGTTGATTTCTCTTTCTATTTTTCTGATGGATGAATTGGGCTGGTTTCAGCCCAAATCTATAACAAAGCCATTCTGTCTGTTGTGGAGGGCTGAAAGCACAATTGCCACTTTCTCATTGAAATTCTAAAATTGCCTTTCAAATCTTATGGTTTTATTTATTTTGTAAAAGTCTCCTCTGGCCTTTTGTGGGATGAGCAAACATGGTTTCAGTATTGTGGTTTCTGTAAAAAGCTGTCAGTCACCCCCTGTGCTTTTACCATACAGTTGATGTAATCCCAAGTGGTGCCACTGAAAGAGTGATTTCAAACCACTTAACTACCCTTAGCTTTGGTAAAGTTGGATTGCTGTCTGGAGAGCGTTTCCCAGTTGTAGCTGGGGAGGATGTGGTTTGCTTGTTCACTTTTCACTGTTTGTTTCAAAAGCTCTTGTTGGGCAAAAGAGAGCAAGATGCTTTTTATTTTAATCTGTCATGGTTGGTGCATCTACATTTTTGCAGCCATAGAACTTAACCTGCTTTGATTTGTGATCTCCAGGTTAATTCTGGAGATTCAGTGCTCCTCAGGTGTTTTTACTGTGTTCACTTTAAAGGAAAGGCGTAGGCAGATCCAGCTCCCAGCCCTAGTCAGTGCAGGGTACTGTCACAAATCAGAGCATCAGGATGTGCTCCCTGTGGAGGAAGGCCTGCTTTTTGATTGTACTACCTTATTACCAAATATATTGCTTAAAGGCAAGTGTGGGGAGCCTTTCCCTTGCTAAAAGCTATATGGACCTTTCAATTAACTTTGACATGCTGTATGTTAACACACGTAGTTGTGATTTTTCACTCCTTATGTTACTACTGAACAATTTTACTGCAGGCCTTATGAAATAAGTAGCACGCTGTAGTCAACCAGAGAGTTGCAGATTCACCACGAAAGCTTGACAGACTAATAAGCTTTTCTCTTAATAGTATCTGAAAGCAGGTTCTGCTAGAACTGCAGCGTCATTTCTCAACTCAAAGACAGATACTTCCAGACATACCTGCCCTGCATTCCCAGCTGTTTGAGCCCTGCACAGCAGCCATACCCGGCTGGCAACATTGATAATGGAGGTGTGTTGCATAGGGGAGTTACTAGATATTTTTCCAGACCTTTGCAGCCACCCATGCCACATTTTAGGAGCAGCTGTAATTGTACGTATGCATCATTTGGAAGCTGGGGAGCTTCCAAAAGGATCTAAGGCTGTGTAGCAGGTCTATGCTTCTTTGTTTGGTTAGTTTACAGCTTGTTAGGAACGTGAATGGGTTTATGGGTGAGATCTGTGGGTGCTGTGTTGGAGCTTACTTCCCTCAAACTGCTAGCAACTCATAGAAAGGAGCGAAAGTATGAAAAACAGTAGTGAAAGCAATTAAGTAGGAGATAGCTTTTTGGCTCTAGAAAGAATAAACAACTGGAAAATTATGGTCATTTGATAGCAAGGAAACTGTTCTTCATTATTGAATATTGAAGTAACCAGTAAATGAGACTGTTTAAACCTTGATCAGTCACCAGCCCACACAGGATCACTTTCTTCCTTTCTCTTCATTGAATGTCACTGCTGAGATTGACAGATTCAAGAATGAACAGCTTTAAATGCAATCATTCTCATCTCAAGGATTTGCCTGGCTTTTTAGTTTTTCAAATCTTGTTTCAGAGTACATTGCATTAAATAAACACAAAATTACCAAGCACTTCTATAACTGTTGTTGAGCAAACTGTTTTTATCTGTTGCTAGTGCTTTGCAGACTCCGTAGCACACATGCGTAGTGGCTCAGTGATACAATACCCCATTCCCTCATTGTATTGCACTTCAGAGTGTGAAGTTACCCGGCTACAGCTACTAAAGGAGGCACAATGCAGTCTGTAGCATCAGGACGAGTTTGCTGTAGGACTCTTCCCTTGAAAGCATCTCCAGATCTGAAGAGTACTGAAGTCTTAGCTGTATCTGTTGAGCTTCTTCTGCAGAAGAGAAGAAATTGGTTGATTTGGAAATGAAGATGGGTGGGTTGTTGTTTATGTGAGTGTTGCTACTACTGCTGTCAACATTGACTCGCTGCTCATGTAAAGTTCTGTAACCCTGGAAGTAGAAACAAAGGCAGAACAAAATGGAGCAAGAGACAAACTTACAAAGCTTCTACTACGAATGGTGATGAGGAAGGAATTGTTTCTAATTGGAATGGACAGTGGGATTTTCCCATACAAATTACCATATCTAATTGACTTGTAGCAGAGTGCTTGCTGTGCTTTTTCTGCAGTGGTGTTGCTAGGAAATGTTGCTAGGCAACTACTCAATGACTGAACCGACCTTTAAGATAAATATATGTATTTTTTCCCCATTCTGATGCTAGAGAGCAAACCTTTGTTTTGTCTTTTGTGCTGGCCTTTGTCTGGATGGTTGGAGCTATTTGGGCATGGGGATTTCTGAAATAATAGTCTGCTTGAGATGTGACAGAGCTGTTCTGTAGGCACGGCCTCTGTATGCAGTGTTTTCAAGAGCTCCATTTCTTCCTTGCAGTGTGAGCAGCAGAAGTTGGCAAATAATGTTTTGAATAATTTATCTGATTTTTGTGATCTTTATTAAATAAATCATTGAAGAAACATTCTTCTCTATTTACCTAGCTGTGCCGGGACAGGCAAGGCGCAAGGAGAGCACGCGGTGGCTGTTGGTGCAATCTGACAAACAGGATTTTAAAGACTCTCTCGTTGATTAGGCCTTTGAATAATAAGAGTGGTGGCAAAGCACAGAGCGGTCATTAGGACCTATTGGGAGTGTTTTCTTTTTTACCAGCTGTCTTTTGAAGCAAATGCCTTTGTTTATTACTGTGCTCAAATGAATTATGCTCTTAATTTTTGGAATGCTTTTTCCTGTCTGAAATAAGTTATTGCCTTTTTTTTTTATTTTTGATGTTTTTTTTTTTCTCCAGAGGAACAATTTGAATAGGCTAAGCCTCAATAATTTTAGAAGTACCTCTAGTTAGAACTTGCACAAAGCTACTGGGATATTCTGGGTTTTTTCCTTGGCTAAGGCTGAAGTTTCAAAATGCGAAGGCTTAGTAAGTGAGCATTGAGTGCCAGCCTTATACAAGTCCTGTACTTTGTCTGTCACATCCAAGAGCTGATGGAGAGGGACAGCTTCTCTCCACAGGAACGCCTGGACAGGACTGAAGCTGTGGGCATCAGGTGCGCAGTTCCTCTCCGGCACAAAGCAGCAGCAGGAGGATCCTGAAAGCTTCAGGCAGAGCAAGTTTTTGTTGCTAGGAGCTGGATGGTGCTGCCTCCTGAAAACACTCGAGTAGCACAGTGGGATGCTGAAAGAAGATGGTATAGAAGTCAGGACAAGGGAAGATGCAACCCCCATATCGCAGGGGCCTCTGAGGACAGAAAACAGTGTTGCTGTCTGCAGGAGAGGCAGGTTTTGCTCGGCTGATGCCCAGCAGCCTTGCCTGCCGCACGCTGCGTGGTTCCACTCCTTTCTTCTCTCTGATGTCCAAACAAAACTGTGAACAAGGTTACTTGCTCCCCACATTTAAATCTTTCAATAACTTCCCAACTCTTCCTGGGCCTATGTGCAAGTAGGATGCTCTGCTTTCTTTTTTGCTTTTTAAAGGAAGGAGGTGTGGACATGGTTCATGAGTGAAGAAAGCTGTTGGAGCACTCCTACCTGTCCAGTGTGACGCTCCTCAATCTCATTGAACATCAGATCACTTCTTCCAAATATGCTGCCTCCCTCCCCGCATTTGTGCCTTTGCTATGAAGGGCGTGATTTCTTGAGTGTTTGTAGAGGGACCTGGCTGATGCGATGTTTGTTTTGAAGTATGCCCGGATATTCACCACTGTTCAAATTAAAACACATCAGATTTGTTCCAGGCTTTGAGTTAGCTGATACAGATTTCCTGGCGCCTGCCTCTGCTGTGCTGGTTGCCAAGTAGGGTGTTCTCAGATTCTGCTTTTTCAGCCATTCAACCAGTCTGTCTCTAGGTATGAAAGAGACAGACTCTTCCTGATGGAGCTTTATCAATCCTTTGTGCAATGTCTATTATGGTAGAGGGATTTGTTTTCTCTTGTTGCAGCTAGCTTGGAGGATCTGTGTCTGAGCACAACAGTGAAAATGAGAATGAGAGTGCCAGGGAGGAGAGTCGTGCAATGAGTACTTCCACAATAATTTCTGAAAGAAGGCAGCTTTTAAAGCATTTAGGGCATTCATACTACACGTAGCAAGGGTTCGGGGTGATTAGCATGGAATTGAATTTTGTGTTAATCAGTCTAAGGCAGTGGTAGAGAGCAGGACTAGCGCATGATTAAATTCCATCCCATCCCCTCAATAACAAGGGAACTTCAGTCCAAAGCAGGACTCTTGCTCCTGTGTGGTTATGGGAAGGAATCAACGTAATGAGTGGCCTTTGTAAGGGAGCAGAAGTCAGATTCTGTGAGACAGTCCAGGGATTTAATGACAGTGAGGCAGAGGCTGGCCTATTAGCATTTGCTTTTCTCTTACTATGTGCTCTTTGCTTAGGAACAACAGTTGTTTTAAATTCAGCCAGAACTTAAATACTTGCAGACCAGATATTTTGTAGACATTTTAATATCAAAGTTTTCAGTAGAATCAGGTTTGGCCACCCTCTGATTACTAAGACCCTGAATATAGTCTTCCATCTGAATGTCCAGGTAGACTTCTCTTACTTCTTGTTTGGAGAAGGCATGGTGGATGGTTGGAACACCTTGCAGAGGCTGAAGGCTTGAGTTGCTTGTAGAATGTCAAGTCTGCTGATACTGACTCACAGACTCAGTGTAACTTTAATCGCAGTGACATTAGGGGAAATGACTGAACTCTTTTAAAACTTAACTTCTGGAGGAGAAATGTCTTTGTTACCCTTCAGCTATAGATTGCCAGCGAATTGTTAATGCTTTAGCAAGGTTTAAAACCCAACCACACAAAACAATGGAAACACAACTCTTTTCAGGTTTTGATTCTGTACACATCTAATACATATACATGACTGTGTATTTGTTTTTACAGCTTTAAGCAGTCACTGTGACATTCCTTAGTCCTTCCTGCAGTCTGCTGTCCTCTAAAATAACGTGCTGTTAGAGAAATAACTTTTAATTGAAAAACATCAAAAATGAACAGGTTATATAGCTGGGGGAAGGATTCCAAATTCTGCAGCTTGCCACAGTCTACCACAGCTTTCAGAATGTATTGATTTCACAGCACTAAACAGTATATGTGGTGTCAGGCCGTAGATGGAGAACATGTAGAATGAATAATTTACCACCCAGAGAGAGTGAGCCTGTCTACAGGAATAATAAGAAAAACAGCTTTGTGAACTGAGACTCTGATCTCAAAGCTGAGAGCTTTCTTGGAAGTGGAAGCATCTGATGTTGAAAGACCTCTGGAGGGTGAGGTTTGTATGTGAGAGATTCTACACAGTGAGCAAGGAGAAATGCAGCTCTCTCATCTCATGGTTTCACTTCTCTCTGTGAAAAGATGAGATGCTCTGCAGATGCATCTTTGACCTGGACAAGGTTTCACGTTCTCCTCCTTGGAGAAGGCAGGCAGGGTTAAGGTTCAAACATTCACACTTCTCCTGGTCCTGGCAGCTGGGCTGCAAGGGAGATGGGTTCCTTGCACATCAAAGGGAAATGCCCTGCTGCAAAGGCTGCCCTTTGGTTTAACTCCTTCAGGTTTTTGGGTACAGGTTTGTTGCCACAAATGCTAAGATGACTGTTAAGGAATTTGTTCTTGTTTTCTGCTGAGTTAAGTGATGAATCTATCTGGAGTAGTGGGTTACCTAGCACACCTAGTCAGACTTGGGCATCATTTCACCAAAAAAAAAGACAATGAACTTTTTTCAGTAGTGTGGAAATGCTAAAATTTGGTACTCACACAAAGCTTCAGCAGCAGAGATGCTGTTCTGTGAAGGTGCTCAGATTGTTAGCAAGGCCCCTTCCTGCGAGAGGCTGCTGACCGTTTTCACCTGCTAATTTAATTGGTATTAAATTAATTAAACAAAGGCAGTTCCTCTGCCCTCCTCCTTCAGCTGAAGCACACATACATTCCACCTCCCCGCAGTGTTCTTCCCTTTTCATTATAGGAGAGGACAAAAAGAATAGAAATAAGGCAAGTAGTAACTGCTAACAATTAACATTTCAAGCAAACCGGGAAGCTTTCAGTTGGTGTGATAAGTGAAGAAGGAAAGCAGAAGCTGACAAAGCACAAAATGGAGAGTATTCTTCTGCAAATGAACTAGGTATGGAAAAACATCTGGCAGTAAAATGTTATTCCTTCTCTCTCATCTTCTGTATCTTTAACCTTTGCTTAGATTTATGCAAAACAAACTGTGATTCAGAAAGTATTGTCCCTTAGTGGTCAAGCTACCAAAACTGAGCAATCTGTGGATGTGGGCCTGTGCCCTGCTTCACTGTTGTTCAGTGACCTACACATGTGCTTGTGGAAGTAATGCTTCCTATTTATTTCTACGGGCACTGCAACAGGTAGAGCACAACAATGCTATTTGATAGAGCAAATTCTCAGCTACAAGACACTTTTTCAACAGTCACCACCGTAGGCTGTGCTTTTTCACCAGCCATGAACAAGAACCTAAGTGCCACGCTCATAAAATTCTTCATGACTATCTGGAATGCAGTCTTTCACATCATGCACCACCCACCCCTTACTATGCTCACATCTCCTGTTTGGTCTCCATAAATGTTCAGCAAGCATCACTGAATGTCCATGGGTACCATTTTTTTTTTCCTGCATGGAGGAATTGAGTTCCACACCTTTGCTTCATATGTTTTCAGACACCATTTTGTTGAACCACCCCTTGGCTGTTATCTGTTACACAGCAAGGAAATGTAATGGGATATTGGCAGAAAGGTTCTACCTCGACTGCCATACCACCATCTGCCTCCAATGTTGTGAGTCAACAAAATGAAATAGGAGATGTTATTTTTGGAGCAGCCATTGCAGTTTCCTGTCCCTGAGCCCCTCTCTGTAAAAGGGAATGACTTTGTGTCGATTCAGATACGGTTCTTAAGGAAATTGATAGAAAGAGATTTCCAAAACTAAGCAGGCTATATTGGAACCCCTGGGTAGGAACCTAGCACAGCTTTTATCAGTAACCACAATTACTCACACATGACTTTTTTGAAAGGCAGGCAAATGAAATGTGTGCTGTGAAACGCTCTGGGATGCTTAGAAGTGCTAATGGTGTTAGCTTCACTGGTTGATTCAGTTTGGAGTTTTTCAGAATTAATCCTGCTGCCATTGTTTACCTTGACTTGTGTTTTGTTTGAAGCTAAACTTTATTTGCCAGAACATCAAAGCACAGATTCTTCATTACAGTTATTATGATTGGTGTAAAAACAGTTCAGTGTTCTCCTAGCTCTAACTGAAGTAAACCTTCAGCAAATTGGAGCTCTGAGTTCTTGTAGCATCAAGAATTGAAGAGGCCTTTGATAATGAACTCGTGCAAGCTGCAAAGGACAGCAGTGCAGATGACACTATACTACTTGCTTGCTGGCCTGTGAGCAGGTAACTTGCAGGCAGAAGAAAATGAGTACCTAATTGAACAGTTATTGTTCTTAGTCTGTGCCCATTGCCTCCTTGCACCTTGCAGAGGCTTGTAAGATCCCTACAGAAGTGGTATTGTACTGTTTGAAAAAGCTGCTGCTAATTCTACTGCTGCTTGAGAACGTGACCTTGCTATGAAAGGGTCTAAATGTTTTCAAGCCATTGCCAGAAGTGAAGAAAGCTCTTTCCTATAATGGCTGCAGATTTTTAAATAGAAGCAAAAGTATTGCCAGTACTTGCTGGATAAACGTGTGGAGCAGTACTTCACTTTCTGAATCTCCTTACGTTATAACAGTGGTAAGCATGCAGCAGAATATAAAGGCAGATTATGAGTGTTGAATCTGGAGAGCTGTGTGGGTGTGTTGGTACAAGTCCTAAGAGCCTCATGTTGTATCTTTTCAGCAAGGAGAGTCCTGGCTGATGCAGCAAGAATGGGTTTGAGAAGATTATTCTTAAAGCACAGTCCTGTGAAGTACTATTGTGTGTCAGGGATGTCACGTTTTGCTGTTTCCCCATCACTTCAGAAATCCTTTCTTTCTGGAGAACTTCACTTTCCTTGCTTTTCTGAGCCAGTTCTTCTTTTTTTGAAAGCAAACCTGGAATAAGTAGTTTCACTTCAAGTTTTATTAATATATTACTTTCTTTGGTGACCTAGAAAGAATGAGAGTCTTCCCCCATCTTTGGAGGAGAAGTGATGAGGAGAAAGTAGGAGGGGACCCACATCTGACTTAAATCTGCTGAGTTGTGAAGAGAGTGCTTTGCTGTAGAGACAGCTGTGTGGGAGGGGATGCAAGTTGGGAAGGCTGTGCTGATAGCTTTAATCCTCATCTTTCTGGGCTGTAAACATGTTCAGTTATTCTAAGTTCAGCCCCAGTCTTGTTTCTATACTAGCTCTGCAGACCTGCTGCTCAGTTCAGCCCTTTCCATCTTCTTTCCCTCTTCCAATACTTTGATTGTCCATGCAAATCCTGGATGTTCACCCCTTGATGCTCAGCTAGAGAATCTTGTCTGGGATCCCTCTGAAATATGGGAGAGGAGAAGCAATGCTGGGGCAGACCTGTGCAGAGCAACCCACAGAATTCCCACCGCAAGGCTGGCTGTGGCTTTGCTAGCTGGGAGCACTACGGTTGTGCTATAAGGTTATGGGGCTCTGCTGCCTTTGCTTAGATGTCAAATAGCCAAACCCAGAGCCCCCACATCACTCAGTGGGGTCATGGAGTGCTTACAGCAAAGCACAGCCTTCCTCTCCTTATTCAGCCTTAGACCTGGTGCAGCCTGCAGTGCAGCAAGGTCTGTTCTGAAATTAAAGCAGGCCTGCAATGCGTTTAATAGAGAATTCATGAGATTAATCCCTCTTGACAAACTGAATTCGTCTAATAGTAAGATATAGGAGTTAGTAGGCGATTAAATCGGCTTAGTTTCAGGGCAGGGTATTTAATGAGCATATTTGTCTGCTACTGTTTTAATAGCGTTTGATAAAATTATTTCCTGCTCAAAACTTTTTAAATGTGGGAAGCTAGGAAATTTCTTTAATCCTAACCCTGCTATTTAAGAATTCATGAAAGAATATTGGAAAAATGCTGCACAATATATTGCTAACTTCTCTTTCCTTTTTCAGGGAGAAATCTTGTTAGCTAGGACACCAAGTATTCTTTTTTTTTCTGTTAAAAATTAAACAAGGTTTTCTGCACTGAATTGGAGACACTGCTGGTTTTGGAAGTCTGTGCTGAAGCATAGCAAATATAGTGGTTAAAGCCCAGAATCCGCCTATGAGCCCCCAGCTCCAACATCTGCTCCAGTGTGAACAGAACAAAGGAAACGTAATGGCTGGGAACAATGTGAGGAAGATAGCATTCTTTCTCTTGTGAATAGGATTGTTTGTACCGCAGTCACTACAGTAACATTTGAACGCTTCCCAGAAGTAAATTAAACAAGCTGCTAACATCAGTATTCTCTTATCTACTTCTAAACTGCAAAGAATTCCTCTGGCTCGCACAGTGGCTGTCTTTGTTCCTGCGGCCACACACAGGGTGGCTGCGTATCGCACTGCTGCCAGTCAGGGCTCTTCGGAATGGCCTTTATCTACCTGTTTGCTTTCGATACAGTTGTATGCGGTACTGTGGTGATAAGTGCAGAACAAACACGGGGAGATGCGCCGTGCAGGGAGCAGGCAGGGCCTTTCAGGCTGCTTGGAGGTGAGTCTGCCTGCACCAGCCCCTGACTATTACCTGAGCAGCATTTCCCAAAAGGAACCTCAGAGTAACGTAGCCAGAGCTCCTTGTGAGCAGAGGACAAAATGTATGCTAAAAAGCTCCCTGTTTTTTTTATTGAGATGCTTTTATTGAGATTTTATTGAGTTGAGATGCTTGTGATTATGTTAGACTGTAAGGGAGAAACTTCAGGAAGTGGAGGAAAATGATAGCACTGATATCAGCAATTGTTTCCTTCCGACTTCAGGGTTAGAGGTAATCTACTGAAACACAGCAATAACATGCAGATACAGCAGATCAAATTTACCCTTGTTTATAGGCACTACTGAAATGTAAGAAATTGACAGTGCTGTTTCTTGTTGTTGTTTGCTTTCTTTTTAATCCCCAGGGAGAAACATCAATGCCCTGCATCTTCAGTGTGTAATAATTGATGATAATACATCATATTTGTTTCCTTGAGTCTGTAGATAAGTATTTTAGGAAGCTTAACTAAGGAAGTTGAGCATTTCTTCTTGTCCACAAGGGAGACCTCGGCCTCTGGAGAAGATGCTTCCTGATTAAAAATTAGAAGTTCTTTGGATGTATTTGGATAATGTTCATTGCACAGACTCTGTGACTTGCTTATGAATGAGCATGAAAATTAATCTCCTTAAGAGGATATATAGATTAGGGGAAGCTTGAGATTATTATATCCTGTTCGAGAACATATCAAGTGAATAGAGCTTAGTATTCATCACCATACATTCCTATTTGACATTAGCATAATATACCTGTGTAGAAACTTTAAAATCTATTACTTTATTATTGAAGAGCATTCACATGTTTACTGCAATGCTTCAAACTGTCACTTTTGGCTGTGGTTAAAAATACAAATTAATGATTAATGAATGCAGTTATACTTCTGACTGAAGGCAGCTGAATATATTGCTAATATAGTCTGTTTTATTAATGCATCTCTCTTTGAGAATCATCTTGGGGCAAAGCTCCTCTTTTCAAGGATGCAGCCTCACAAGTGAGCTGTGGATGGAGGAAACACATCTCTGATAATGAGGGAAGAATGGCTGCTTGGCTCTATGGGTGAACAACAGCTTTCCTCTGGGTTATGTTGAAGATAGACAGATTTATGCTTCTAAGTATGAAAAATCAGCAGAGATAGCCATGTCTACTTAGCTTCTGTCTTCTCGTGCTCCATTGTTTGTCACTGGTGGTATTGCCAAAAGAACATCCCCAAAACGCCCGGAATTACAGAGGGCTCAAAACGCATTCAGTAAACGTTGAGACTGTCTTGGGTTTTCCCTCATCTTCTCATAAACTAAGTAAATATTAATTGTAATTAAGAGTTTTTGTAGCTGGAATTCTGCAGTTGTTGGGAAAGCAACCTTTAGACAATGTTAGGATCGATTTTTCCTTTTTAAAATCATCAACAATATTGGTTGACCTACATAGTCTCTGATTATTATTATTTTTTAAATCTAATTTATTGCATAGGCTACAACTTACAGCTTGCACAAAAATAATTCAGTAAGCCTTCAGGAAAAATTACATCAGAAGCAACTTTATTTCTCATAACATTAATAGGCACTTTTGGGCTGTAATTTATTTTTGCGACAATTACTGTAAAGTCTCCTGGAAGATGTATTTCTGTGTAGTTAATGTAATATACATGTATGCAATTTTCTATTTTAGTGCCTATTGATTGCTTCATTTTTCATCTCTATTAGGCTATTCTTATAATTTCCTCCAGGCTTTCAGAAATGGCAGACATCGAGGGAAAACTGTAGTGGCATGTCCTGTGGGAAATGCAAGACAGCAAATAGATGAGAGTTTCAGCAAAAGACCGAGTTCAAGTGCACTTCTTTCATGGGAATTTAAACCGCCTTCCAACCTTTTAGAGATCTGAAAGTATTATGCTGAAGTGATTTTACGCATTGTCTGGAAGTTAATTTCTAATTGTGAGTGGGACCTGTGTGTACGAGTAGTGGGTCTGTTCTGTCCTGTTTGGCAGTCCGTAAGTTTGAGAGGTGAAGATTAATGCTTCTCAGTAATCATTTGTGTTGTGGGAAGCTTAGGTTCAACTTATGAGCAATTTAGGGAATTTGCTGTGGAAGTGTTCCTAAAATCTAGACTTGCTGCCTCAGGTGTGCTATGTCGGAAGGCCAGGATACAGGAGAAGGTAAATCTGCTAGTATCCAATACACGTGAGCTATTTTAATTTAAAAGCAAATAAAAATGCCCGCGAATCCTCATAATTAACTGTAATGAATTGTTTTCTCTCTGCTGTCACCTTCCATGGCCTTTCCACAGCAGCAGAGGGGATGGGTTTGGTTTTCAGTTCAGGTGCTGTAATGGTAATTTGGACTTGCAGAAGTGAATTTATCTTCACAGTTCTGAGCAAGATAATGAACTGTTTGTTAATATATCTTGAGTCCCACGGTATACAGCTATTTATAATACAGTCTGAGATAATGTAGTTAATTTGCATTAGCTCGGTGGTGGCAACTGTAACTTTCTGTTGTTTTAATGGTAACTCGTGTTTTCATGATGACTTGGCAATAAAAAAGGTCAGGTAGAGGATTTGGCTGCAATTGGGGAATGCAGGATCAAAGCTAGAGTCAAAAAGCTGCCACCCAGTCCTTTCAGACAGCAATACTCTGCCAACGCTGAAGGTGTTGGGTAGGGATGTGGGTGAGATCGTTCCTAACCAAGCTCATATGCAACTCTTGTGAAATCGCCGTCCTAAATTAGGTCTCTAGGTAGAATCCATACCTTGGGAGGGAGGTGGAGGGTGAAGATAGAAGAGAGAAATCCAATCTACTCAGGCCCAGCTCTGCACCTCTGTAAACACTTTCAGTTTTATAATCAAAAACTGCAGCACCAGAATTGATAAACTGGTTCACCCATGTGAATGTGTGACTTTCAGAGGGGCTCATAAAGGAGTTATTGGATACCCAATGAACATTTTTGGAGTGATTTGCATACCTGGATTCCTTAGCCTGCATTGAAAAACTGGCCACTGGCTCTCAGTATCTTGGAGGGGAAAGAAGCTTCTAGAGCAGAAACCTTCAACTGATGTTTTTTTCCCCATGGTGTTATCTTCTGTGAAAGCTTTTCTTCCACCTTGCTCATCCATCGGCTCTACAAAATCTCTGACAATGTACTGCCTGCACCATGGCCAGTAAAGGATTTATTATTAGATGTTACAGCTTTTGCAAGTTGTTCCTCAAAGTATTCTTGTCCTGCTGTGTGCTACCTCTGCAGTCAGCCTTGCCAGGGCAGTACACACTACTCTATTTTGGGATACAGCTTCAGCTTCTTGAAGCCCCAGTGTAGTCTCCATCTGTAAGCCCTGTGCTATCTACAAGGATCACTTTTTCTGACTGCACTTCAAAGGTTTATGGGATATTTCTGGACATCCTGTTGAGTTCTTAAGGACAAAGGGGATCTTTCACCTGACTGATACTCCAAGAGGGGCCCTGAATTTTAACACGCAGCATTCCATGGATCAAAATGGATCTACGTGAGCAGGATCCTCAGTGCTGACCAGGACCACGTCAAGAGTTGGTTTTCCTCTGGTTCGCTAATTAACTACCTTGTGAGGCAGTCATTAGTGATATTGAAAACGAGTCTTGGCATTATGCCTGGATATGACATTTACTTGATGCACACAGGAGTATCTGATTCTCCCATTACATCTGCATTTGTTGCTGCTGTGCTTCTCTAGGCTCCCTGAGCACGTCAGAATTGTGGCTGCTGCCAGCAGCAGCAGGCAGCTGATACTAGGAATCTGTTCTTGCATTTCCTTTTTCAGACCTGGAAGATGCGATTGTTATATGCGTGTAAGAGTTTCTTTGTGTTGAACAGGCAGCTGGGACAAGTGTCTGTCTAGCTTTTCATTTGATACACACGGCCTCACCGTGCAGGTAATAACTTTCTACACCTGGAAACCTCTTGTCCTCATACAGGCCTGTCCTCGTGCCTTGAGCTGTTTTTTGCAGTGCTCATGATGTATTTAGCAAACAACTATTGACTCTTCTGCAGGAATGGGTCAATTCAAACTGTGGAAACCTTCCTTCTGTTCCCTGAACTGTTATCCTTTCTTGTCCTCTGGTTGGCCTAAAGAGTTTCATGATTTAATTTTCTTTATTTTTAAGCAGGTCTTCCACAGTAACCCATGCATGTCCTGTTCTACATTTTTTGGGGCATATGATACAAATAAAAAAGATCTCTGCCATGGAGAAAACAGAAGCTTATTTAATTACTGTTCTGCTTTATAGCTCAACGTAACCCATTTACCTTTTTGCTTACTTCCTCAAATATGAGCACAACTAACATCTGTAAGTTTGGCTATTTTTTTTCTATGAGCCTGAAGATATGAGAGCCAATCTGGCATCTTCCTTCCAGTTCTATGGCAGTCCCTTGACTGGGAGAATATAACACTTGTTTTAAAAAAGAAGAAGTTGCTCAAGTAAATTTGTTGAGATAAAGCTTGAGTGTTTTAGTTACGAGTTTGAAAGGAAGACCAAAGAAGAGAACGAGACACAGAAAATGAAATTGGCAGGCTGTGTCCTCCATGAGCTGGCACCAACACTTTTTTTTTCTGTCACATACTGGAGCTTTTCTGAGGACACAGATTGAGGCAAAAAGCAGAGCAATCCAAAGATGATCTGTCTTCTCTAGTGGTGATAATTTCTTAGCTCTTATGTCTTTATGAATCTGAAAGCACTTATAAAGGAATTGATATCATTTTCCCCATTAGCCTGCGGTCAACTAATAGCTGCTCTAGAAATTGAACTTAAGTGATGAGCTGTCAGTCTAGTGAAACACGCTGGTGTCGGGGTGTCTGCCAAGGTAGGAGAGGTGACTGCTGGCTGTCAGAAGCAGGTACAGCCCAGAATGTGGCTGTGGTGCATTGCTGTAAGCTCCCTGTGCTCTAAGATTGCCGCCGCCACGTGCAGGGTGCCTGCTCTTGCTCTGCATCCTTGCTCCTGGCTCTGTGCAGCGGCAGGGAATGCAAAGGTGGGATTGGGGTTGGTGCTGGAGCCTGGGAGCCAATTTGCTCAAGTTTTGGACTGCGTGAAATAGGGAGGAAGGACAGGATTTGTACAGCAGAGCTTTCTGGTGGCTGTTCTGATTTACGTTGGGAAAGCAAGGAATGCTGTTAATACTGCGATGTTCACAATATTATTATAGCTATCCAGTGATGTTGAGTGAAAAATTATGATTTCTCATAGTCGCCTGAATCCATTGTTATCAGATGAATTCCTTTTATATGTCCCAAAGGTATTCAGGATATCTTAAGGAAACTCTTATAGCCACAGTTGTATTCCTACATGTCTGAAGCATAGAAGGGTTGTTTTTTAAAGTAATGAAGTATGATAGTAGAAAACTAGTCAAAACCAAGCAATTTCAGTACATGAGATAGTGTTGCAGTGAATGCTTTGCTGGTTCTCATCTTCTGGGGCAAATTACTTACTTGTAAGTGAATCATTTCTGACTCCCCAAAACAGGTTCTGATTTTATCAGAGGATTTAGACAATTCCAGATGCTTGCAGTAAGCATGAAGGAGCACGCATTTTGTCTTTACCTGTGGAGCAGGTAAAACCTTACCCTAGGTGTGTGCAGGAACGTAAATGGTTGTCATGTCTCGTTTCCTTTTATATCTTCTCGTTCCATTTGACAACAAGAGTCAGATGTACCAGATACATTTAATCTGGAGAAGTGTCAGCAATATCAATTTTTTTCTCTGCTTTTATATTTCCTGCACTTCTAAGACTCTAACTTTCTGATCTGATTTCTCCTGGCCATGCTATGTACTCCTTTTCCTCTTTATTTCTCTTGCTTTGTGCAGGTCACTGTACATAATATATGCATCCTTACCTTTGTGTGGCTCTTCTCAGGTGAAAAAGGGCTACATTAACAAGTCTGATAGGTAGAATGCAGGTGTAAATGATGGATATCATGTTTGTGACTATAGGCTGCTTCGTGGTAGAACCGTGTTTATTTTACAAGTTCTTTAGTTGCTGTTTAACTCTTTCATATCTTCCACATTTTAAGAAATAGTCTAGTAGCTTTTATATAGTAGATAGAAATATAACAATTTATGGCTTTAGAAACAATTTGGGAAGAAAAAATAGCTGTTGAGATCAAATGACCTGATTTGGAAGGCTGAACTGAAATTCCCCTTCTCTCCTACATTTGATGTGAAATTCTTCATTTCCGAGCTGTTGATTATTTGAATGTTGCTCTATCCTAATCTCTGCTCCTAGAATTTATTCTGCTTCGAGCAGTTTGAATTAAGTCTCCTATGTAAGAGAGTGGGTACACTCACCATAATTGTTCCAAATACATTCCTCAGGTCTGATTTTGTATTAACACTTTAGAGAGGTGTGTGAGGGTAACGACTGCCAAGGTTGGGGTACTGCAGTAATAGGGATGTTGGTTGGTGGACTGACTGGAGTTTTTACCTCACTAGTCTGTCTCCATGGTGTTACTTTGAGATGGTTGTGTTTCAGAAAGTATTTACACGGAGCTGTAGCCCAGAAGGAGGAATTGAAGGTGATGGCTGGTGTCTGTAGGTGGGGACCAGACAGGAATTGAAAGCAGATCTCAGTGTAAATCTGTGGAAGGGGTTGATCTCCTATCTATGCAGAGGAAGGAGAAAACGTTAATGGAGTGGGGAATTGTGTGAAGCTGTGAGATGCAGTGAGCAGAGTGCTGAAAGTGGACAGCTGAAGGGTGCGTGGGGGGCCATCAGTGCTGCTTTTGGTTTGGGCAAGCTGAGCCACAGCTGCGAGAGCGAGGAAGGCGAGGAGCTCTCAAGCCTTGCCTGTGGGATTGCAGTGCTTTCAGCAGCTTTGGCTGCACTGCACTCCCACACAGAACTCCTCTGCAGTACAACCACCAATCTCATCACTGTTACCAAGTTTTCCTGGTCAGTGAAACAAAATCAACTGAAAACGTGAAAATACTACTTTTTCTTTTTTTCCCTTTAACCCGCTCCTCTCCCCTTTGTTCTGTTTGTCTTTTTTTCTCCCTGCTGGAACTAGAACTGAATGATTGAAATGATTATGAGAAGTGATACTGAATTATTTTGAGGGCCAAGCTGTTTGTTTCTGAATGGAGAGGATGAATTTTTTTAGAACTTCCTGTTTTGCTGGTTTATATCGAAAGTACCTTACATAAAATAGAATGCTTACATAAGGTAAAGGAACTAGAGAAGTCTTAACTCCTGCATTGTTTGAAAACTGATTTCTCATGTTAATTAAACCTCTGCAGAGCTAACCTTATATGTGACATTTGGTGTTACAGGTGGCATGGACTGGCTTCCTAAATCTGTTGTGAGTCATTATCACTATGTAATACACTGTGGGCCAACCATGCACAGTATTCTTGACAAGGATAAAGCCAGCTGGTTCATATTAGCAGAAACCAGCATTTACATTTCAGTCAGTGAGTGATAGTGCTCCCCATGTTGCTCTCGTTGCCAAGCCTGCTTTCCAAAACCCCTGTGGACATTGCTGAATGTTGTCAGGAATGGTGATTTTTCACACTCTTGCAACCATCTGACTTACCCTTACTTTCCAAGAGCAAAGCTGTTTTCTTCATCATCTAGCAGTAAAATTTCAAATGAATTAATCTAGTAAAATAAATCTGGGAACTCCTTCTGCTTGTTCTAGGAAAAGCTGCATTCCAGGCACTGGGTGGATATGTGGAAGGGAAAGTATTTTGGTGTGTGTGTGACGTGCTTTGTTTTTTTATTTTGTTGTTGTTTTTTAAACAGCTGAGGAAAGCACATGGATAAGAATGCAGGATTTCAGCTCGTGAGAACTTGACACGAATACGTTTCCAGGATCTGTGGGTCAAGAGGCAAACTTGGTGAACTTCTGCATAGAGCAAATATTTTCCTAGCCCTGTAATTTCACCCATCCTGAAACGTGAACGGTACGTTGTGCGAGGAGCACAGGCATGTCCAGTGACATCAAGAAGGAAGGCAGGGAAAGGAAATCTATTTAGGTGAGAAGTGCTGTGCAGTTGACATGGACTGCACAGGCTGAACTGCAATCTGATTTTGGAGCGGAAGTTCCCATCTCACTGAGGACTTGTAGACACTCCTATTATATCTTCTAGTCTTCTCTTGGCTTGACTGACCTTGCTGAAAAGCAACAGGTGACTATGGGGAAAAAAAACCCCAAACTACCTGTTTTTATAGTAACACTGAGAAATCTCTTTTAAAAAGGAATTTATTTCATGTTTGACCCTGGGATTTCATTGTGCATGAAAGATACCTGGTGGATATTGGAAATGGGGACAAGGTGCCTAAAGTTGAACTACAGAGGGCAGGTGAGGAGGCTCTCAGCCTGGGGATGTAAGCCCTCTCTTCTAGAGAGAGAGGAATGGAATTGCCTTGTTATTGTGAATTCCAGGCTCCCATTCACAGAAGAGCTCCAGGGCTTATAACAGTCAGGATGATGTAGACTTTATGCTTTCTTCCCCCGTTGATCTTTGCTTGAATGCACAAGAGCTGGAATTCCTATTCTAAAGCTCGTGGTGTCTTAGAGGAACAAAACCCCATACAGTGTCAGTGTAAGAATCACAGCAGTGGCCTTGGAAAGAAACCACCAGTGACAACTTTTTGCATTTCTTCAGACCACTGCCACCAATGCTGCTTTATCCAGAGCTGCTGTGGCCAGCTTTGCAAGTCTTGTACGAAATTCTTGTGCTTGGTGAGCAAGGAGCATCTGTATGTGTTGGAACTGAATTTGTTACCTACATGAACTCTACTTAATCCACTTGATTGCGCTTATCTATAAAGTGTTTACATAAGTGCACCCCAAATGAATTACATTGATTACTTCCACCACTGTGAAGCTATTGTAACTGAGGAGATGGTCAGAGAAGGGTAGGTAAGAAATTAACAGGAGCCTGAAGGATTCGGTTAGTAAAGAAAAGTTTTAGAAGATTCTGAGAGTGATGGAGGAGGGGATAGAATGTAATACGCTATAAACATTTGAAGAACAAAAACATGGAGAGGAATTATTCAAGACAGAAAGAAGGTGAAACTGGAGAGGTATAAAATAAATGTGAGGGAGAAGGAAGGTCCTGACAGCGAGATGTTTCAGGCTGTGTCTGCAGTAACCCAGGGGGGCACTACACCAGTATCGGGTCTTAAAACTAAATTGGATAGGTGAGGAAGAATAACCTATAGCAGGCAACCCTTCTATGAAGAAGGAGTAGATTTATGTAACCATCTTCAGCATTTAGTATAAACTCAATACTGTCAGCAAGAAAGATCACTTACAACGCTCACCTTGTGTTTTTACTTTTAATGAAGCCATTACTGAGGTCATGTCGTTTATTTATGCTAGCATGTTCTTAGCTACAACCGAATAAAGAAGCAAAATGCATTAAATCGATCGCCTGCAGATTTAAGGAATGCATGTACATGAAATTTTCTTTGATTTGCCCGCACACTTGTTGGAAACTGACCTTGTATTAGTTTGAATGTAAAAACACTCAATTGACTCCTGTGTGAAAATTTTCTTTTTCCTTACCTCCTTGCCATGAGTCAACCTGAAAATACTTGTATCTCAGTTAGAAAATTCACTTAATTTCAAATGAGAAGGTTTATTAGAAAATCATTTGTGCTTTAAGAGCTTATTAATTTTTAAAACCTGCTCTTCCAAGATAATTTTCAACTAGAGGGATTAACTTTTTTAGTTAAAAGATTTTTATTTCTGTTTTTCATTAATTTGCAACTGGAGAGGAAGCACAGAAAGCCTCTTACTCAATGGGGAGAACTTTTAAAATATGACCAAGCTTACAGTGTTTTTATGATATGGTGAAAACATTGTCACCTTAGGGTTTTGTGTTATTTTTTTGCAGCGTTTTGTCCTTTGAGAGCTGTGTCTATATGTGCCAGTCGGGTTAGGTCTGGTAGGAATATTGTTTTTTCCTGCTGCCTATTTGAGGACCTGATTACTGTGATCAGGTAGAACGACTGAGCAGTCAGTTTGGGTTCCTGAAGCTTTTTGTTCTGCTAACCACTGGTTACCTGCAGTCAAAGAAAGCCCATTTTTTTTCTGTGGGTGAGGGTGCTCACTGCTCACTTCATTGAGCCTCATTGTCCTGCTCCTCATGTACACCTCATCTTTCTTACAGTTTCCTTTCCAAAGCTTCTTCAGGTTGTGTCTCCACAGACAGAGAATCTCAGTCCAAGCAGAAGAATCTGCTGTCCATCTGCTGAGCAGATGTTGAGCATCACCAGCAGTGTGCCATTCTCTTACTAGCCCGTTCTCAGAGAGGTGTGGTGCTTTTTTGGGGTACCTGTACTAGAGTGAGGATCAAGCCAATATGACTTTTAACTGTTAGGATCTTTTTAAATCCAGTCCTTTAAAACTTTGATCTCTAATGTAGGGGCAGAGGTGTCCCAGTCTCAGAGCACTTGAGCAATGTTTAAATTAAAGTGAATACTTGCTTCCATAGGCTTCAGTGGGACTTCTTCCACGTGTTGAATACAATAAATACTTAAGTGATGAGTGAGGGCTTGGAAACAGGAGCTCTTTTGTCAAACAGTACAGTACCAAGCCCTAAGACAGCTGGCAATCCTAAAACCCATTAGGGTTTATTTTTACAATTAAAAAGTCAAAAGCTCGTGAATAATGTATGTGGTCAAAACAATAGTGCACATTCAAAATACCAGAAAGAACCAGCCTGTGTACTAAAATGTTCACTACTGGGAAAAACAGGAGGGGAAAAATTAAAAGAAAAAAAGAAAGACCGCTTCTATTCACACAGCAACAGCAGCTGCGGTTGGCTGGGCAGAGGTTTGTGCCATGAGATCATTCTGGAAAACAAAATTAGTAATGGATCGAAGTTGCAGTTATGATCTGACCTATGGTTGTGTTACCAGGAGTTTTCAAAGGAAGAGCGTTCAAGTGTGCTCAGAGATGCTCATTGTCTAGTGACAGGCAATAAAGAGCAATTCATTAAGGGAAGGACAGGTAAGATGTAACAGATACACCACACCACTCAGTTCATAGTAGTTGGCCAGAAAAGCAGGGCTTGCTAAAAGGCAGTGAGGGTATGTGCACTGGTTTGCTTGAGCAGGATGTACCGAGCCTGGGACTGTCCAAGTTCTTATGTCAACTAGGGCTCTGTACTGGTGGAACTCATGAGCTGCTGCAGTGGTGCAGTGCTCACAGGTCTCTAGCTAGACAAGTTTGGGGGATTGTTGGTCTGTTTTTTACCTAGTAGGTTATTTGAGCATCCTTCGTGGCAGCTTGTTGTGTACTGCAACTGGGAGCAATTTAGGTAGATCTTCTTAAAGCTTTAAATGCTCTTGGGACTAGCTGAAAGTGAGGACCCCGCAGCTGTGGATGCTGTCTTCCATTACGGCTGGAGGCAGTGAAATCCATAGGGATTAAGAGAAAAATCTCTCTGGGACCTCACATTTTATGAAAAGTGACTTCTAGTCAAATACTGAGAAACTAGACTCTGCTGTGGCACAGCAGAGGGTTGTCATGGATACTTTGACTCCAGGACACTATAAATCTCATCTTTCATTACATTTACAGTATCTTAGCACTTTTAAATCCATTCTCAGTGCAATTGCAAAGCTACATCAAAGTATATGGTACAGTGCTATAAGAATAACTTCTTTGTCTCCTCAGGTGTGGTGAAGGCTCTGTTACTTAAAGAACTCCCATAGCGTCAATGAGCCATTGCTGAGCACCATTTGGACGCTCTTTAATGTAAATAAAGGTAAAATTTGTCATGGTTTGACTAGAGATCCCTTACTGCTGTAGATGTGTGACTGCCTTTTTCTACCTAAAGTATTCAGTGTTATCTCAACTGAGGAGAGCTATTCTGGTTATGTGACACGGGCTGATGTGCACAGACCTGCAACCCCAGAGCTGCTGTGTGTGTTTGGAAGCTGGGGCAAGGGCTAGGATGAGAAGTTGACTCATTTATTTTACTGTATAATGTGGGGGTCGATCTTTTTCTTTGAGTTAAAGCGGCTAACTTGGGAGCACTGGAAATTGAAAATAAGAACCCTTCTTAACCAGCCCTGGTTTTGGAGTGGGTCTATAATAGCCTGGTAGACTCTACCACGTTTCCCCACTAATTGCCAATTAGCGCAACAGATCTGTATGCACTTTCCTAAAATTAAGTTATGCTGGGTACTGATAGATCAAAAGAAAACCAGGTGAACAGAGGATGGATTCTGAAAGGCAACGTCTTCCATATGTCCTTAAATATTTTTCGTAGGAGCTGACGGGAGCGATGATATCTAGATATTTCTAATAAATGGATGGAAGGAAAATGGGTAATGTCTTTCAGAAATCTTACCTTTCAGGCTAGGTTCTCCAAATGAGAAAGCAGGGAGGTACACTAGAGTTCATGTAATTCCCCCTTTTAGTGTTATCAAGAACGAACTGTAACTTGAGTATGGCATAATTCATTGGCTTGAATGAGGCAATTAAGGTCTGATGAAAAAAAGCGTGTTAATAATAATGCCTTCTGGCTGCAGTTAGTGTAGACAAATAGATTTGTAATTTAAGGTGCTACTCCTTTTGAGTTCTGTCTCCCTCTCTAGTAAGGGAAGACAGCCTTGTTGTTGTCGACCATGGTGGCCTCTCTGAGGTGCAGCAGGAGCCAGCAGAGCTGTGGACGGATGCCGGGGCAGTCGTGCTTGGCAGGTTGGTGCCCTATCACAGAGCAATTGTGGCATGTTGCAAGCTTTGGTACGAGAACAAAGAGGATTGTGTGAGTGTTAAAACTGCAGAAGAGCTGCAGAAAAACTCAGAAGAGCTGTCTGCAGGGCAGGGCTGAATGCCTGACCACATCTTTTCTGAGGAGGCAAACAGAGGGGATGAGCTGGTATATCTTCCTGATGAAAGCTCATACCACACTGACATCTCCTGCCTCGTCCTGGCCCCGAGCGAAGCGCTGGAGGCGCGGAAGGCTGTGACCCTTCTCCTTGGTCTGTCTATTCTTTGCTCGGGGAAAGGAATTCACTGACAGCGCATCCCTACGGAAAAGATTCAGAACAAATGCAGCCTCCTCCAGAGCTGTGCTGCAGGGTCTTGTACAGGGCCTGCTAGGATAAGAAATTTTCTTGTTGCCTTCACCACGTCAGGTCGGGCTCTTATTTTATGATATGCAATGCATATTCGCAGGAGCCCTCCATGTTCTCTAGCTTTGTCTTGGTTTCCAGCTCTGGTGCTGATATTATATTCTATACCTGAGTTAAATCCTGTACTTTCTCACCTTTTTTGCAGAACAGTTTTTGATCATTCTCTGTCAAGTGAAGATGAGCAACACTGTAATAGCAGAGAGGATTAGAGGGGTAGGCTTTCATGCTGTCAAAAAATGTCCAGTTGGTACTTTTGAACTTTAAACACGAGAATAAATACAGGAAGTTAGCCTTGCTTTCAATCAATGACCAAATTGATCTTGGATAATGAGTTGTTTGGGTTTCTTTTGTGGCTGAGATGAACTAAATTACCTCAAAGAATGCATCCGTACCATCAAATTAAGAATATGAAAATGCTTGTAGAAAATGCTTTACTAGGAGATCCAACAGACTTATTAGAAGAAAAGCTACAGTGTGAAGGCTCTCTGCCATAATCTTCCTTTAAAATAGAATCCTAGTTGAAGCAAACTTGCAAGAAACCTCGAGTCCAATTCCTCTGGTGTTTGTGAGTCCAGGTTGGTAGCAGTAGGGCAGTGGTGCTTCCGAAAGGAATCGGATCAGCCTCGTGACATTTTGTTGTTGATGTTGTCCACAGGAATGAACTGATGTAAAGATCCAATATCCTGTTGTAAAACAAGAGGAAACTTTCTAAAAAAACAGTAACTTCTAGAAAACAGTTTTGTGGCTTTGAGGCTGAGAGGGGTTACTGTGCTCTCGAACATCCAGGAGAAACTGTAAAGCTGTCCTCATGATGGGGTTGCGAATGTAATTATAGTTAAGTCTACACTTCAATGGATCTCCAATCATTAGCTTCAGCCTCAGGTAGATGAACCTTTCAAGGAGAATAAATCAAAAATGCTTAAAAGTTTTAGATATGCTGAAGGCAACACCCACCTTCTGCATAGTAAAAACATCAAAAGGGAAAAGTGGACTTAGAATAATGAAGTTTGGGAACTTGAGAAATTATAGAGGTCACTTCAGATCCCAGCGGCCCTTGAGCAAAACTGTTTCAAGGCATTTTAGTTCTCTGACCTTCTTTGTACGTATTTGAAAGCCACAGCTTTTTACCTCAAGCATTCTAAACAAGATTAAACAACTTCTTAACATCTGCTGTGTTCATAATGTGTAGGAAGAGCTATCAGTTTTGGTTGCCGTCAAGATGGAATGGTTTTTACTTGATTTAGAAAAGGTGTTTAAACATACTGTTTTATGTTTGTGTGTTCTATGATGCTCTAAAAATGGGGAAAAAATAGCTTGCTTTAATTTGATGGCTTTTATCTAAAAGGAAGAAAATGCTTCGAAAACAAAGCAAACTACATCTAGAGGTCAATTCTCTTGCAGGCATGAATAGCAGCATCTGTTCAATAGCGAGCAGCAACTCTACTTGGTGATGGAGTACAGAAACGTGTCAACACCAAAGAAAACTGGCAAAAAAAAAATAAAATTAGAGGATAAAAATAGGGAATAACTGTTTGAGGTGTAAGTGCAACTGATCTTAAACAACTGTATGAATGAAGTATTGCCTGCCTTTTCTAATTTTTGATCTTGCCTGATACTGTATGTAGATCAGGGAGGTGGTTTTGCTCAGGATGAAGCTACCCAGACAAGAAAGGGCTTCCAGGACACATCAGGATTTGGCATGTCCTATACTTGCCTCCACATTGGCTGCTGAGTCTGGCTCATCGTGGCCGGAACCAGGACTGCTGAACTGCAAAAGGTCTTTCATGTAGAAAGGAGAGGGAAGAGGGGAAGGGGACCCAAGCCTTTGAAGGGGTATTTTGATTTGCTTTGCTCAAGGAAAGGCTTCAGAAAGTGTGTGATTTGGATAAGGGGAATGTTGGTGGGCACTTATTGGCTGCCCTCATCCATGGCATCTTTGAGTGGACAAACAACATGCATTGAGATGGTGGCTGAATCTGAGTGACTTTCATCAAAGATTGCTAACAAAAAAGGTCTTGGCTGAAGCAAGCAGCAACACGCAGGTGTGGCCCAGAGCTGTCAGTACCCAGAGACCTGCTGGTGAGTAACAAACACTGTGGCCACGGAGAAAAATGCCAGGCAAGAGGCTGGACGGTATGGGAAAGAAAAGCCCTGAACAGCAATTCTCAGCCCTTTGGTTTTATTCCTCCCTGCTGTTCTCCTTTCATTTTTTCAGCTTTATCCTTGACCTCAGTCAGTAGAAAACATCTGGCAGGACACAACATGGAGTCCTGTGTGGAAGCCACCTGCACCAGGCAGATGACTATTTCAGTCTTACAGGCATCTCACCTAAAATAGAGCTTTCATAGCGTGACACTGTTGACTTTTTGGTGTGGCTTTGTTCTCATCTGTGGAGCAGCTGGGCTGCCTTGCCAGCAGCTGATTCCAGTGATAGGTGGGTTTTTCCCTCTGGAATCTTTCATTCCAAACTCTGATCTGAATTCAGAGCTGTACTTTGCTCAATTTCTACATTCCATGGGAGTCATCTCATTGGACAAGGAGAAGCAGACATCGAAGGGGAAATGGTGCTGTCTGCAGTACGCTTTAGTGCTGCTAATTAGAACCAGTGTTGCAGCGCTCTGATTGCTTGATGTTCACATAAATTCCCACTTGGGGTTCATAACCCAGCTTCCTGCTTGAAACAGCCTCACAGTGAGACTAGGAGAAACTCCTCTGGGGAGCTAACTGTGGGTTTTTAAACTAGGGATAAAAAGCCCATTGCTGAATCTACTTATCCAGTTTTTCTTCAACTTTAACGGCAGACTTAGCACAGAATGCAGAGATTCACCCCAAAGTTCCAGGAATTCAAACCTGCTGTTTCCTGACGTATGTTGCCTGACACAAGTCACTTAGCCTGTATGGAGCATCTTGGTTTTTTTTTTTTTCCTCTTCCTGTTTTCTATCGCCATGCTTTGCTCAAGGCTCACCTCTGGTGGAATTACAGAATTGAATCCCTGTGACATCATTCCTGTGATGGGTGTAAATCTGAAGTTGAACAGAGCTTGTTTGATATCTGGGCTCTGATGACCACAGAGGCTGTTTGGACAGGCTGTCTGCATGTGCAGATGCTTCTGACGAGGAACAGGAAGATGCTGAGTCTGTGTCCAGCTGCTTTTGTACCCCTCGGCCTCTGGGATAGGTTCCCCATGCAGTTGGATGGGGCTCTGCATGCAGGCTTGAGCACTGTGGGCTGTCCTTATAGTCAGAGCCAGCAGGTCTGATTGTGCTTCCTTCAGCTCTGTGTAATGAACACAGTGCACCAGAGTGCAGTGTGCCTTGTCCCAGGGACAAAAGCTTTCATAGCTCAGTGTATTTGCTAAGATCTCCACTACTCTCTCTCTCTCTAAGGAGATACATTGAGGAAATAAGTTTTTTTCCCTTAAGAACTATAGTATGTTGCTATTTTGTAAATTCACAGATGTCATCTGGAAAAAAACCCAAATACTGTATCAAGCTGGGATGTGTGAACGATTGCTTTATATGCTAATAGACTTGCTTTGTTACTGAAGACTTGGATCTTGTGAAAGCGAATATGCATGATTTAATTTTTTACAGTGCTACAGCTGAGCAGTTGTAAAATTCTGTTGGTGTGTATTTAGTGTATTTGCAGGGGAAGAAAGAACAACATAACCAATCTTTCTATTGTAAACTTGATGCTGTACTTTCTGGAGTATATTAGTCACAGTGTAACAGTCTTTAAGAGAGAGGAAGCAGAAGTATGACCAACTCTTACAAACCTTCGCATCTTCTGCTTTGGCTTTGGCTTGCTTGAGTATCCCAGATGATCTGAATTTTTATGTTGAGTTGGAGGAGAGCGAAGCTGCCAGATATTTTAATGTAGCTGTATATTTGTCACATGAGGGATTTGGCTCAGAGAAATTGATTCCATGCTTTTGTCTCACTGGAGGGGAAAAAAAAAAGGGAAAACGTGCAGTACTGTGAGCACCACAAATAGGCTCAAATCATTGCATGCCTGAATGTTCTTGAAGACTTCAGTGCAACAACAGCCTGCAGTGCTGTCCTAAAGATGGGAGGTAGGTTGGGCTGCTGGTGCATGAGCTGCCACCTGGAACTGTGGCCTTTTGGACCCAGTCCCCTGCGTTTCTGCTCACACCTCTCAAAGATGTGGGGCTCTGTCACTGTGTTAGGTTCAGTTGCTCACCTCATTTTTCTTTAAACTGAGGATGAAAGGTAATTTGCACTAATCTTCAAGAGCTAATGCAAAGCCCCGGTGTTGAGACAGGAAGAATGATGCTACATCAATCTGTGAGAAACTGCGATGCAAGCATGGGTGATTCTGGAGGAACAATACATTTAACATCTCTACATTTAAGACATTTAACATATGCCTCTTGTTTTGGTGCCATCCAGGTAAAAAGGCCCCTGCTGCAGCTTTGGTGTAGGAATGACTTTGAGTGGCTCAGTCCACAGCACTCAGGTAGGCAAACCCAGGCTCTCCTGGCAGAGGCACTTGAATGCTCTGCTGGGATCCTCACTGGGAAACAGAGGCAGGGGAAACAGAAAGGACCTGCCTGTGCCTCATGTTTTTAAGAGCCATAAATAATACAGCAGAACTTAAGTTTTCCTCAAAAGCATTTTGTGCTATTTGAGTATTTTCCACCACAATTTGTCATCTCTAAAATATCCTGTTTTCTTATAGATTTATTGTTTTCCTTTGGCTAGCAAATAGCACTGTGTGCAATGTATAATAAAGAGCTTGGCAATTAATAAAGCACACACACACACAAAAAAAAAAAGCAAACAAACACAAGCAAACCAAGGAAATACTTTGGGATTTGATTATCCAAATCCTTGCCTCCTTCCTGCGGAGCATCTCTGCCAGTCAGGCAAATAAAATTTGCTAGGTTCGATCTGGTCCCTTGGAGGAGGGCCTTGAGAGGAGGAGGAAGGAGGTCTGCTGGCTGCGTGTGGGGCTGGCTGCCTGCTGTCACCACAGGACCCCTGGGAGGCATTGGCAAATTGCTCAGAAATGAGGACCTGCTATTCAAGGTGCCCCTCTATGGGCTGTCGGATTCATTAATGTTGTGGGCATGATCCCTTAATAAAAGTAGCAATATGAGGCAGTTCAGTAGGTAATTAAACCCGATGAGCCAGGAGGGGGTCCTTTCCCATGCTGTGAAGTGCTTTGTGGCAGACAGAAGCTGTTCAAATTAGGCTGAAGGGCTGGGGTTTTGTTGAGAGCTATGAGTGAGGGTGGCACAGAGGAGCACGCAGCAGTGCTGGGTGTTCAGTGGCATTGCTGTGTTGGACTGCTGTGTTGTTTGAGCATATGTAAGCCACAGAGAGCACGAGGCAGGCATAGCATTAAATTAAAATCTAAAGGAAATACTCATCCACCTTGGACAAGTTAATATGCACTAGACAAGTACATACACGAACTGTGCAGATCAAAGACAAGTGCTTGATAATGTCTGAATAATGTTGCCCTTTAAGAGACTTGTGCTGAACTGCAAGGTTTCTCCTGGGATGTGAGTATGGGCTAATTGCAGTGCTGTCAGTCAGGCAGCCCCAGGTATAGCTCCATCCTTATGCTTTTTTTTCTCTGATAATAATCAAGGCACTGCATTCACAAGCTCTCACTTGTGGCCCTTTATAAATGACCACCAAAGCCTGCTTCTGATATCTGAGATGTGAACAGGTATGGATTTACCCGAGGAGGAGTGGTCAGGAGGCACTGGAGGTTCTCCCTTTCCCCTTTGATGTTTTATGCTCTGAAAAGCTGTGGTGTACGTTGCTGCCCTTTGCAGCGTGGTAAGGATTTGGTGTTTGCTGGCTATTTTAACTGTCGTCAGCTCAGAGCTGAAATGACCTCAACCCACACAGATGTTAACAAAAAAAACACCATATAGTGCATGCACTTTTGAACTGGGCAGCATTCTGAGTGCAGGCTGACTTGGGTGGGTCTCTGAGCACTGTCACATCATGTAACATTGCAGGGTTTGCTGTCTGCCTTCCCTGTGACCTCCCTGGGACTGGGGTGTTCCTCAGTTCCTGGAGTGAATACCAACTTTTGGATGCAATTTGATCTCCTGCTCCTCCTTAAGGATCTTCCTCCCAATACTAGCCAAAACCATGCTCCCTGTGTACAGGCCCTTTTTTTTTTCCTCTTGATGTTTGCCTCTGGATTTGAGAAGTGCTATAAACACTGGCTTGTAGCAGGATGATGCATTATATCAGAGTTAGCTTGCGGACCTGCAGGGCTGCTACAACAGGCATCAGACCTGTGTGTACTGAATCAGGTTGCTGCTGCAAAACAGCAAGGCTCTTGCTGGCTGAAAAGTGTGGCGTATTCTTTAATAATTGTGGAATCGTGCATTCAGGATGTAGAAGAAGGCAAACAATTCCAGTTTTAAACCACTGTCACTGCCATTTCACTCAGTGAGTTATATTTAAGGTGTTTACAGAAGACTGGGCTTTGCTTTTCTTATCCATAACACGATAAAAATTGCTATGTGATCTGTTCCAGGGATATGAATGGGGGTGGTCTCTAAGTAAAGCTCTACTCGGTATTAAATAAAAGTGTCAAATATTAGTCCATGATAAAAATCCAAATAATGGTTGGTGGATGATGGCTTTCACTCTGTACCTAAGCGTCCCACATCTAATATGCCATAAAAGTGTTGTATTTTATAGTCATGCCTAATACTGAAGGTGAGAGATGTTGCATTTCTCAGCCTCCAGTACTCGATTTGAATGTGCCTTTATCTCTGGCTACATACCCAGCAAACGCAGATCCCAGTAATGTTTTCATTAAAGGACCATATGGGAAGCATATGGGAAATCATCTCTGGTTGACCTGCCATTTATTAACGATGCTTTATGTTTGTCTTTTGCTTAGGTTTCTTTTTTTTTTTTTATTTTTTTTTGCCTTCCCTTGAAGTTCAGCTCCCCTCCTCTGAGCAGCTGATACGATACAATTGTTTGTCTGCTGAGGCAATGAAAAAGAAGCATCTAGGGAGGGCTGAACTTCAGTTAGGGGAAGAAGCCTCTGTAGGAGATGAGATCCCTAAAAAGGCTCTTGCTTCTGTGAAAGTGCCCTTAATGATATAGAGGGAAGATAGATCAGTACAGAAAATATGACCTAGCTGTTCTTTCTAAGCAGAATGCTTACCACACACACACAGACACACACAGTGTTGTTTCAGGCATTGGAAGCTCTTTAAAGGAGCAACACCAGCTCCTTATTTCAGAGAAATACCACATCAACAGGCTTATTTGCCTCAGCATAGTCCCTAGTGATTAAAGCTACACCTACAAGAAAAGCTGAAAGCTTTGCCTACAAGCCTTCTTCTTTGATAACACAGCTGAAAGACCATTCATTATCCCACCCAAGGCAGAGTTTAAAAAGCAGATCCTTTCCAGACTCCCTGCACTGAAGAAAGAGATTCAGCACACACTTGTTCAGCAGCAGAATCCACTATACACCAAAATGTTTTAGCATTTCAGCATTGATTGCTGTGGGGATGCCTGTAATGCATATATAGACCCTAAGGACTTTCTTTGAGCAGTCGGTTATCACCTTATTCAGAGATTTTGCAAAAAACTGAGCAAGTCCAGGGTTCACAGATAATTGATGAATTATAGACACGAATAGTTGGAATATGAGTGGTTGACACAAGCTAGAGAATGTCATCTATATAAAAAACTCTATTGAGTTGTTTGAGTTCACTGCATTTGAACAACCACGTACAAAACATCAGCTTAGTTAAAATTTACTCCTTATTGGCTTATTACATCTGGTATGTCAAAGTTTATTTTCTTTCCCCGTTGAATCGTAGTCCAAATTAACGGAGTCACCTTGTAGCTGTTCATCAAAAACAATCTCATAAGCCAGAATAGAGCTAGACAAACAGCATGACAACTCAAACAGGCTTGCACAGATGATTACTGATGTGATTCAATTCAGGGAGCTATTGTAATGAAATTTTAAACACAGGGCTTAAGCAGGTTTGAGTTAATGCAGGTATTATCCCAACCCTTTACTCAAGAAGGAATTGCAACTTTGCGGAACGACTGACAGGCTATAATGTGTGCCTTCAGATTCCAATTGCACTATGGAGGCTGTCCTCGGAACAGAAGTAAAATGCATCGTTGCAAGCAATTCACAAACAAATGGAAGGATTAATTCCAGTCGATAGTGTTTTCTTATTCACGGATTTGTTCTGATTTGATCTCAGTAACTTTTTCCCTCCGCACCACCAGTCAATGGAGCCACTGGCTTCTCACAGGACTACATGCTCACCAGCATCAGGAAGCATGTAAGTGTTCTGTGTGTGGACCTCTGACTCCAAAGGGGACAGACCAAGCCCTCCAGCTGGTGGCTACAACCGGGAAGCCTCAGACCTAGAGTAAAGTTGGAGTTCAAAATAATTTGTATGTAGTTCTTCTCATTCTGTTAAACCTGCAAAGGTGTACGTCTGGGCTGCTCTTAGCCTGTTGAATTTCTCCTGTTGAGTGGTCCTGTCTGTGATTCTTCCTTCTTCGATAGTAAACCACTGCAGGCAGTTTAGCAGCTGAGTGAGCGAGAAGCTTTTCTGGTGGGTGGTATTTGGTTTTTTTTTTTTGTGTGTGTGTTTTTCTTTTTAATTTATGCATTTCCAAAATGCTCCACTCGCTTGATGGAATTTTGTACAGGCGGAAAAAAATGCATCCCCAGGATTTGTCACAAATGCTCAGTTTGGAAGCAGGTTTCCACTGTTTTACCCACAAAGCAGGCAGGCATGTATGTCTGCTCGGAGCCATACCACGTCCATCTCACTACCCAAAGGGGTTTCCTGCTTGCATGTGCCTTCCCCTGTATCCAGCTGGGACAGAAGAGGGCTTATAGTATCAGTTAAGAGAGATGGCCAGACACACGTGTCCCATATTAGCTGTTTGATCTGCTGTAAATATGCCCTGAAATAGTTTAGAGCAGTGTTTGTGAACAGTGAAACCCTGTGGTTCTTCCATGAGAATTCTGGAAGCTGAAGGATGTTTACCAGGCTGCTGGTGGGATGTGCTCAGCCTCCCAGGCCTGCAGATCTGGTTACCATGTGATGATCAGACCTCTGTGGGCTATAAGAGCAGTGCTTTCTTTCCAGAACTATCTGCTCCTCACCACAAGTGCTTTATTTGAAGTGTTTATGACACTGTGAGAGCACCGTGCTATGAGTCAGCATCATACTGCTTACACTCCGTTGAATGAAGGGAGACGAGGTGTAATTTCTTCATCACTGAAACCTGTTTTTAATAAAATCATAGAATTTGGCTCCTCCTCATATATATACACGTCTAATGGGTTGCAAGCAAGCACCAAAGCCTCTTGTGAGGACCAGAAGCACACCACTATGCTGATATGCCCCTACTCTTGCAGTAGGAGGCAGGAGCAGCAGTGCTTGCTAATTATTCTGATACCTCCTTCCCTTAATTATCTCTGAGATGTGAGCAGTTTTTTTGGGGTGGAGGGGAAGTTGTTGTTGCACACAGTGGGTTATTTCCCACGGAAAAACCAGAAACATTTTTCTTATGAGCGTTATTCTTTCTGCAGGAATCACTCTGCATAGAAGATGCAGGTATGGTGGGCAGAGAAGCCCACACTGGAACAGCATCACTGCTGGGCGAGGAGAAAGGACAAAGCTTTCATAAAGGGAATGGAAGAAAGGTGGGAGACAAGATTGCGCTTTGGTTTTATGTGTGAGAATCACAAACTGTGTTTCCCCCTTGCGTTCCCCAAACATTTTCTTATCCTTCCTGGCACCCCCCACCAGCCCTGCCACTGCTGCAGTGCAGCCCTTCGGAGCAGCAGGGCCTTAAGGACTAATGGGTGTGCTTTAGTGTTCCCATCCACAAAATGGATATTGCTCATATCTGGTTGGTTATGGTCAGTGCTGATGGTTCTATAGCTCCTTAAAGGTATGAAGCCATATAAAAATGCAAAAGCTATTTATGGTTTACTATTTTTTGTATGTGATATTTACTACCCTCTCTGCTTTTGTTCTGTAGCATGAGAAACAGTCTTCTGCTTCCTGAAAATGTGTGGTAAATCCATTGCTCAGCAATTTTTTCAAATATCCTTAATTAATATTAGTTTTGATATGCAGATTTTAGAAACTATGTAAAATATGCCTTAAGTAGCAGAATAAAATAAATACCGGGGCTCTAACAGCTTCTCACACCTGCTTTCAATGCAGAGTTGCCAAACAATTTCAATGCTTTATAGCCTGTTGCCCCAAATCAAATTCTGTGTTGCTTTTGGTTTAAGGGCTAATAGCTTTTTGAAATATATTAGTGCTTTCTGGTGACAGGTCTAAGATTAGCTGTTTATCCATAGTTCTGAGAGGTATTCTATAATCCTGTGGCACTGTAAACTTTATGAGGAATTTTACAAGCGTTCATGAGTGCATTGTGTTTTTAAAATGCTAAAAGAAAAAAAGAAAAAGCAGTTAAGGAGAGAAGAAAACAAAGCACTGCAGTGTCTCCATCTGATGTTCTGCTGGGCTTTCAGTGCAGCACTGCTAGCAAGGGAGGAGGAACGGCTACACGACCTACAGGGGGAAAGGAACCGGCACTGCAGAACTGGTTTACCAGAAACATACAGGGCTTATAAACAGCAAGTAACTCTTCCTTGAGCCAAAGCTGCTGATGAGGCAGAGAAGCTTTAGCATGCACTCAGTAGCACCGAGAGAATGACGTCTCTCTGATTCACCTTTGCTGATTTTTTTTTCACTTAATGGGATTTTGGAGGCAGCGTGGGAGCAGGACGCCCAGGCTGTTTGCACTGCTGTGCTGCAGCTCCCCAGGCCGATGGCTGTGCAGGGGAGCAAGGCCGGGGGCAGCTCTGGGCACACTATGTCTTCTCCACTTCAAACTGTGTGTGAAACCCTGTGTCTCCTTATGCTTTGTTCTCCTTTTGCCTTGGGAAAAGGGGAAGCACCCAGGTGCTGTGATAACATTGAGAGAGAAACCTGATAGACTCTCAGTCTTTTTCCTTTAAAAAATATTTGTCTGCAAGATCTTCGGCCCCAGATGAAAGTGCACATTCCTTCAGGGGATACATTTCAGAAGCAGAGCCTTGAACATAATTCTCTTCTCTGCTTCCTTAAAGATGTCATATCTTTCACCCACAACAAATGCTATTGTTGGAAAGAAAACAGAAAATTGTCAGCCATTCTTCTGCAACGAAAGCAGCAATCTTCAAAGCTAAAAACAATTGCTTCAGGGTAACTCAATAACTCCTTAGACCATACGAAAACAGGCAGTTTGTATTTTTGAGGCATCAAGATTAACAACTGTTGTATCAGGCTGGAGCTGCCTGTGAGGATGCTCACAACTAACCCCAAGCAGGGCTGGGACGGTGCTCCACCAGTGCATGGGGGTCTGTGCTTGGGTGGTAGGAGATGTCCTGAATCTTGCTTTTGTAACTGCAGAGAAAATCACAGCCAGTATTGAGCTTCAGCTTTCATGGAGCAAGCCATCGGTTTTGGATAAGCATGGATAAGCCTGACAAGAAAGCACAATACAGCCCAAAGTCTGGCTTGTTCTGTCCCTGATCTCCTACAGCAGTTTCACTGAGATGTTAAACAAGAGGAGGCAGGTTTTGCCCTGAATGACTTCCCAGCTGAGAATACTTGGAATAAAAAGGTGACTCCCACCTAAAAAGAGCTGCTTTGAGGAGCCTTCTCGCTCTTTTGCCCCTTTACAGCCCCAAAATCTTCACCCAGGGTCAGATATGAGGAGTATTTGAGCAGCATTAGCGAGCTGAGGATCACAGAATCAAAGAATTATAGAAACATAGAATCATTAAAGTTGGAAAGATGACTAAGATCATCTACTCCAAGCATCAACCCATGCCTATGACTGCTCATTCAACGAAATAATATATAGATTGCCCCAAGCCAAAGGGTGATGTGATGGGAGGGAATTCAGTTGTTTAATTCAAAGTATAAGCATATATATATGTCAGTTTCTTGACCTACATAGGCTTCTAAACATTAGAACTGCTTTGAAGCATATCTTTGCTGGGATGAAGACCTCTTGAAATTTTTATGAGAAGTATCTTTTAAATTCTGTAACGAGCACTTTGTTCCTATTTATCAGTGAGATTTAATTAGCGTGATGCACTACACAGTTCATTAAGCAGTTGTTGCAATCTGTGGTACCTCTTTATTGGGAGGTTTGCATTCTTAAGGTTAAAACACCGTGTGTGTGCTACTTCCAGATGGTCAGCACCATTCAGGGTCACAGCAGGATGAAAGCTGCCGTGGTATGACTGGAACATAGCTGGAACACAAACCAGTGCAAGAAATATCTTAATTATCTGAAAAAGGATTACAGGAAAAAGACCTAAAGTAATAAGTTTGTGTGCGCTGGCTTGTAAAATTCACACTAATTTCTTATTGCTTTTTATTTAAAAAGATGCTTTTTTTTTTTTTTCTTTTTCCATCAGTACAAAGAGAGCTCTATTAGGTAAGGAGGAAAAAGCAGCTGTCAGTTTTCCACTGATGCCTGCATCTGCATTACAGCTGAGTTTTGAGTGACGCTTCTCCAGCACAGGTGCATCTGCACCCTGCTTGTGCCTGAGGAGCCACAAGTTGCACCCCAGTGGTCTGTAGCTTCCAAAAATCTTTGAGTCTTCCCTTTCATCCAGAGCTGAGGACTTAATGTAAGGGATAGGATGGTTAGTTGCCCTTAAGCACAAGCTGCAGCATCAAGAGAAGTCTGCAAATCCAGGATCATCGTGCAGCTGGGCAGGGATGCTCCGTTTCTAGGAGGTCTTCTGCTGATGTAAAACTCACAGTGGGGCTTTTAGGGAGAAAAACTGAACCTTGGAAGGTTCAGTTGTATCCAAGCAGATGGGCTTCTTATTTTCATGCTCTGAGATGCTTCTGACAGTCAAATGAGAGGATGGTTCAATATTGATAGGAACAGGGGTGCACTGCAAATTGTGCTCAGTGAGATTTCTGGATTTCTCTGCTTTCCCTTGTCAGATACTCCACTGCTGAAGGGGGGGCTATCAGCTGTAGGTTACCTATGAACTTATCACACAATCATTGTATGATTTGAGTTGGAAGGGACCCTTAAAGGCCATCTGGTCCCACGCCCTGCAGTGCATAGGGACACCCACAGCTCCATCAGTGCTCACAGCTCTTCCAGCCTGACCTTGGCTGTCAGCAGGGATGGGGGACCACTGCTTCCCTGGCAACCTGTGCCACTACCTCACCACCCTTAGCATAACATTTTTCTTCCTTATTTCCAGTCTTGATGTTCCATTTCCCCTTGTCCTATCAAGGGGACATCGACTTTATATCGACTTCATGTTGATGATCATCGACTTCATGCTCTGGTTTAAAGGCTATTGGTTTGATCCTGGCACAGTTACTTTTATCATCTAATTTTCTTGGGAATGTAGAGCCCCTTTTCAAAGGTCTTTAGGTACCTTTTTGTTTGTACATGTAATGTGAAGTAACATATTTCCTAGCTCAAATGAAATGTTCTGAAGGGCTGTGAGATGATGAGGTGCTATAATAATACGGGCTATGCAGGTATCTTGTTTAATATAGCAAAGCTAATGGGGGTTCTTTTCTGATCATCCAAAAAGACAGTATTTAAGTCACTTATTGAAAATGTTTTTTAATGCTTGGTCAAAATTTCAGTGAAGATGCTCTTTTCCCTGTTTTTGATAAAGAATTTGAAACTTAAAACTGGCTTCAATAAGAAAACGATGTAGGAATTAGCATTCACAGTGATAACCAGAATTTGAAATGCAAAGCAGCAAAACTAAAGAATATTTGAGCTTTAAAATATGATTTTGCTGTTTCTCAGTGGGTTCTTTCATTTCCAAACTCAGTCAAGATTTGAAGCCATTCTAGAAACTTCAGAAGTGCTGATCCTGAAAGATACTTATTGATAATCCTTGCAAAGATCTCTTTTTAATATCCTTGAGGGAACCATAAAGCAATCTCATAAGCTAAAAGCACAATATGTTGCTTGTTTTTCACAGCATTTCACTGATGTGTCAGTGATGAGCTGTCCGTGCTCACAGTCTGAACTTAAAAATTCATGAAATATGAATAGAATCATTGTAATGTAGAACTAAATATGTTTCCAAACTTTGAAGATAAAACTGGGGGAAAAGTTGCTTTTGTGTGGTGTAGCAAAGGAGAATTGTAAGGCTGGAGATAAAGGCTTAACTCCCTGATGTTAAAGACATGCTTAATTTACTGCCAGAAATGAATCCTGAAGGAGCACACAATGAGCCATCAACTTTAAAAAGAAAGATCTTTTTTGCACATGCTTACTCATTTGTACAAATTGGGCCTCGAGTGATCAGTGCAACGTCATGCTGTTGGTGGCTCTGGTGGGGAGCACCGGACTGCAGCCTCGTGCACAACAACCTTATGCTTCAGGTCATACTGCAGCTGAGATTCCCCGAGTGCTGCTGGTGCTGCTGGCACTGAGTGTGAGCTACGTGAATCCCACTGCAGCCTTTAGCTCCTCGTGGGGCAGATTGCTGCATGGAGGAAACACCGGCGTGAAAAGAAAGAGCCCATCAGCAATGGAGGTGCTTGTATTCAGCTGACCTGGCAAGTGGGGCTCTCTTGGTGGTTTCAGACAACACAGAAATAAAAATCGAGTTAAATAATCAGGTATTCTCCAGCGTCTGAGAGAAAAATGAAAGGCTGACAGCTTTTGGGCACCACCTGAATCCTGCAAACAAGGAACCCCAACTGTGCTAACTAACACCAAGGATATCCGGAGTCTGCCCTAGCTGCTTGTTGGCACCACGCCGCCATTGGATGTTCTGAAGTAATTTGGATGAGATAACCTCTGGAAACCAAGTTATTTTTATACTTTTAATTCACGTAACTGGCAGCTAGCGTTCATGGTATTTTAAGGCGCAGAGATTTTAGCTAAAGGATTACTATGTCGTTAATCAGCCTGCTGAATATTCATGATTTAGTGGATTTTTTTCCCCCCACAGAAGGAGAGAATAATTATTTTGGCTAGCACTTGAAAAGCATGCGTGCTGTTGATACAACCTCTACCGTAGTAGGCAAAAATAGAACTGTTGTATTAGGCATGCCGACTGATCTTCTCTCCCAACACCAACAAATACCTGTCAGTTCTTCTTTTCTGTTTCGTAACTCTTCATGACTTTTGGGGGATAAAAAAGTAATGAAAATGCACAAAATGAGGAAAAAACAAACAAACAAGAAACCAAAAACCAAAACTTCAAACCAACCCAACAGCCTCCAGGGAAGCTGGTCATTTGTGAAAGCCCACTCCAGAGAGCAGAGTCCTGACAGATGCTCTCACATTTGTTGTGTCCCAACACCTTGTATTGCCATTTATACCCCAGTGAGGCCAACCTGAAACAGTGATTGCAGGAGGCTGTTCTATGATTTCTATGCCACAAAGCCTATTTCTTGGTCCATCCTCAGTAGATCTTGTCCTCATTGCATTTTGTTCAGCAAAGCACACTGGTTTCTCCTATATAGGGAATGCATAAACCTAATTGTTGGCAGATAGTACTGCAACTCCTAGTGACACAGTTGTTCCTTCGGGCAGCTGAAGGGCACTTAATGATGGCTGTTAATTCTTTAGGTTTGGAGCCCCAGAAGTTTCTAAAATCTTCATCGTTGGACAGAAGTGCAGCAGGTCTTTGCAGAGGGAAGGGATTTGTCCAGTTGTATCTTTTCCCTTTGCGGCCAACAGGAGGATTTTGCATAGAAAAAAGCAACGACGATAATGGATACCTGGAAAAGTCTTTGTAAATCATCCTGGGTACGAGTGGGGCTGAAGAAAGTGAATATCCTTGATTTTATTTACAGCTCATGATTTTTCACAGATGAGATGAGAGGGAACGGCCCAAAGTTGCTCCAGGGGAGGTTCAGGTTGGATATTAGGAAAAGTTTCTCAGAAAGAGCGGTGCTGCAGTGGCACAGCTGCCCAGGAGTGGTGGGGTCACCATCCATGGAGGTGTTGAGAACTGTGGGGATGTGGCACTGAGGGATGTGGACAGTGAGCATGGTGGAGTTGGCTTTGGGTGGCTGTCACACGAGCCGGGTGTCCTTGAACTGCACCCAGCAGCGCTGTAAGGTGGATCATGGCTTTCTTCTCCCAACCCTGCTTGTTGTACTTCAGCAAGGAGCTGGCTGAGGCTCTCAGTCTCTGCTGGCAGACTCAGCTGTCCAAAGGGGCAACCAGATAAAAACAAATGTACAGGTATGAAAATTATAGGACAAGGGGAAATGGTTTTAAACTGGGTCGGGAGGTTTAGGTTAGATATTAGGAGGAAGTTTTTCACTCAGTGGGTGGTGAGGCACTGGAACAGGCTGCCCAAGGAGGCTGTGGATGCCCCATCCCTGCAGGCATTCAAGGCCAGGCTGGATGTGGCTCTGGGCAGCCTGGTCTGCTGGTTGGTGACCTGCACACAGCAGGGGGTTGGAACTGGATGAGCACTGTGATCCTTTTTAACCCAGGCCATTCTATGATTATTGCTTTAGTCAAACAGCTTTAGAAACCCTCTACTAACAGCAGTCTGGGCTCCTTACACTCAAACTGCAGGAATTTTAGCAAGATGGTAGTTAATTTTTTTTTAAGTAGGAATGTTTTTTTTCTTTATACTCATATTCTGTGATAGCTCTGTGCCAAAATTTATTAAATCTAGCTTTTTACAATTGGTGTTTTATAATTAAAATAGATCTTGCTGTTTCTTTGTAATACAACAACACTTAGTTCAGTGGGAGCGCGGCGCAGTGAAAGACTCGCAGGAATAGATTCTGTATCCAGGACTGCTTTAAAACAAGCAGCAGGTACCCTTCTGTTTGCACAACTATTTCTGCTCCTGCTAGTCTCGAGGCTACATGCCTTGCTTTGTTGTAAACAACTCTGCAAAGTGTTTTTTTTTCTTTTGTTTTCTGGATTAACATGCACCAAAACACCCCCTAACAACTCCCAGCCATGCAGATATAATACGCTTTCCCTCAATGCCAGCAAAAAGCTGTCCTGGTTGTAGGGAATTCCTTTGCTAGGTGGAGCTTCACATCCTGCAGATCACTCAGCTTTGCCCCCTTAAGGCACCTGGGCCATCTGAGCAGGTAATTTCACTGTGCCTGATGCCCTTTCCTCTGGGTCTGTAGCAGGTTCTTGGATCTGAAACCACAGATCAGCCCACAAGTAACACACTGAAACTCCCAGTCCTTAAAGCAATTTTAGGTTTGTTTCCATGGCCTTCATATATATATCTATATTTTGTTTTCTAAGTTATGGCTTGAAGATGAGAGGGGATGCTCTCACCCCTCGGAATGGTGCCTGGGACAATACAAGTCAATGTTTGTATTTCTCATCTATTTTCTTCCTGAGAAGCTGGGCTTGCTGTGGCCCTCTGATCAGACACGGGCTTCCTGCATTGCTTTGTGTAAGCCATGCTCTCAGATGGCAACTTCCCATATTCTGGCATTTAAAATTCGAGTTTCAGTTCGAGAAGATGATTTCTACCACCAGAGCTTTTTTGTTTTTGAAGCGCGGTAGATCTGTGCTGGCCAAGCAGGTGATAGCAACGCATTCAGGGAAAGCAGACGCCTGCTTTTGTGGCTGAAAGCCTGGGGATGGAGAGCTGTACTTCCAGGCGGAGAGATACAGCTTTCCTCCGGGAAAGCCGAGGAGCAAAGTCGAGGAACGGACCGCGCGGCAGGCTGGAGGGCAGGTGGAACCACAGCACCGAACGGCAGACGTGCGTGATTTCCGCCCCTCACATCTACGCGGAGCACCGCGCCGAGCCGCGCGTTACAGCCGGGCGGCCCCGAGCAGAGCCCGCGGGGGCTGCGCGGCTCCAGGCGGCGCGCTCGGTGCCGCAGCCCCGCAGGGCCGGCTGCCGAGGGGCAGGGGGCGCTCCCTGCGGCCGCCGAGCGGG
>NW_024884900.1:8589301-8785755 GCF_019232065.1 Centrocercus urophasianus
GAGCTGCCGCAGGGCCCCCCCCGCGCCCCGCCGCCGGGACGCGCCGCGCGGGGCATGAAGTTGCGGCCGAGCGGGGCGGGCGGCCCCGGCTGCGTCTCCCCTGCGGGGCCGTAGGCTGAGCGAGCGGCTCCGCACCCCGACGCGCGCAGCCCGCGGCCGGGCGCAGCTCCCGCGCAGCCGTGCGATGTGCGCGCAGCGGCACGCACCTGCCCGGCCGGTCCCTTAGCGCGGCGCGGAGGCGGGAGGCGTCCCTCGGGAAGTTTGATGGCTTCTTTGAGGAGAGTCAAAGTGCTGCTGGTGTTAAACTTGATCGCGGTGGCCGGCTTCGTCCTCTTCCTGGCCAAGTGCAGACCCATCACGGCCAAGAGCGGCGACTCCTTTCATGACGTCCATCCCCGGGCAGAAGTGGTCAACTTGACGGCCCGCGGCATCAGCTCCATCCAGGACGCTGTGCTAAAGAGGCTCTCCCTCCTGGAGGACATCGTCTACAGGCAGCTCAATGGTAAGAACTGCTCTGCGCATAACGCTGGGCTACGGCCGTGGGGCACCGAGCGAGCCTGGGGATTTCGTGAAGTTTTGGTGGTGGAGCCACGCTCCCTTTATCTCATACGTGGGCTCTCAGCTCACCGGTGTGGCATCTGATTTCCAAGTTGTGCTCTTGCTGATGGCTCGGAGCACCTGGCACAGAGTGCGAGGAAGGCACAGCAGTGTAACACTGCCTTCGGGTCTGGGGTGCCGGCTGGGAGATCACAGCATTCTGGTTTCTGCATCCAGAGAGAAGGACGTTCTGTGGCCGAGCAGAGCAGCGCACATTATTGATCAGGGAATGGCTTAATTGCCACAGAAGTGCTTTTTTTGGAAAGGAGTTTCTAAATGGCCGTAGGGTCATTTGGGTGCAGAAGGTCGCTAAGCAAAACACGGTGACTGTGAAGTTGAGCAAACAATTCGGTGTTTCCTACGGCTCAGTACTAACAGCTGCTAATTGAAACCTCAGTAATGCTTCTCTTTATAGCACAGCAAAGGGATTTCTATTAAAATCTCACCAGGTTCAGTAGTTCCAAGATGCAGAAAGGGAGTTCTAAAGATGCCGTGTGGGATAGAGAAACGTTGTAAGGACATAAGAAATGTAGGTGAGGCATCTAATTAAAACACTGATGCGGAAGCTCATCTTTCTTAAATTGCTCCCCATAGACTCCCAAGTGGCAGCGTGGTCCCAGCCCAGGCTCCCATTTATTCCTTCCCATCTTTGTAGCGTTAACGACTCCCATCTTCATTGCTGCAGAATGAGTGGAGTTGGTGCTCCTGGAAGCGTCAGTGCGATTCCCTCGCTGACTTTTGAAGAGGAAAAGCGATGCTCGGTGCTGTGCTGCGTTGTGCTGACAGCCGGTGTGCGCTGTGCTGTGCAGCAGGAGAGCAGTGTGCCCTTCCTGAGGGGGGGCGCCCGCCCCCCCCCCCCGGCTGAGCAGCTGTGCTTTGGGGAAGGGGCTGCACAGAGAAGTGCTCAGCTGAGTGGGAAGGTGTTGTTTGTGCTGCTGCTTCACACACTTGTGTGCATTACCTGTTCTGTTTATTGCACCGCCGGAAGATGAAGCAGCAGTGTGGGGTGGCAAGCAAGGTGAAATGGAAAAAGGAAAGGGAGTAAGGTGAAAAAATAGGTTGTAATTGTTACAGAGACTGAAACTGTGAATCTTGCTGCTGGTGGGTGCTGCTTGAGCAGAAGTTTGGGCACTTTGCTTACAAAGGGGCAGCAGGTGCAGTTCAGGATAGGAGACCTCATGCCAGGACCGTGGTGTCAGACCCGTAATCGTGATGCTGTCTGCATCCCACAAGTACAGAGAGAGAGCTGAAATTAAAGTGATTGCTCTACTCTCGTGGAGGGGAGCCTGGGATGCCCTGCGCCAGGGTTGGTCCTGGGGCACAGGTGTGAGCAGTGCTGTACTGTACCATCTGGGGGCTGCCCTGGGGGAGGTCAGGAGCCTGCTGTGTGCTCAGCAGGAGCTGTGCACCTGGGAGCAGGGGAGGCAGAGAGGGATCACGCACTGCCCACATCACAGACGTTTTCTTAGCGCAGGCAGAAAGCTGAACACATGTATGTGATACCTTACCTGCCCTCTGTGTTCTGGGGTGCTTTATGGCTGATAAGTCTGGCTAGCAGATGGTTCTCATGTAGAGCTATTTTTATGTAACTTTGGGTCAAGTGTATATTTGATATGTGTGTTTTAGAAGCGTACTGCTTGCTCTGGGCGCTGGGCAGTGTCTGTGTTGTGCTTCAGCAAGGCTTCAGTAAAGGCAGTGGTCCCCCCACACCCATCTCTCTCAAAGGACACCAGCAGTTGGGACCAGGGGTGCGCAGCCACTGGAGCAGCTTCCCTGCACCGGTGCTCATCCCTCCTCCTGGGCACCCACAGAGTGGCTATGACAGAAATCCTCGTGCCTGCTTGAAGTGTGCAGCTACGTGCTCACTTTGTTTCTGCTGGTTTTAGGATAGGAAAGGTGCGTACTGCTGGCCAGCACCCAGCAACAGCACCCGGTGCAACACATCCACCAAGAGAATTTGTTCTGGTGCTTGAAATTGTATTTTGCTTTCAGTCTGACCTGTGCTTCAGCATTCATGAGGTGTCAGAGCATCCTGTGGTGCAGCACAGGGTAAGCCTGCAGCTTAGGGAACATCAAGAAGCGTCTGAACACAGGGAGAAAGCGAAGCACAGTTTGGGTGAAAGTGGCTATGGATTCTGTCTGCGTTACAGCACTTGGCTGGCTTTCAGTGGGAGTTGGAGCTATTTTTAAAAAAGCAAATCTCTTAAAAAGCACCGATTCTGTACAGATGAAATGAGTGATCCCATCCCACAGCTGCTGTGGTTTCGGTTCCTTGGAGCAGAAGAACAGAAAGAACAGCAATCTGTGGCGTCGCAGCCCTCATGTTATACCTATGCCTGTTTATTTCCTTAAAGGTCGGTCATAAAAACAAGCTAAGCAATGCTGTGTGCCTCAGGTCTGGTAAAGGAATGGTTTTACACCATCGCTCCCTCTGAGTTACGTATTTTTATGTTGTTCTGCAAGCAGTGCCAGGCCCTGCTCTGCAGTGTGATGCTCTGTGCACAGACAGCTGTCCCAAACACATCCTGACCTGCTGCCTGCACTGCCCCTCACATGGAACGTGAGGCTCGAGCTGGGGGTTGGGCATTAACCACATGAAGCCTTGCCTGTGCTTGGTTTTCTCCTTTTAGTCACTCATGAAGAATCCGTGAGAAGACTCAGCCCTGTCCAAATTTGTCTATCCAGTCTTTTATTGGAGGAGGCCTAAAACTCCTGGAGAGCTATACACATGCCTTGCTCCTTCTCACATGTTATTCTTGCCCCTCAGCTCGTTGCAGCAGTCCCATGGTTCTCCCTTTCCCTCTGTGCCATTCCCTACAGGTCCCTACCCAGGTGCTGCCCTGGTGCACAGTGTGCTGCAGGTGACCTTGGAGCGATCTGTCGGAGGCTGTTCTGCAGGCATGTGCTTATCTGAGAATTCAGGGAATTTCTAATTCCTGCTGTCGTTTTTATGGATGGAATTCTCTTGTTGAGCAGATGTTAGGAGAAAGCTAATGGGAGTCTGAAAGGAGCACACTGTTTTGTTTGGGATGTTAACCACTACTTGTCTTTGTGATCCAAGGTGTTTTGTTTTGTTTTTTTTTAACGCTGACATTTACATAAGCAGTCCAGATTGCCTCCAATTATATGGAGATTCACACAAATGAACTTTCGGTTTGGGCTCCTGTTTACAAAGAGAGGATCTGCGTGCTTATGTAAAGGCAAAGCCGAGGTAGCTGGGGAGGATCTGCAGTGTGTGAGCACTCAAGGAGCACAGTCTGCCTCTGCTGCAGCCCTGTGCTGCCTTTGGGGCCACTGCTGAAAGCTCACTGATGAGCACAGGGAATATCAGCCTTGTGTGTGTTTGTAGGGCAGGGGAACCACAAGGCTGGCCCAAAGTTTTTAGCACCGAACTGCTAAAAACTGTGTGCTGAGATTAGTGGTGTGTGTGACAAGCAGTGTGATTTGAGGAAAGCTGTATTCTTCTTCCTTGCGCTTTTGTGTTTCTCTGCTCCATCTCCCTTCATTCTCTGGAGGCTGATCCCAGCCTGGGTGTGCAAAAGGGAAATGTTCACAGCGGTGCAGCACGCATTCACTCCTCTCCCCAAAGGCAGAGAGGAGAAGGGTAGCCCAGGGTGCATCGAGCTGCCAGGATGCAGGTGGGATGCATGCGGCCTGTCAGCTGCTCCTAGGCTCCTAAGTCCAGCATCATTGGTGATGGGTGTTCTGAGCCCTGCTTGCCAGATGCTCTTGAGGTCAGTATATGAACAGCGTGCTCCTGAAGTAGCACTACCACTTTGAGAATAAGAAGTGCAGGGAGGAGATGTCTGAGTAGACCCCAGATTTGCACATGGGGAAAGCCAGCACCCCTATCAGCTGCCACTGAGTACCTTGAGCAAACAGAAGGGAATCGGTTCAGCTGCCCGCTGGTTATCTGAGGCAGGTATTTAACCACCTCCCAGTTGTGCTGGGGTAAACATCTGCATGGCTACTTGCTAGCAGAGCTCCGGACCGTGCTACCTGTGCACGTTCAGCAGAGCTCTGGGTGCTGGGTTAAAACCTGTGAGCAATGAAGGAGGAGTAAGCAGGCCAGAAAGTGGGTGAGCAGAGGCAGGTTTTCCCTATTGCTGAAGTGCACAGAACAAACTGCTCTTACGGTTACGTTGAAGAGGAGCTTTGAATTCCTTGGCAGTTAGATAAGCTGTGCTCTTTTTTTCTTTTTTCTTTTTTTTAAACAAGCTTGCGTCTGTGCTTTTGCACATGCAGTGATTTGCACATACTGAGTTATGAACAAGTGTGTGGCAGCAGCCTCCATGCATACAGATTTTGCTCTCGTCTGCTTATCCAATTAAATTAGCTTTGTGTGGACGTGGAGGCAGATTCAGTAACACGGCCTTTTGCGTGGTCTTCCTATCCCCCTTGTAAAGTGGCACTTAATTAACTTAAAACACTTTAGAGATATGTGGATTTACTTCCCATAAGAATAAGATAATGCTTATCTTCTATAACACTTATCATCCTCAAAGTACATTACAAACTTAGCTAACTACCGAGTATAAAATTATATATGTAAATAAGGCAGATTAGAAGCCGTTCCGTCAGCCGTTTAGTGGCATGTAGCAGTGCTACACCCACAGATTAGCAATATGAGGATTTCCCAACAGGTAGGTAATATATAACTGAAGCACAAAGACGTTCTCTGATTAAGATAAACAGCTAAACATACAGAGCTGAGAGTAGAATAGCGCTGCTTATAGGCAGAGCGGGCCAAACTTTAATCACATTAATGAAGTCAAATCAAAATAGATCTTCATAGGAGCATAGCCTTGCTGCGTGAAACCCTTTGATATCAGAGATGGTGACGTGGAGATAAAACAGAACAGTGGCACACTGCGATGGATGTGAGTGCTGTGTTAACTGATGGTTATCACACAGCATCGGATATACTTTCTTCCCTCTCTGTTCTGATACCGTGATGTTTCTGAAGTAGAAACAAACTATATTACTTTACATGGCCTTATGTAGCAACCTGATAAAAGCCAGAGCTTTCATGTTTGTTGCGTACCTAACAGACCGGGCTGCCGTGGTCCCTACTGCGAATAATGCAAGCTGTCCAGGTTCAGATTCATGCTTTTAAAAGTTCTCAACCTAAACTCAGTAGCCGTGAGGTGAGCGGTCTGCATGGTCTGTGGGCACCTGAGAGCTGCTGCCTGTAAGTTATACGTGGAAATTAAGTCTGATACTGGCCAAAGAATGAACAGGATAAGTAGAAGAAACAGTAGAGTTGCAAGGTGAGGCTTCACACAGTCAATTAGGAATCATCTGGAAGCTCAGACGGTGATGTGACATTTAGTTTACAACCCGGCTGGCTGGGGACTGATAGATAATTTTTGTTTTCGATCGTTGTTTGGCATCATCATCTGAATATTCACAGTCATTGGCAGTGAATGAGTAATGAGCCACTAACACGTTTGTCATGCAGAGACAACACGGAGTCATGAGATGCAGCAGCATTACTAGCAAATAGTGACAACTTGGCATTTTATTCTTGCATATCAATCACATCTGACTGACTGGAGGAACAGAACCTTGGGTCGATGGTAAATTTTCCAAAACTACGTCAGATTTAGGCGACCAAATTCGTTGTGTGAGCTTTCAGGGATATAACTTAAGCCGTTAAAATTATTGTAATTACAGTATTATTTCCCAACCTCAGCGACTCCAGTAAGAGACATTTGGAAGTGGATGCATTTGGCAAAACACGGGCATCTAAGTGACATTGCAGAGCCTGCGGGCATCCTGCCTGGCTCCCAGCTGCCACTCCAGAAGGACACGACTCTGCTGTCGGAGCAGTGTCACATCTGCTGGGCTCGCGCCGCATCTCGGATGCCCCAGGGCTGTTGGAGTGGCAGCAGGCATTGCTTGGACAACAGAGTGCCCTGCTTGCTGGAGATCTTCTTTGATCAGAGGGGACAGGCAGACCAAGCTGGCTTAGGGTGTATGCTGACAGTGTGCTTGGCTGTGGGGAAGTCAACCCTACTGTTGGCCATCGCTTTCCCTCATTGCTTCTGTCCTGGGAAAGGCTGCATGTGTTTCCCACAAGGAGATGCTTTGTGTAGCATGTGAGCACCTCTGATTTAGTGCAAAAGAAAACAGAGACGAGCGTGCTCAGGTAATTAAAAAGGTTTTTCTCGTTTTGTGCTCTACACCTTTGATCTATACATAAAAACGCAACAATCTGGTCCAGATGTCACAGCAGGCTGGCAGGCTGCCCCCTCCCAGGCTAGGTGAGGCCATTCTGCTGAAATGTTTTAAACAGGAGATGTTTTCAGCAAGATGTCCTCATCGACGTCTGCAAACGGCCATTCAGACCCAATGCGTGCAGTATTGACCCTACTGTGAGTCAACAGCAGTGATTCAGCTCCACTAACATATCCTAGTGGTACAATATTATTTTCCCTAAGCAGTTTTGGGAATACTGGCAACCGTATTTTCTGGCCCCCAATCCCCGTGGTCAAATTTCTTTCTGAAATTTTTGAATGCTTTTACATTTTATTGCTGCAAGCATGGCTAGTTCTGCCTATAAATCTAATAGCTTATCGACCCGCATTCTGACACTGGCTGACAGTTATCTAAAAATAATGCAGTCATGATGCAATGGGGGCCCTACGTCACGCGTTACGTTCAAGGAGAGCACAACGTGGAGCTGACACTGAGCCATTCCATGCTGTCTCTGCTGCCTGCATTGGTGCAGGGATACAAAGTTAACCGAATAAGAGCGACAATTCCCTAAAATCAGGAGTGAGTCGGATAAGATTGTTACTTGCTTTCATCTTTGGATGTTTTAGAGTAGGGATCTTGCTAGGTTACGTGGCCCAGGCTGTGCTGTGAAAGCACCTCTCCCTGCTGATAGTGAAAATGAGTGATTCTTGAAAGCTGGGGCTTCCCTACGTGGTAAATCAGCGCTCAGTATGAATTTGGTGTGCCTTGTCCTGCCTGATTGGTTTCAGAGCAGTAAAACCAGCTGTGATGTGCCAGCATTTGGCACTGGAGATGGAAACGGATCCTTGGTCCTTCTTCCCATCGCTACCCTCAGCTAACGTGCAAGCTGCAGTCTCTTCTCCCAGCTTCTCTACATGGCAGCAGTCGGGATCTTGCTGTGTTTGCAGGCAGAGGGATTCCCACTTGCTTTTCCTTGATGTGTCCAAGTGCTGCTGGTATGCAGAAAGCAGAAAACCATCAGAAAAGTCCACAATGGGTTAAGATAGCAGCAATGCCCCAACTGCTGTTTTGGGTGCTTCCTCAACTGCAGGGAGCGTGAGTAGCCATGAAGGCTGAGCAAGTGACCTGACTCTGGGTGAAGTCTTTTAACTTCTGTTGTATTTTGTATTTGTCATGCAGTATTTCAGAAAACATAACAGCTTCCCATGGTTGTGTTCTCAGAGCATAAAAACCAAGGGAGAAGGTTAATACGAAGGAGTGAAACAATGAATTTCTTTCTGGGTCTTTGCCCACATTACACTTTAAAGTAAATCATGAAAGCACTCGTATTTATGCCAAATTACTACAATTTTTTTTGGTGAAACAACAACTTGATTACACTCTAACACAAAACAAAGGAGAAAAAAAAGGGAGAATCCATTTAATGTTATTTTAATGCTTGCTTTTATTCTCTTACTGGGTTTAAAATAACTTTGGTTGACCTTTATGCGTTTTTTACACTGCACCCTCTTCAGTGAAGGGTGTTGGAGCACTGACTGCTTTAAAGGTTGGAGCATAAAAGCCGTATTCTGCCTGATTTTATTGGAGCTTTTCCTATTTGTGCTGGCAAGACAGTAATAGTAACAACCCATACGCCTTTCTAAACCTGTAGTTCCCCCGTGTATTGGGATCCACCCGCCTGTTTCCATGAAGTTCAGCCTCCAAATGCTTTCCACGTCCCCATGAGGCTGCTGGGGACAGGTGGGCTCAGCAGGACGAAGCCAGCAGCATCGTGCAGGGGATCTGTGGGCAAGCAGAAGCTTTCATTTAGAAATCTGCCCCTCCAGGAGAGTCTGGCAGGCAGCTGTCGGCCTCTCACGATGCCTTGGGTGAAAGGTGCTCCCAGGGTCAGCTCACACCGACTTCTGGTTGTCTTTGGATCAAGCACTGAATCGATAAGTGACGTTCTGGGGGAGCTTCATAGCAGCTCTGCACGGCCATTGAAGGAGGACAGACAGCAGTGTGGGGTTTTACGCTTTCATCAGTCTTTCCTCAGGATGTTGCACAACTTTCCAATACTAATTAATGCTGTGTTCCCTGCACGCATTTCCTCCCTCCTGATGCTGCCTCTTTGATCCTGTACAACAACATCAGCCCTTGCAAATTAGAACTGGCTGCCAGGCTGCTACGAGAGAAAGAGGCAATGCGTGGCAAGGAGTGAAACTGCCACATCTCATCCCAGTCTGAGGCACCCGGCGTGATTTATGTCCTTTGTGCAGCTGTATGGAAAACTGTGATGTTCCCCTGAATGTCCATCTCCAGTGATGATTAGTGCAACTGAAATACCCGGCTCTGATTATAATTACTGCAACTGAATGTCTAAAGGAAGAATTTCATCCAAAGGTGCAGGCCCAAGCGTAGACATCTCTGTTAGCATCTTCTTATGAGGCTGCCCAGATTTTCCCATCATGAGAAACTGCTTTCATTTATTTCTCATTTTCCCAGTTAGGCTGAAGTGGTCAGGTACTGTGTGCATCCTCTTTGTCTTTCATCCCAGCAAATGATTCCAGGTGTTTCTGGAAATGATGCATGAAGAAAGCAAGTGTTGTTGTGCCCGTGGAGGGGCAGAAGAGGAGTGGAAGGGCTGAAAAACCAGGAGAGCACAGAAAGAGGGAGATAAAGAGGCTGGCATGGGAATTGGGCATGGGCAAGGCGCTGGGGCAGGGAATGGTGCCTGCCTGTGTGGTGCCCCTCTATTTTGCCAATATTTGTACTACTGTTTGGATACACAGCCCTTGCTTAAGGTTTTGCTGTAAGCTGTGAAAAAGTGGCCATCTGCAAAAAAAATGTGTTATTTGCAATTAGATATTTTCTATAAATGAAGTGTAACTATCCTTTGATGGGGAACTTCCAGAGGCCTTACTGCCAGGTGTATTTCTGCTGGTTTCATGGTTAGCATTAGCATGGCAGGGCGTTCAAAAGGTGTGGGCAGGTATCACAGATATGTGAAGCATGACCATACCCTCACCGTGGCAAAATTACAGGGTTTGTTTGTAACCTTTGTTTTTACAACTCCAGAAATGAAGCAGTTTGTTTCTTAATGTCGGCTGAACGCTCAGAGTGTGCGCAGGCTGGGTTTTCACATCCAAATGTATGAAATGCTGGCCTATTAAAATCTGCTTTAATGATCTCTTTTCCCATAACTCCTAATATTTGCCATTTACTAATTATGATGTGCCTAAGTGTTTCTCATTTGTAGTACGTATTTTAAATACTGCAGCTGTCCTAGTTCCCAGCTAACTGCTGGTGATTTTTTTCCTTAATGCCTCAGAACAGCGAGTAGCACCATTGATTTTTTTTTTGCAGGTTGGCATTAAGCGTTCACCTCACGCTGTTCTTCATTAGAAAGTTTTTGATGTAAAGGTCCCTGGTGGAAGCAGCCACGGTTGGGTTTGGCAGAGCAACAGCAGTGCTGAGGAGTGCATACGTCCTCAGTGAGCATTGCTTTGTCTTACACTGGTGCTGAATCAGGGGGCAAACCCATGGGTGGTTGTTGTGAAGCAGTTTTTTGTTTGGGATTTCCTGCTCTATAGTGTATATATAATATAATATATATATTCCTTTTCTTTTTTTCTTTTTTTCTTTTTTTTTTTAAACAGTTCTTAGGATTTTGTGACAAATTTGTAACAGGGGAGAGTTGGTAATGTGGGAGGCTGCAACCCAAGCAGCAGCTTTGTGAGCTCCCCAGGCCTCCCCTGGGGAAGCAATAAGGTTTTCTTTGTGCTTTGTTTTGTGATGGGGCTGAAGGGAGGAGACCAACTAGGTAGGATGCTGCCAATGTTCCTGAGGCCATTGGCCTTGAGCCCTGGTGGACCTCCCTGCAAAACAAGGAGCAGAGGGTGCAAGGAAAATGGAGAAAAGTAGGAGTGAAAAAGAAAGTGTAAAACACAGGTTAGAAATATTGGAAGGAAAAGGGAGGAAATAGGCAGTTCATACCAATTTATATGTTCTGCAGGCATGGGAAGCCCATTAGCTCAGATGTCTGTCCTCCCTGTGTTTCATTTTACCTGAATTTTACCTGTATTTTTCCTTCGTCCCATTTCTCAATCACCTCCACCAGAAGCAACTCCAGCTGTGATGTGACAGCTGCTACTGTCTTCTGCAGCATGTGCTGCCAAAAATCCCGGCTGATTCTAGGCCTTAAGGCGCAATGCTGTCTATTTTCTCTATTTCTTCCTACTATGAAATGGTATATATGAATATTAATAATGCCCTTTCTAAATTTAAAAGCCTCCAGGCGTGTTGCAATTACTTTTTTTTTTTGTGAATGTCAGTTTTTGGAAGATGCATCCTGGAAGCAAACGCTGCTCCAAAAGCAGGGCCTGGAGTATGGGTGATGCAAGGGTAGGTGCTGCAAGCACTCTGGTGTCATTGCATGCTGTGATGCATCTCTGAGTCCAACTGGTTTCCTTCTCTTAGTCATCCAGGCACTGTTCTCACAAGAAGACGTTGGGCTCCTGCGTGCTCATCTCATGGGGTTGAAGTTCAGTGAGTTGTTGAGCCCAGGCTGGTGCTGCCCTGTCACAGTCTTCCAGGATGCAGGAAGCTCTCGGTGGGAGTTTGACAGGGAGGTGGATGACCTGTGTGCATACTTTGGGCTTTTACAGGGACTGGCTGTATTTCCCTGGTGGGAGTCATCCTTTTCCTTATTATCAAGCTGGAAAATAAGTATGAATATGTATTTCTACCTGGACACACATCTGTCAGCTCTCAGGCTTTTTCCCTTTGCATCCAGTGAAATAATTCCCTGTGAGTTAAGAGTGTAGACTGGTGCCAGCTGTATGATGAGCTGCCATGGTTCTTCTGCACACACTGGCAGCCCCAGTGCAGCTGTGTATTTCCCAGCTTACTCCTTGTTTCCAAGCCGTGGGCTCCCTGTTTGCTGTGTGAAAGCAAAACGCTGCTTTCTGTTGGAGATTCCATCTGACCTACAACCTCGTTTCCCTCCCTTTCCTCCAAAAGTTTTTAAGAATAGATGGAGATATTTTTCCTTTTTTTCGCTTGCTCCTTCATTTCCCTTCCTCAAGCCTCCGTGCTGAGCCTTGGCTTAAAACCTTAAGAGCTGAAACTCAAGAAGTTGCAAAGGAAAAAAAAAAAAAAGCTGATCTAGGAGTCTTCTGCCTGGATCAATGGAGCAGAGGAAGAGGCTGAAGTTGCACAATTGTGAGTCAGAACTTTGCTGAACGTGCTGCGTCAGGATCTTGTACGATGCGACTGTGTTCAGAGGAGCACAAAGGCAAATGCTTTCCCACTCTTAGGAAGTTCCTTTATTCTTGACTTTTAAAATACTCAAAAAAATAATAAAAAAAATGCTGATATGGGCATTGAAGAGATAATGAAATTCTCATGGTTCACTTAAACTTTTTTTTTTTTGGGTGTTATTAAATAAATCCTTTGAATATTTGCCTTCTGTGGGCTCTGGGATTTCTTTTCACGCCTTTGAGTTGCGTTTTCTGCCATTTGTGTGCTCAGAGCTTGCAGAAAGGAGCTGAGAGGTGGCCCCAAGGTTTGGAGGTCCAGCTCAGCTCAGCTCCTTGCGGTGGTTGCTCGGATGTGTAATGGCTGGAGCCGAACCTGGAGGATGCTGCTTGGGTCAGACCAATGTTTGGTGTGTCTGTGTGGGGACGGCTCTGTGCTGTGAATTTGTCCAGTGAGTGGTGCTGGATCCTGCCCAGGTGCTTCCATATGGGTGAGCTGGAAAAGCCCCAGGGAACCCACTCTGGTCCTTGCAAGCGGGTTGTGTTCAGTGCCTTCAGCAGCGTGAGGATCGGGTTCATGTTGGGTGCTTTATTAACTGGCAGTAAGAGTTAGAAAGCTGCATGCTGAGCTTAAAGAAATATAGCAGCAGTGTTCTGTTTTCAGCCCCGGATTGGTGTGAGCTGGGCTTCTCTGCCATCAGTCCCTTAAGCTTTTTTCCCCTTGCCAGGTCAGTAGGACCCTTTGTATTTCATTTGCATTGTGTTGTGTCAGAGACTTGGACTTCAGCTATGTACTGAATTCAGAGCCATGTGGGAGATACCTTGCAAGCTTTCATTCATTTTTAATGTCTCAGGGTTTTTTTGACAGGTAAATACAGCTTCATATTTATACCCATGCCAGGGATAAATCGAATTAGTCTGAAATTAACTTTTGCTCTTACAATGGTTTGCACATTTCTAATATTAAGGAGATAAGGGAAGAGAGGAGCAAACCTGCTTTGAAGGCGAGCTGATTTCCATAGCAGGCAGTGACCTACATAGCAGGGGCTGGGAGAGAGCGAGCTGACTCAAATGTGGGCTGTTCTTTATTTATATAATTCTAAGGGATCTGCGTCAGTGCTCCTGGACCGAGTCCTCTTCTGCCACTCACCTGGGAGCTCAGAGCCAACAAAACCTTGTCCTTCAGGAGTTTCCTGTGGATTAAAAGCTTCGTGCAGAGGCATTTGGTAGATGGCAAGGTTCAGGTATGGCTTCAGGGGAATGTTGGCCACAGTTCAGTGTTTTTAGGAAACCCATTCCATTGCTTCACTTAAACGGGAAGGAGCAGCGTGCCTTGCATTGGGGCATTTAAGTGCAGGAGATTTGGGAACATCCTTGTGGAGAGCTGCCAAGTGGTGGCTGATCTGGAGATCCCCCCGAGCTGGGCTGTAGCAGCAGATGGGTTGGGACATGCGTTAGTTTCTGTTTTCACACACTCCTTGTTGGGCAGCCAGGAGAGGTGCAGAGTTGTACGTACATATATAAGTATACTGTCACATCAGCTGTGCATATGCAGCTTGTGGCCTTTCTCCTTAAAAGAGGGCTCCTGCTTTTCTGTCTGACGAGGAGTCATCATAGCAGGAGCTGCAGAACAACACTGCAAGGCTGGTGCTGTTCCCAGGGCTGCAGCGTGAGTGTGCACAGCTGTAGCTCATTGCCCTGTCTCTAGGGTGATAATTTGCCTTGGTGTAAAGTCAGTCGGATGCGTGCCCAGATCAGAACGACTGTCACTCATGCCAGACATTGAAATGCATGGATTTCTGCAGAAAAGGGTGATGAGTCAGTACCAGGGATTGTATAACACGTTAGAGAGCCAATACTCATTTGGCTGCAGGGAGCTGCATGCCCTGCTCTCAGTATTTACCCCATTAAAGCCTTTATGGCTGTACTGACACCTGCAGGTCCTGCAGGCTGTCATACAAACTGGGTTTTACACTGTTAGGCTTGATGAGAGAGGGCTTATTTGGCTCTTGCTGGTTCTGTTTGAAAATCATGCAACAATGGAATGGCTTGGGTTGGAATGGACCTTAGACACCACCTGGTTCCAGTCCCTCATCCAACCTGGCCTTGACCACTTCAGAAATGTGGGGTGTCCTTAGCTTCTGTGGGCAGCCTGTTCCAGCTCCACCATCATACAGAAGAATTTCTTACTGGTATCCAGTCTACATCTATGCTCTTCCAGTTATAATCATAAATTGATTTGCATCACCTGCAGAATCGTTCATATAACTAGGACCTGACTTGGGTACAGGACATGCATTGCAAGAAACAGTGAGAAACTGAGCTCTTGAATGCTGCTAAGCTGATACTCTGCTCCTGCATTTAAAGGATCAAGGAGTTCTGGTAGGCATGTAGGAGTTCTGGGAGAACATGCTGTTGGTCTGAGCTTCTGATGGGGAACATCTTGACTGAGCTGATCTTAACAAGTTCAGGTAGCGATAGAGATTCACTCCTTTATTCAGAGAATACAGTGTGATGTTTTTCTTTGCTAACCCTGTGCAGTGATAGTGTTTTATAAGAGCACCGTGTTCCTTGCCTTTGCCTGAAATATCTTCCTTCTTTTTCCCAGTTCTGGAGTGCAATGAGCTGAAGACTTCCCTGCCCTCTGGGAACTTGCATTTCACTGCAGCCGTATGTTGGGTTTGCAGAGCCTGTTGGGAGTTCGGCAGGGTCTATGAACCAAGTTAGAAATTAAGAAGCAATGAGTAGGTGAGAAAAGGCTGCTCACAGCCACCGAAGGGTGTTCATGCTCCCATCTCAGCTTGGCTCTACACAATTACTGTGTCCTGTTGCTTTTTTAATAGAATTTCTTTTTCTCTTTTCCATTCCACTATTCGCTCAGAATAGCAAATCTGAGAGGTACAGAGGAGGTCTCATGGCCCGCTTTAAATGTTGCATGTCTTCAGTAATGTATAAAAGAAAAGGTTATTGGTCCATTGCAGAGAGGAAGGTATTTTGAGTCGATCTAACGGAGCGATGAGGAGGGCAGCTGCCCTGCTCTGTGGTGGTGTTCCTTTCCCCTGGCTTGCTCTACACAGAGATTTGGTGTCCCCCAGCTAGTCTGCTGCAGCGGGGTGGGAAAGCAAGGTCTGAAGGAGAAAATGCTTCAGCCACACATTGGGGAAATGGCATCAATATATGCAGGAATGTCAGAAGCATTCCTTGAAGTGTAAATCCCCGCAGTTCATGTTTTGAGTGGCCCAGCCCTCACACAGACAGTTTCATTTAGCCTCAGTTGAATGGCTCTAGTGTTTCAAAGTCCTTCTCCTACTGACTTTCCTGTCTTGGTGCTGCAGAAGGTGGGGATGGATTGTTCCTTCAGTCTCCCAAACCTCCAGGTTGTTTCACAGCATCTCTCGAGTCTCAGTGTGTCAGAAGAGCAGTTAAGAGGCTTAAAGCTGAACACAGAATGGCACAGACCATTTGCAGCTATTCCTCTTGCACAGTGATCCTTGCATCTCAATCTTTCCCAGTCTTGCATGGTACACTCTCTTGTTTAATTTCAGAAAGCAGTAAGGCTTTGATTTTCACTTTTTTTGTAGCACTTGTATTTAATGTGTATGTCGATACGAGGCTCTTCAGATTTGTGTGTGCCGATGGTGCAGAGCATAAACCGCCTGAACTGAAATGTAAAACATCAGATATTTTACAGTGTCATTAAAACAAGTTGTGTCTATAGTAGGGTTTTAATGATTCCTTTCAGAAGGATTTATTTTAATATTAAAAAAAAAGAAAAACTTTAACCAGCTGAACTGCTGGAGAGATAACAAGGCAGTGCTTTCTTAGATGTTTATCCATTTGTATAAATATTAAAACAGGTTAAGTTTAATTAAAAAAATCTTATTTTGCAGGGCACTTAGGTAATCCTGAAATGCCAGCTGATTCCTTGCATTGCCCTGTGTGCTCAGTTAGAGAGGAGAGTAAGCAGCGTATGTGATGCGTGTGGCTGGAGCCTCGGGGCCAGATCCTGCCCTGCAGGGAACCTTGTGTCTCCTTTCTATCCAGCAGGAACGCAGCCTGGTGGGACACGTTGTGCTTGCACTGTGTGAAAGCATTTGCAATCAAGGGATTACATTTGTAGCGTTCATGCTGCTTGAGGAAGGAGGCCAAGAACTCATCAGGTTCACTGGTGTTGACGTAAAGGAGAGGTCAGGAAGGACGGGATATTGCCCAAATAAAAGCAGTTACTGAAAGAGGATGTTTAGTACTCACCAGAAAGCCAGTTGAGAAGGGAATGTGAGAAGTGACTCTGGCTCATGTCAGGGTTAATTCTGGGAAAGGCTGATCTGAAAGCAAGACTTGGGGATCAGCAGAGCTCGCCAACAAAGGTGTCCTCAAAGGGAATCCAGAATCAAAGCAGTTCTGTTGCCTGTTGTTACAGACCCATCTTCAAATAACTGGTAAATAAAATTGTAGTTATTAATACAGTATCCTCTTGCCTTTAGCTGAAAGCAGTTTGCTATGGATGATGCCTTCAGATGGCTGGCAAACCATTTCCAAGGTCCTTGGGGTTTTTGGTAAGCAGTGATCATCTCTACCAGTGCCCAGAATGTTAATCTGAGATCAGAAGCCCCAAAGATGTTATGGGATGCTGTGAGCTGGTTTCATTTCTCAGCTGGAAGCTGTGGCATTGGTGAGGTGTCTTCTGGAGATGTGATTTAATCTGTAATGCGCAGAAGTAACACAGATGTGGGAGAAACAAGTCCCCTAAGACCCAACATTTGCTTGGCATCAGCAGTCTGCTTCTTTCTCGCCATCTTTTCATTCAGTTGTTCTGTGGTGAGGTTACAAGCTACAAAGATTAAACCTCATGCTTTGAAACGTCGAGCGCTTCTGCTGTCGGTTGCTCCGTATGGACAGCATGGACAAAGCAGGCTGAAGGCCCATGAGAAATGCCCAGGGTTTCTGTCCTCAGGATTTGGGAGCTGGCAGAGCTCAGCTCCAGGGCGGAGAGCTCAAAGATGGTTGAGCAATGATGGTGACAGTGCTCTTTTTGAGATGTGCTTGTCCATGGCACAGGATAAAGACATTCCCATGAGTACAGAGATGGAAATAATAACAGCGGAGCTCTTGGATCCAGTTGTGAGAGATGGAACAGATGGGCCCTTGTGTGCAAACAGAGTGTTTTATGCATTTGCTGGCACAGCAGCCAGTGTGTCTGTTGGAGGAGTGGAGCTTCTGTAACGCCAGACCCTAGCAAAGCCCTGAAAAGCATGTTTTCCTAAGAAAATTAATTAACTTGCTGTTTTTCCTAATGCATGTGGACTGACAACTTGTGCAGGTACACGTGGATGTTGTGTATTGCTGAGCCCTGTGATTTCATCCCTCTTGCTCCTGTGAAGCTCCAGTAATTCCCTTGTGCTGACGGGCTGTGGAACCACCATGCTCTGCTCACGGGGCTCCCAGCCCTCCTCTCTGCCTGCAGGAGCACTCACTGCTTTCCTCGTGTGCCTGCTGAAGGAACGTGGTGACTTTGTGGGCTACCAAGTGGGTAAATTAGGGCAAAACGACTGGGACCTTGTCTTGGAGTGGGAAAAAGTTGGATGCAACAACTTTAAAAGGATTGGTGAGAGGTTGCTGGCAAGCCTTTGAGCAAGGCTGTATCATGAGCTAAAGCCATGAGAGCAGATACTGCTGGGCAGGGTGCATCAGCTGACCCTCTGGAAGGGAGAGAAAGATATTTTTAAGGACCAGTATATGCAATAAACTGGGGTTGGAGGGAACATATCTCATAGATGTAAGAAGGGGGCCATGAAAATTTAGATTTTGAGGGCAGAAGGCCTTGCTATGTTTTGTTTCTGCCCTTAAACCCTCCTAAAATGCACACTCTGTGCAGGTTGGTGGCTCCTTGTTCCCTTGGCTTTCCAAAGAGATCCTGGGGCTCAGATTTCTAATGATCCCGGAGCCAGAAGAAAACACTGATACTAGTGAAGTGCTTCCCATTCAGGTGCTCAAGCAAAGGGACAAGCCCCTGGGCGGTTTGTTGCAGTTGAACCTTCCTGAAGGGCAAACACTCTGAATGCTGCAAAGTGTAGACCTCAGAGGGGAAAGGAATTAGAAGAGCTGGGATATGGCAGTGCTCCAAATTTTCCCTGGCTTTGGATGCTTTGTATTCTTTGCAGCCTCTGCAGAGTGGCTCTATCACTGCTGATAGAAGGAACACAGTGGTGGTGGTGTAGCAGAGCTGGGGTCTGACTCAGTGGAACATCCTGGAACCAATGCAATCTTCCAGTTTAAAAAAAACAGCAACGCTGCAGTAATGGCATAATATAGCCAGTTCTGCGTGGAACGGAATATAGAAAACTGTCGCAGAGAAAATCTATGCTTAGGGTCTGTGAAATCAGGCTGTTAATGTTTTTGAATATCCTCAGTACCTGTTTTCCAAGTACTGCTTCGTAGTTGCTTTCACGTACTGAGATGTGCTGTCTGGATGCGGCGTACCTGCGAGCTTTCAGCCTGGACCAAGCCTGTGATAAGCAGCTTCCTTTTGGCAAGAGGTCTCTGCATTCCTCCCACTGCTCTCCCTTTATGGCTTCATTTCTTCTGCTTTGCCACAATTTGATTTTGTTTTACAGCTTGCAGCATGAGATCCTGAAATCGTTTGCATCTGTTGAACAAACATCTATTCCTGGGATTGATGTTTTAATTTAATAAAACACCTTTTATTGGGGGTCGGCTGCATCTGGTAGTTTGTAATGAGCCTCGCTGGAAGCCCTGTGGGATGGCAGTGTACAGCACAGGGCTTGTGGAGGTGCTTGTTCTGAGCCCCAGAAGTGGGTGAAGTGTCAGAGGGGCTTTGCATGGTTCGTGTTCCTTTCTCTGCTACCTCCTCTTGTGTATCTCTGAGCTGTAGAGGACCGAAGCAAGTGGTGTTGGGATGCCCGGGGTTTGGATCTACCTGGGTCCATAGTTGCAAATGGAAAAAGCAGACATCTGTGCCAAAGAGTTGTGTGTTAAATGGTGCTGGGAGCTGCTTCTAGGTAGGAGAAACTTTTCTAACACTTGAGATTTTGTGCTAAAATATCCAAGAACATTTGGTTTTAGATGGTAGCAAGGATGCCCGTGAGCACTGTGTACCCACTTGGGCTAATTGACTTGTTGCTCAGCATCAAACATGTTGCAGTTATTCATGAGGATAAGCCCCAAGACACAGTCTGCTGCTCCAAGTCTGTGCGCAGGCAGAGAGTTTGTACAGCAGGGTGCAGGTTTTTTGTTGAGGTCTGTAGCAGGTGAAGTTAACTGGGGACTTGTTTCATTTCCTAAAGCAGCACAGAGCAATTCCAGACTGCTGCCTTTATTCTTGGCCATCAGGCAGAATGATCCTTCATAAACTGTATATTAGTTTGTGTATTCTTTCAGTATGTCCTTTCTTGTATTTGCTAAGCTCTGGTAAATCAATTGTTTTGTAAAAGAAAACAGGCGTGCAAAGTCTCGTGGTAATAGGTTTTTAATAAATTCTCCCTTGAGCCATTCATTTCACTTTTTCTCTTTAACTTGCCCTGTCCCTTCTCTTTGGTTAGCATTTTTAAATGTTCATACGTTGCCAGAATTTTCCAAATAGATTTGGGAAGGAACATTAAGGATCTGATTAAATTTGGTGGTGCTCTCCCCTGAAAATTTTGACTTCCAGAAAGTGGAAACATATTTCTAATGAAAATCAATGAACTTTCTTTCCTCCCAGAAAAAATTGGCTTACCCATCTGCTTTATATTTCTGACAGAGCAATCTCTACAAAGATTTGCAGTCATAATAACCAGTCTATTCTTATAATGGTGCTCCCTTCTAGGATACACATTTTCCCATGACCTCCGATTCTATTCCAAGGCAGCTGTCAGAGATGCGTTGGACAACAGAAGCTTTGTTGGCATGGGTTAAATTTCAACTGGCAGCTTTAATTGATGAGATTGAACACCTTCCAAACCCCACTGACTGCAGTCACCTGTTGGTATGGAGGGGGGCTGCACCGTGTTGTGTCCACCCAATTTCTGTTTCTTCCACTTTTCCTCAAACGGTTCAGCACTGGTTTATTCGGACCACGTGTTGGCTCTAAAGGTCAGTGCTCAGACCTCTAGAGAAGGACGCTGAAGCCAAAGCTGAAGTTGCTAATGAATGTCATGATTGGTTTGAATGGTGTTGGTACCCCAAGTTATGTAAAACAGGACTGGGTGCTTGACTGCTGCCTATTGACCACTCACAGGCACCTGTTCTTCTCTAAAAATGTTGTCAGTAGCTTCCAGGAAGCATTGCACTCCTCTTATGGCTGCAGCTTTGCACATAAATAACTTATTAAGAGCTGTGGGAAACCTCCCGTTGTAACCATCGTCCCTTGATTGCAGGGAGTTGACTCTTTCCTGTGTTTGCCTTGTATTTCTCTATTAAGGACATAGGATTATCCTGTAGCAAGTGGCATTGCTGCAGAGAAATCTATGCTCAATATCTCCAGCCTTAACCATTACCATGAGAAGAATAGATTTCTCCTCTTCTGTGTATTAAGGACATGTTGTGACTTTGTGGAATCGCTGCAGGAGTAAATGATGTATGAAATGAGAAATCTCTGCTCAGCGCGCGGAGACACAGCCAGAGCTGTAAAATGTTCAGCTCAGATGCAGCCAGAAAAATCTCTGAAGTATCCAGCATGAGCCCCCATTCCTCCTCCGATAAAGCATGGTGGTGAGCCTGCAGCTTGTGCCACATGTGCTCAGCACTGCAGCATGGGAGGGAGCGTGGGAAGAAAGGTGATGGCAAAAGAGCTGAGTAGAGGAGAGCTCAGTTGGGTGAAAAAGGCAGAGGTAGTTTTTGGAAAAGTTCAAAATTTAAATGTCTGGGGAAAGAAAATGAAGGGCTAAGAAAAAAACAAACAAACAAAACAAGTTCAGTAACAACTGTAGAAGACAACATCAAAAAAAGGCTTGTATAAAAAAAGTTGCGAGCTATTTTGGAGGCCATTTCAGCACTTTGGTTCACGGACAGCAGCAGCCCTTGCACTGCGGCTCCCTGGACCGCAGGCGTTTCGCTCCGTGCGCGGTGTAAAAGAAGCTCAGTTCTCTTTATGGGAAAAAAAACCTACTTCAGCTCATTTCAAATCTGAGATCTTCACAGAGAATTCAGTTGGAGAACAATTTGGAATTATTCACAAAGTACGTTTTTCTTCCCGTCTTTAACAATGAGGTGCAACAACCAAGAGAGATAACTCCCTCGGCTTCATGCCAAGAAGCTGCACCAGTGTTCCTGGGAGAGTGCCTGGAACTTCTGAAAAACACGTTATCACTTTGGCCAAGGCCACGTTAACGAAGCACATCTCTGCACTTTCCTACAGCAGTATTAAGGACGAAGCCTTTCCCTCTCAGACTTCCATGGCAGACAGGTGAGGCAGACCCCTAGGATGTTGCAGACCTACTTCACCCCACGGTTTGTGGTGGTGTGAGTTAGTGTGTCTTGCAGTCTTGATGGCTGGGTCGTCTCTGTGCCTGCTGCTTCTCACAGCCCCCCTGCTGCCATCGTGCCTCCCCTGCATCCTTCTGACCGTGTTCTGTGCTACACTGATGCAGGGCTGGAGCTGAGCATTGATAGCTACGACTCCTCTGTGATGGATTGCAAATCCTCCTGGCATAGCTTTTCTCTGTCACAATGTTAGGTATGGATAATATGGGCACAGCTGACCTTTTGCAGCTCTGCAGACACCCTGCCTGCTGGTTTTAGTGGTGCTTTCTTGCTGCATTTGTCACGTGCAGGGAAAAATGACGGTGTTCTGTGCCATCAACTCCTTAACTGTCACCCTTGCTAAGTCTCCGTCAGGGACAAACAAATCTAAGTTGGGGGGGAGGGAAGAGATGGAGGAAAAGTAATTTTTTTTGTTGTCACATAGATGTGGCCCTGTGTGCTTTGCTGTGCATTTCAGGCATGCTTGATAAGCTGTAAGAGCTTCTACAGTGCTTGGAGAATGAGGGTACCTGGCAATTCTGAGGTTTTTCTCCTAAATCACAGATTTATGTCATGCTCTGATGAGAAAATAGCTGTATGGAGAGCGCATCTGGGTGCTTCCAGCAAGTTGTCTTAGGAAAGTGTAATGTAGGTCTTCCAACGTCTGATCTCTCATCAAGGGGTGTTCTACAGAGTTGAAGGACAAGCTTTTATGTCCTGAAGACATCGGAAGCGCTTCTGTCCGTGCGTGCTCACCTGGAGGTCTGTTTGTGCTGTGTGCCATGTGATGCTCGTGCTGTTCTCCTTGACTTTCTGTACGTTGGGAACAGCTGACTGTCTTATCCTCCAGTGTCCATCTTCTGTGCCTGAACACTTCAGTGCTGCTGGGTGAGACCCAATGTAAAACTTCCCCAGATGTCGTTTGTGCGCTGGGGGGAGGCAAATCTTTTGTGGGCTTTTACCAGCACTGCAGCCACCTGCAACTGGATATTGCAGGAGTGTTCTTAGCAGTGCAGTAGCCACATCTCGGGTTTTTTCCCACTCGATGCATGCTGTAGTGAGGTTACTATTGTGTTGAGCTTCCTTACTCATGCTATGTAGCATTATTAACGTTTTATGTTCCCTTTGCACTGTGATGCTGTTATGTCTGCAGAGTTTTTTTCACCGTTATATGAATTTGTTCTGCGCTGACTGAAAATAGCAGCTCGATAATTTCCAATTAGTTTCTGACCATCCCTCTTTTAACCTTCCTCTCAAATGTGGATTATTTTGAGTACCAGACAATGCAAGTGCCGCAGTGACTAATTGAGCAGATGATATACGAGTAGTTGGAGAGGCATTGGCCGTTTGGTGCTCTTCTTGCAGTCTGCACTGACAGATTGCTGTTGGCCAGCACTGCCAGCAGCCCCTGAGCACAAATGAAGCACTGGGCTGCTGGGACGGCACTGCTGGACCAGTGGGTAGGTGCACAAAGTCAGTAATAATGTGTGCATTGTCAGGGCATTGGTATTTTGAGCCTTTTTGACCACTTGTATTTTGTAAGGTATTAATGCTAGACTGCTGCGGAGTTTGCTGCAGCATTTACTAGAAAAAAAAGTTAAGCTGGCACAGTCTGATTTTATTACTTTTATTTTTTATTTTTTTGGTAGAGCACATCAAAACCCAAGTGATTTGTTGTTCTTAATATACTCTGATCAACATGTACCCCCCGAGACAGTGGCACCATATTTCCTTATCCTTTATCATAAACTCAAGAGAAAGCCTTATCAGTATCATTAGGAGACAACTGATGGCTTCTATTTTGGGAAAGATGTGTTTCAGTTTTCCCTTTGATAGGCCTGCAGGGGGTACAGTACATCTCTTTGAGGCTTTTACTTCTGTAGTTTCATTTTTATCTTTTTTTTTTTTTTGTCCCTTCTGTTACAGGCTAATGTCTATGAGAAACGATAATTAGCAGCTTTGTTTTAGACTTTCATCACAGTCTAATGGTTTTAGATGCATGTTTCACAGTAAAATTAATAGTCTGCATTAAAAATGCAACCACAGAACTTCACTGGGGTAATGGAGTAATGTTTGTAGGGAAATGTAATCAGCTTGTGGTAGAAACCACGTGTGCCTTGAAGCCTGCAGAACATGGCTGTGCTGGGAGCCTCTCTGCCTGGGCTTGGAACCGAGAAGGGAACATCTCTCTCCCATGTTCTGCAGAGTGGTTCAATAAGGCTAATTTTGGGCCATTGGACAGGACCTCTTCATCAGGGTGAAGTGATATCCCTGGAGGCTCAGAGCCCTCTTTAAATAATGCACAGGAGCACTGCATGCTCTGTAACTGTGCAACCTTCCCAGAGAAATTGATGTCTTTCATAAGTCTGGTTCACAGAGTCTCATTTTTTTGTGTCTGAGCAGGCTTGCTTCACCTAATAAACTAGCGGTGTGTTGGGCTATAATTTGAGTCCTGGAGATCGATGTATTTTTTTTTCAGTGTAACAACTTGGGAATGAATGCAGAGCTGTACAAAAGGGGATGGTTAATGCTAGTGATTAGTGAGATGTTAGGGGCAGATGTGGTAGGTAGATGAGCCAGCAGTCTCATGGGTGAGTCCTGGTCCTGATTTACGTTATCCTTTTCCAGTAGCTAAGCCTCGAGTTCACATTAAATACCTGGGATGTTTTGGGGCATCGAAGAGTTGTTTTTGTCTTCACTTGCAATTCACTTGCGTACATGGTGCTGTCTTCCTTCCTTCTGGAGGGGAGGAGGAGGAACAGTTCTTGTCTTTCTGCCAACTTTCCATTTCAGTGTGTGCATTGGGGCAGACAGCAGAGTGGCTGCTGGAGGGATTGATCTTTTCATACCAACTTGACTGCTGTCTTCTGCTGAGAGCTTGAACAGCTCCCTCCACGCTTCTCCAGTAAAAAGCCTCACGTCTTTATCCTGCTAAGGAGGGGAGGATTTTTCAGCCCATGGGAGGATGATGTGCAGAACAATCGTTATCCTGTTAGATCTGTACCCTTTGGTTCCTGGCTCTCCAGGCAAATCTTCCTGTCACTGTTTCAACCACAGGTGTCCTTCACTGGATCCTCTGCTCCTGTGAGCCTTAATAGATCCCCTTGGCCACCTCCTTCTGGAGATGTCTCCAGCTAGGAATGTGTGGCAGCCAGCCCTGTTGGTGTGGGGCCCTGTGTAAAGAAAGCACCAAGATAACAGAATCAAATATCGGCTTGGGTTGGAAGGAGCCTGAAAGGTTGTTTGGTTCCCCCCTGCCTCAGCTCAGGCTGCCCATCATGACCTGTAGCACCTCCAGGGATGGGGCACCCACAGCTGTGGCCAGCAGTGCCAGGGCCTCATCGCCGTCTGAGTAAAGAATTTTTTCCTGATATCTACCTAAATATCCCCTCTTAAAGTTTAAAGCCATTCCGCCTTGTTCTATCACTATCAGACCATGTGAGAAGTTTCTCTCCCTGCTGTGTATAACTTCCCCTCAGGTACTGGAAGGTCACAGTGAGATCTCCCCAGAGCTTACCTTCTCCAGTCTGAGCATCCCCAGTTCCCTCAGCGTTTCTCCATAGGAGAGGTGCTCCAGCCCTCTGAGCATCCCTGTGGCCTCCTCTGGGCTCACTCTGATATTTCCATGTCCTTCTTGTGCTGGGGGCCTCAGACCTGAACTGAGGATAGGAACTTCTCTGAGGCTGTTTGAGGGAAAGCTTTGCAATAAATAGCTTTCTTCACACTCCTGCATTGTTTAAGGCTTGAGGAGCAAAGGTCAGGCACAGAGGCACTGACTGTGTCACTGGAATATCAGATGGGGCTGCAGCCCTATGAAGTTGTTGGGTGCGTAGCTGAAATTCTGGCTGGTCTGCCAGATCAGAAATCCTGGATAATGGTTGAATGTGAATTTTGTCTGCCCGTGGTGCCTGGAGTGCACAAGGACTGTGGACCTAGCAGCAGCAAGGGCAGCAATGGAGACATACTGCAGCTCTGCAGGTTGGTGGCATTGGAATGCCTGGCACCAACCTCCTGTTTGTTGTGCTGCTGTTAGTGCTAATGTTGCACTGTTTACATTAACATAATTACATTAACATAAACAAAATGTTTATATTAGTCATTGCAAGAGAATAATCGTTCACCTCCTTTTCCTTTTCCTGTCTCTCATCTCTGTGTTGCAGAGTCTTTTTTTTTGTACCTTTTAGTCTACAACTACAAACAAGGAAAAGCCAAAATAAATCTTGAAAATGCAACTGATAAGAAGTACAGTCATAGCATTATAGAATCATTCGTGTTGGAAGAGGCCCCTGAAGGCCATCAGGTCCCACTCCCTGCACTGCACAGGGGCACCCACAGCTCCATCAGTGCTCAGAGCTCCTCCAGCCTGACCTTGGCTGCCTGCAGGGATGGGGCACCACTGCCTCTCTGGGCAACCTGTGCCCCTGCCTCAGCACCCTTGTTGTACGAAACTTCTTCCTTACATTCAGTCTAAATCTCCTCTCTTTTAGTTTGAAACCATTTTCCCTTGTCATATCAGGATGACTTATGCTAGAGAGAGGATGGTGTCAGTGTTGCAGATACGTGTTTTAAAGCAGATGCTCCTGAATCCTGTTTTCTGTGTAAGGCGATTTTCAAGGGAATGGTATCACATGCTCAATTGCCATTGAGCATCAAGAGGATTTAAAGGCTAAACAAAAGAGTTAATGTGATCTGAAGGCCAAACTTCATCAGGAATCATTAAGATTTAGGCTTTTTACAGCATTCAGGCACAGGCAGTCGCATGTGTTCAAGTTCGTTTTGTTAGTAGGGCTACTCAGCCAGGCGTTAAGGTATGTAGGATTCTGCAGATCTACAGGATTTTGGAAAATCAAAGTATTTTACTTCCTCATGCCTTTGGAAATCGCTTCTTTCATCTCAAGGTGTAGCTCGAGGAGCCTGGCTTTAGGTATCCAGTACCAAAAATTTTGGCCTCAGTGCCTGAAGCATCTTCTTATTGTTTCTCCTTCAGAAAGCAAGCTTTTGTTTTGCTGCACTGAGCCCAACAGTTACAGCAATTACAATTAGTAATAACAGTCTCCAGTATCTATCGCTCTTTTTCACCACGACAGAGATTTTAATACGTTTTCTGAAATGTTTGCTCTGAGACAGAAGTGCGAATGTCAAGTTTCACCCTGGAGGAAATTCCTATTTTCAACTTGAAGATACAGATTTTAACAGAAACGCTGACAGCCTTCTAACGACGCTGCTCCAGCAAGAGCCAGGGGATAACACATGATGCTCCGGATCTTTTGTGACGTTAATCTTCCTGAGAGAAGAAAGAGATTTGATAATGCAGCCGCACCAATCGTGAGTTGTTGGTCTCTGGTGTCTTGAAGATGAGTGTCAAGAAGTACCTAAGGCAGCCCGTGTTGTTTAGACATCCCCACTCGATTATTTAAACATATTTGTGTCTGCTTCTGGACTTTGCGTTGAGTGTGAAAAAGACACTGATATCTACAGAACACTGAAATGAAAAGCTGGTTTTCCATGTGGTCGCTGCAAAGGGTACCTTTATTTTGTGTGCCTTTTCTGTCTTTAACTGTGATATCTTGTTAAAGGCCACATATTTTTCTTTTATGAAATGATTACTTGTTTTTTTCACTTGATCCCTATCAGGACAATTTGAGCTTTTTGTTTGTGTGTTTGCTTCTGTTTGGTGTTAATCCTGGTTTTTATATATGTGTTCTACCTCTGCAAGTGCTTTCGTACAGCAAAGTGTCTGACTTCTTTTGGCATGAAGGTCCTGTTTTTTGGTTTTTGTTTTGTTTTGAAATTGAAGTTTAGAGGAAAATGCTGTAATTGCATGTAATGGCATGCTCGTGTTAAAATTAAGCACAAATGGTAATTAGAGCTGAGTAGGTCACTGAACCAATGCTTCTGGCCATGCTTGACAGTCGGTGCATCTGTGTGTCCCCTGGCTGTGTGCACAAGGGAACTGGCAGGACGGGAGCTCAGGATGTGGGGAACTGTTATTTTAAATGTAGTCAGATAGAAAAGGCAGGAGGAGAGGATCGAAGGTAAACCATGAGGGTCTGCAGGACCGTAGCGTGGCATTGGGAAAAATCTTTGGTTGCTCGTATGGAAGCTTTGCCTTCGTTGAGACCAGAAATCTCGAAGGCTTTGCCAGTCCTCAGGGGTGCACTGAAGCTCTTGAGTTTTCTCTCCTCCCTTCTTTCCTATGACCAGATGCTATGAAGCACTTCCATCCACGTGAACGTTTGTGGGCAAGGAGTAAGCGTGCACCAGGTACCTGTGGCTTTGCTTCCGTCCATGAATTACACACTGCTCTTCAAACTACTTCTTCCTCACCAGAAATGGCTCCTGGGGCAGTTTTAGGCTTTAGGCTTCCCTGAGCATCACTGCGGTTCTTTCCATCAGACTGAAATTCGCTTTAAAAATCCATTACAGGTCCTATTATCAAGGGCACTATTAAACCCCTGCAGCATCTATCTCTTTGGTGTGTATGTTAAGTGGATGATCTATTTGCAGAGTAAAAGGTAGTATGGTACCATATATCACAGAGCTGTGGATGACTGTGCCAGCAGTTAAATACCTGCCTTGATTTGCACAGATGTCAAGCACGTGTTGTTTCCTTTGCTGCCAGATGCTGTCAGGTGTCCAGGTAAACTTGGCACATGTGTACTGTGCAAAGTGGAGGTGGGTTGTGTTCTCCCATGAACTTTATGGAGTTGGTGTACATTGCCAGCAGAATTCATTTTCTCTCTGGCACGGGGTGCGATGGGCTTTGTGCCTCAGAGTTCTCTGGTTTTTAGTGTTGTTTTATACACTTACACTGCCATGCTGCCTGCTGGGAATGGGGGCAGGTGGGGATCAAAGCATCTCCTTTAGTGCCCCAGGGGAAGGTTTGTCGTGAATTTGTCCCACAGCTGGAAACATCTGGCCTGTAAAACAAGTGCCTGGTGGGAGGAGAGCTCATAGATAATATTTGGCCAGCTTGTATAGCCACCAGCAGACTCTGCATGCATTTAATATGTAGCACAATTTGCTGTGGCCGGGCTTATTGCTCTTTGCTAGGTACGAAATACATTTGTGCTGCCTCAGTGGGAAGGAAAATCTGTTGCTTCGAGGACGTGGGCTGCTGCAGCACATGGGAGCACCGCGCACAGCCACAAGATGGAATGGAAGTGAGTTAAGAGCTCCCGAGATGACAGATTTGCTGATGTACAGAAGCTTGAGAATGCACAGCTTGTGCTGTGAATGAGGCCGGGCTGTGCAACAGGTTGCGATGTGCTTCAGCAGCCTGATGAGGCGATGACATGGGAGATAGCTTGGGATAGAGTAATGCTGCTTGGATCCGCTCCAGCAAACATGCCTCTGTGCTCCTGTAGTGCTTTTTCTTTAATCTCTGCACATTCTTCTCCTTTCTTATCTTAATCACTTCTTGCCGCCTTCGAAAAGCAGCACTCAGATATTATTGGTATTTTACTCAGTATTTGTGCTAGCGCTGCACCGGCTACATCTCTTGTATGGTCTGTTTATTTTCCAAGGGTGCACAGATGTACTGAGATACTAGAAAAAAATATATATTTTTTTTCCCAGAGAAAAAAAAAAAGTCACCCTATAAAAGTGCTGTTTTTCATTGTGATTCCATTAAAATGTCATTGGGCTGTACGTATTCTAAAGCAAAGTCTGTTCTTCCTTTGCTGTTACACATGCCATGTTTATATTTGCATTTTAAGGTTTGGAATGTTCGTGTCTCAAATAACAAAACGGAGAGGTCTGTAACTGGGTTCAATTAGTGCTAAAATAGGAGGAATTGCAGAGAGTTTGAGCAGCACGTGCTGGGTGCCTGCTTGGAAAGCTCCAGCTGCCCCCCAGGCTCCCAGCACAAGCTCTGCTTGCTTGCCTGCTCCTATTCCAGCCAAATCCAAAATTCAACACAAAGAGGCATTAATGGCACTCATTCTTGCCTTTGCCTGGTTTTATTTATTATCATTGTTCATTATGGGATGAATGCATGGCAGTGCTGCCACTTGCCCTCTCTGTTGCAGTTGCCAGGAGCAGAGCAGTGGTTTTACTGCAGCCACACTCCTGCCTGGGTACAACTCTTCTTCCTAAGGCTCAGTGCTCCCTGCCTCAGGGTTAAGGAAAGATCCTTGACTTTGCAGCGTCCTAACACCTGCCAATGTTTTATATCCCAACCAGATGCAAGATGCAAGCAATCTGCACTTCTTCCATCTGTCTTGTATTTTTCCATGCCTCCTTTCTCTATTGGGCTGCTTGCTTCATGTGTCTCTGTGTGCTCCCGGGTGCTAGAAGAACTCCTCCTCCAGCAAATAGGACCCTGAAAGCAGCAGGTGTTTTAGGGTGGACTTTTCAAGATGTGCTTGATGCCACCTCAAAGTGGGCAGAAGTTTGGTATCTGCCCACTGCTGGGCCGCACTGGGATAACCAGAATGCTTCTGTGAATGTGGCTGCTTCAGGTCATCCACAGCTTCCTAAAGCCCTGCCTTCAGGGGTGGAATTCTCTAGATCCACCCTGAGATGTGCTTAGTTGATTTGTACACTGGAATGTTTGTTAGGCCTAAACAGACTTAGTGTCTCATCTGGAAGGGATTTAACCAGTCCTGTATTTCTATGGAGATATACGATGCACAGAAATCAGAACAGCATCATGGGTGCCTGTACTGTGGCTGCAGGGGGGTTCCTGCTCCACCTTCAGCTTGAATGGTTGGGGATTAAGACCAAACACAGCCTACTGGTGCTGAGCTCTTGCACCTGTAGCATCCTTGGGGGCAGTAATAGAAGGAAAGGAGTGGGAGAGGAGAGGGCTGCTGCTAAGCCTGCACAGCCCCATGGAGGGGTGATTAGGCTGTCTTCTTCCACAGGCAGCTGCAGACAGCCCTAATGTGTTAGATAACATTGCGGTTCGGTAGCCGCATGCTAACACAAACTCATCTATCTTCATTTACCATCCTGCTGCTGTCCTTTCCTTTCCTTTTTTCCTTCTCTTAGTGCTCAGGTTGGCTGACATGCTGATAGTTTATCAGTTCGGTAGGGCTAAGCCTCGGTGTTGCTGGGCTGGGATGCCCGCAGTGCTGGAGCCAGCAGCATCTGTGTGCTGCTGGTTGAATTACTGAGAGATTCTCCTGATCCTTAGTTAAGCTGAAGAGCTCTGGGCTCTTCCAGGAATCTGCATTCAGGTAGCAGATTGTCTGCCTAAAACTGCCTGTGTTGTTGCGAGGGTTATTTTCCTGTTCTTTGCCCATAGAAGGCCGCAGCTGCGTGCTGTTGCTTCAGGGTGGCTTTATGAAGCAGATTGCTTGAAGGTCTGACATGTTAGGAGTGGGGTAAGTGGAGCTTTGTAGAGCTCTTGGTGGAGGTTTGGGCTGCGAGGTTTTTGGTAGCTGGTGCCAGTGGTTGATTTAATGAATCATGTGAATGGGAGCACAGCCTGCTTGTTTTAGACAGGGAGAGAGAAAGTAGGATCAAACTGGAGGGAAAGAATGGAATTGAGGTATTTATTGGCCAGAAATTGGCGCTACCTGAAAACTTGCATCAGAATGTCAGAATGTGATCTGTTGTTAATAGAGTGAAACAGGGCTCAGTGCCTTATTGCTGGGGCTGCTATATCACAAGATGAGACCTGGTGTGTGTGTGTAATGATTTGCAGCTGTTTAATATAATTCCGTTTGACTAATGCATAGACGAACACCGAATTCTCAAATGCAGTCTCAATAAATACCAGAAATAGGCACAGCAGGGTTCTTCTGATTTCACATAAGCAGCAAGTTACTTTGTGCAGACAATTACAGGCATGTAACGCAGGGGAATTACAGGGTGAGGTCTGATTGACATGTATTTGCTTCAGAATTCATCTGGGAAGCATTGATCCCATTGGTGAGCAGTGCCTGCAGCCTGCTGTTGGACCAGGTCCTTGTGGCTGCTGTGCCCCCATGGCTGCCACAGCCCACCCACAGCCCTGGCAGTGAAAAGCACTTCTATATGAGCTTTCAGAGCAGCAGTTTCACTGCTATGTGAACTCCCTGTACGGTGTGAGGTAGGTGATACCCAGGAAAGTTGTTGCCTTAAGTTTGAAGGGTAAGGGAATGTTGTAATTACAGAGTTTTGGCTGGTTGGCTTACTCTGAGGAGCTTCGTGGGCTTCTCTGACAGCAAAGCCAAGAACCAGCTACATGTCACTCTTCAGACACCAATAAAAGTTTTCTGCTAGAAATTCATGGGCCACTTTCCTGTTTTTCCCCTTGTACCTCGTATTGCCCAGCTGAACTCAACGGAAGGCATTTTCTCCCTTTCCCAGCCTAGAGAGGGGATGTTCCTTTTATACAGCACAGGCAAGTGTTGTGAAGAAAGCCAGTGGAGTGGCAGCCAGCGTTGGCTGGGGATGTGAGCTTTGACACCGCAGGAGATCAAGACAGATTTGGGAAAATCCTGCTTAATCCGTGGGATCTAAGATAGTCCAATCGCACGCGTTTCCCATTCGGAAGCACAGCCCTCAGACCAGGTCCTCATCCCCGCTGGTGCACAGACTGAGTGATAAATTTGTACTGATTAACATCTTCTTCCCGGAGCCTTGCAGTCATCCTGAATATATTGCGTTTATGGCTGTTGTCATTGGTTATTTGTACCTGGGTAGTGTTTAGGAAACTGTCATATATCAGGATCTCATTGAGTCAGGCTCTGTACGAATAATGAAACAACTCTGCAGACCTTACAGTTAACGACTGAACTAATTACTCTAATTAATCTGTGCAAAAATTGGAGAATTTGCCCTCAGACCTTTCAAAAAATTAGTAAACATATGTTGTCCTTTCTTCTGTCTGTGTTCTCTATCCGTAGGTTTTTCTCTGCCCTTGATTATATGGAAGCACAAGACTAGCCATGCCAGGAATGAGAGTGGCACAGAATTCCCATGTAGCCCTTATTTGCTCCAAGTACCTTCTGATGTCTGTTCATCCCCTGAGCCATGGAGGGTGGGCTGGTACTGAGCAGTGCTCAGGGGTTTTCTTTGGAGCAGCAGGGATCTGCATTGACTGCCAGAAGGGTGAGGATTGTTTGGTCTGCTTGTGGAGCCTGTTGGCTTTCGTCTCCGCTTTCAAAGGCTTGCTCCAGGAAGGACTGATTTGTTTGAGGCTAGTCTTGTTGAAATGGGCACCATGTTTCACAGAAGAATGTGTGTACTGGAAGTACGATGAAGTATTTGGACTAATGGACACGGTGCTGTCCTTCTAAATGTATCCTCTCAGCAATCTGACCTTTTAAAAAGATATATATGTATTTTTAGCTAGGTATTTTCTATAAGCTCGTACTGTGCCTTTCTTCCCAGTCTTGTAACTGTACTCATTTTGGAGCTTAAATCTTCCTCAGCACAAACACTCGACACAAATGAGAATTTGTCTGCATCTTCTTCACTCCTTTCTTGTGTGGATCATTAAGCATCTGTGTGCACATAAAAGCTTTGGTTTAATCTGCTGCATACCTGCGTGGGACAAAAATCAGTGCTGTACCTTCACTAGGCGATGACAGATATGGGCAAGTGACAGTGGTGATGTGTCAAAGGGATAACATTTCTTGTGTCTGAAATGAGGCTCCTTAAGTATGCAGCTCCAAATGGTGGTGACCCTCAGGAAATTGCTCACTGTTCTAGAGAAAAAGGAATTTGTCTTAAGGCTTTCTGCAGTGAGGTGAAGAAATCCCTTCAAGTCAGACTCCCACAGAGCCATTAGCACCTTGGGTTCAGCAGTTCAGGTACTTGTTTTAATCTGCAGAAGTGGGCACAGAGAGCAGTTGTCAGTATTGTAGTGTCTTTGGGTGCTGTCATGCAGGCTGCAAGCTGCATCCCCTTTTGCCCAGGAACTGTGACATTGGTTTGTGAGCCACAGAGTGTAGTTTAGCTCACGCAAATTAATAAGTTGCTCTGGAGTTCATGTGGTGCATAGCAAGGCAGCAGCAGCACATCACACTCATGGGCTCCCTCTGCATTCCGTCCAGGGAAAACTTTCACAGGGTTATGAAGCTGAACTTCGATTTCAGACTTAAAAGTCCTGCAGTCTTTGTTTCAAGCCCACATACGTACCTGAATTGCATATTGATGCCAAAGCAGCACCAACCTCTGAGTGTGTTTAGTTTGGCACTTCAGAGCCTGAATTTCTGATAGTAATATGTTTTGTCAATAATTTGAAAATGGGGTGAGAGAGTATCTGCAGGAATTAATGCAAAGCACTGAAATCACACTCAGCATGGTTATTAAGGAGAAAAGGTTCTGGTCCCCAGGGCTGTCGGAGGACCTGGAACACGGAGGGGTGAGATGCCTGAGGTGAGGGCTTGGTCATGGTACAGTAGCAGAAGGAAAGGAAGGGCTGGGTGCCCAACTGGCAGAACTCCTGCCTGGCTTGAAACCACTTGACCACAGAGCCAGAAAGAAGTTCATGGGCTCAGAATCATCATGGCAGTGCTGGGTGGTTAAAGCAGAAGTGGAGGTGTGAAGTTCTGCCATGATGGAGAACTGGGTGTAGGAAAAGCAGCACTGTTGCTCAGAATAACTTACTCCTCTTCATCCCACTTTGAGAATATTTATTTTACAAAATTTAAGCCCAAAAGATGAGTTGGGAGAGCATCTTTCTGCTCCTCGCTTCCTGCTCAGCATTTCTTTGCATTGTAGATCCAAGTTCTTCTCAAATGTTGTCAAAAGGTGACATTTCCGTAATAAGTAAGCATGAAGAAATGAATGTAATGCTGTTGGCTTCTCTTTCTCTTGACCTGCTTCTGGAGCAGGAGCTATGTTTTGCTCATAAATAAATAATTTCCCCAAAGAGAATTTGATCTCTGCAAACTCAGGATGTGTGGGAGGCTTTGTCATGGCAATGAGGAAGAAAAGATTTCTTTGGGAAAGAGTGGGGGAAGAGAATTGATGCCCACCAGCCCTTGTGTGCATTGGCAGAACAGAGCCTGTCCTGCTGGACGAGCGTGTCCCTGCTGTGTCCTCAGCTCTTCTTTCAGCCCAGAACCCCGCTGACGTCTGCTGTTCACTCTCTGCAGCAAACATGGGATTTGTAATCCTTAAGGACATTGTAAAGTGGTACCTCCCTTTCTTGAGAAGGGACAACATCTTTTTCATGGCATCTTCTCCACAGCACCCCCAGTACTTACTGAGTGGGGAAGGGACAGGGGGTGAGGTTTGGTGCCTCAGTGTCTACTGCAGCAGTGTTTTCTTCTGGGAATCTGAATTCCTGATAAACCTGACCTGGAAGGGGCAAGGAGCTGATAAATGAGGTTGCTGACCCTTGGTATTCTACAGGAGCCCTTTTATTCCCCTGAAGTCTTTTAATCTGCTTAAGGTGAGTAGGGCAGGCTTGGTGAGGCTGGTGTTAATTGCATTCCCCCCTAGAGGAAGAGCAAGAGGAAAGTATAACCTGCTGTTTGAGGAGTTGCAATATACATCCCAAATAGCTCAGGATGAGTTGGAGGATTAATTAATATCTTGTTTTTCTCCCTGCATGTCTGGAAATATCAATGGTGAGGCTTTATTTATTTATTTGTTTGTTTATTTGCTACTTTAAGCATCAGAACAAAAAGAACAGCTGATTTTGACATGCTGTGTACCACTAGGGTTACTCATTAGCACAGTTTTTAGGGGTAAATTAGTCTGTGTTCATGGGAGCCTGGGTGGGAGTCCATGGGCTGATGGTGGCTGCTTCTGAGTAGGTCTGAGCTGCAACTTGGCCCAATTATTGGCCTCAGTGGGACAGAAATACGTCCCTGGTAGGATGACAGGGAAAGAAGGGCTGTATGCTGGAGGGCTGGGGAATGGCCAGAGGATTGAGGTGCAAATTGCATCTGTGTGGGAAGCCTTGGCACCATGGCAAACATAGGGCAGATCCTAACAGAGGAGAGGTTTGGCAAGGACAAGGATTCATGAGACCTCTCCTATTCCCCTTTCTGCACTAATCCTTTCTAGCTAAGTCACCTTGGACCGACTATTTTCTGTGTTTGACTGTCTGGAAAATGAGTGGGGTATGCTTTCAGGTCTATTCTCTTGGAGTGCCAAGTGCAATGGGACTGAGAGGCTGTTGTACCACATACCCTGCTGTACGGTGTGTTCTACAGGGTGAACAAGGGCAGTCCTACTTCAGGTGGCTTAAAATCCGAGTCTCATCTTTAGGTCCCTCTCAGGAGTGCTTTGAGCATTAATTATGTTTTTAAAGCACTTAGTGCCTATCATCATCCTCTTTCTCTAGCAACACAAAGTTAAACAGTCACGGATCTGTGACCTCTTAGGAACAGTTGCCAAAGCTGCACCTGATGGCTCTGCCACCAGCATCCAACTCATAAATTTGCATTGACAGTAGAGAGCATGCTGAGGTTCTCCTTCCTGGAGACCTGTGTCTGGCATTTAAGCATATACTTGACTTACACACTCGAATGCTTTCACCAGATTCACTAACCTAATTTTGGAAACTACTTAAGCGAGGCTCTGCCTTCACCACTAGCAATACAGAGACAGGATAGAGCAATTCCAGCCTGCTATCTGAGGTTGTGCTTGTGTTCGCTGTGATAACACACACATTACATAAAACACCTTAGACCCATTAACAGTGGTATTTTGGAGGATGCAGATGTGTAAGAGAACAGAGGCATCGCAGTGGAGCATATTTCTCTCTGATGACCAAATTAATGTCTTTATTTCTGTCCTTAGATGTTGCGAGTCGTAGTGTGTCACCCCTATGACCCATTAGCAAAGCACAAGCAGATGGGAAGAAATGTGAAGAGCAGAAGCACTCTCTGGGGTGTCCTGTGAGTCTGAGAGCACGGAATGCACACCAGTAAAGCAACAATAAATTGTTTCAGCTGCTGAGTGAGAACAGCGTCTGAGCACAGCCAGAGCAAGTATTATAAAAGAAATTAAGTGCACTAAGCAAAACCCTGTAAAATAGACTTTCTTGACCTTAAAAAGTAGCAAGTTCACAGCTCAGCAAAAGGCAGTTGGTCGGAAGAAGCGTATACAAAACTTAGTGAAGATGCTTGTGTTAACCCTGAGCATAATAATGGCATGTTGGAGTTAAGAAGCTTTTATTTATTCTGAGAAAGCCCGCTGTGGACAATACCTTCTTTAATAACCTCGCTCTTTACTGGTTTAGTGAACAGGTTTAGGGGTAGCCTAGGGAAGGATGGTACAGAGCAAATGGTCCCTGTGCAGAAACCTGGGAGCACACAGAAGAGGCGTCTGAAAAACACTGTACAGTGTTTGTCACTGTGCAGTGCCACGTGCCTTTCTGTCACTGATTCCCAGCTTTTTGGTAGAGCATTTCACTGTACTCTTGGGTTAGAAATACCACCTGTGCTTGCCTCGCTCCCTTCCCAAGTGAGAATTAGGGAGCAAGAAGGAAGATTTTACAGTCTTTCTGCTGCAGCAGTTTGGTGACTGATTCCATTTCTGTGCCCTGTCCTTCCTTTGGCTCCCATGGGCTCTGCACGTGTCATGGGGCTAACAAAGTGTGTCACCTGTTGTACAACTAAAATGCCCCAGACAACACCAGCATTCAGCCTGCACTAGAGTGGGGTATCTCTCAGTTTCCTTCCTTGCTGGGTGGCCCTTAACAGGCTGACAACCATAGAGAAAGGAAGTGTTTTACAAGGAACACAAACATGCATTGGCAGAAATGACAGACCCTAACAGCTTGTTGTGGAGATGCATCAGCAAATATCAGATTCCTGATAATGAGAATGTAGAATATGATTTTTAACCTTTGAGTTCAAGTTAATGTTGGCTCGTGGTTTTGTGAATTCCATTCTTTTCCCACTTCCAGATTTCTTTGAGGGCTGTGAGGGGTGAGCACAGACTGCAGTGCCCAAAGAAGTTGAATTTTACTCTGGAGCATAAAAGCAGGTGCTCTGAGCCCACCAAAAGGCTTGGCTGGCCCTGAGTTTCTGTCTGATGCAGGTAGGAGTGACTGCTGAGGATGAATAGCTGGCAGGATGGCCCTCACAAACCTCTGCATCAGCACAAATGAGAGAGATGATGATCTGCTGCTGAGAGCAGAAGAGTTTGGGAACTTGAGCTGTCTTAACTATGAGAGAAGTTATAATGAGGAATGTCTCCTTATTTTCCTTTGTGCTTTCTGGTGCTTGAACTGGGTCTCAGAATAAATGAGACCTCCACGTGCTGCTGCTGCCAGCTTTTCTGAGCGCGTCCTGCATGTTCCTGGGGCTGCTGCTGTGCTGATTCCCACATGGTTCTAATGGGAAAGCAAGATGGTTTGTAGTTGCTTGAATTTCAGTCTGGCTTGTAAGAACAAAGTTGCTGAGAACTGTTTAATTACTCCCAAATGACCTCTTGGCTGACCAGTACAAAGATGCAAGCATTCATTCTACCCTTGACTTTTCTCATTCAGGCTCCCGTGTCCCCAGCTGTGTGATATTGCGCCAGGTCAGCTGGGTTGTGTGGGAATAGCTTGCGTGCCTCAGCGAAGTCCATCAGATGCAGAGCTGGCACTTCTGTGTTTGCAGAATCAATACCCCATTAGGAGCATGGGCCAGGGGCCTTGTCTCTCTTTTGAATGGTGATGCACCCTAAATTGATTTTGGAAGTTGCTGGAACAGTACCATGTTGTTAATATGAAGTCCTGTCATGTTTTACATTGTACTACATTGCTAAGCTATTAATATAGACTCTCCTTAAAATATTTCTTTGTGTTTTAGGTAGCTATACATTAACTCATTGCAAACATCGTGCTGGACGAAGCTTTTAGCTTTGCTCTTTAACCTCACTGCTGCCATCAGCATGAAGAGAAGCCATGGTACCTCATCCCTGGACACAGATTCACTTATCATGGAGAATCTGTAATAGGAGTTGCGTGCCTTGAGCCCACTTTTGTCTCTAGCTGAGTGTCCTCCTTACTTTCTTATTGCTACCTGTGTGCAGCGGTGTTTTCTGATGGCTCCTGCCAAGTTAAAATAACAGTGAGAAGATTGCTTTAGAGTGTTTTAAACACTTGATGGAAATTCATTGCTGTGTGTTGGTGGGGAAGTGGTTGTGCCTGCATCCTGTAAGATTGAATGGCTGAAAGCAAGCCTTAGGCAGGGCTTAATAAAGTGAGCTCTCTGGAGCTCTTGAACATCTTGAACATGGATGCAGTGTGCCTGGAGTCAGCTGTCTCTCTAAATGATCTCAATGATGTTTTCGACCCTGATTTTCCTTTTGCTTAAACCTTTTTGATATACTACTACTTGGTGGGTGGTTGTTGTTTTTTTTTCCCTCTTCTCAAGTAAAAGCATGTATTTCCAGAGTACAGTGGTACCGTGTGTTAGTCAGAGATATAAATCTGTATTTGTGTCATAATGTGAAGGGAGATTGCTGCAACACATTCTTTTCTTTGCCTCTCTGCAAACGCACTTCATCCATCCCCCTCCACAGATCCGAGTCTGTTATCTGGAACTGCAAGTAAGATGCTGGTGCTACATATGTCATTCCTCTACATGGCAACTGCTTCAAATACATCAATACCTCGCCTGCTAAAAGTGCATCCTTTTCACAGCACGCGTGTCTTGTCCCTGCTGATGTAATGGTGTGGCTTATTATGGCGTATTTAATTGCAGAGAGCGTGATGAGCTGCCTGCCTGTCACAGGAATCCCTTTTCCTCCAGTTGATGTGGAGATGCAAACCCCAGTGCTGAGCACCACGTGCAGTGGGGCACAAGGAGAAGGTGGGAGACGTGCTGGAAAGCCACATCCATTGGAAATCCCCATGTTCAGCTGTCATCAGTTTGAGATGAACCTTTACTGACCAGGTCTGATTGGCGCCTTGGTTTGAACATCTCATCTGAAAGGCACAGCTGCTGGGGTGGTGATGTTAGTGCTGGGGAAGAGCATTGCTCTCATTAAACTGCCAGGAGCTCCTCACACACGTCCTCGCTTTTCCTTGGGATATTAATCACCTTCACTCTTGTCTTTTGTATCCAAATTAGATGTTTATGCATGAGCCTCCTGCCTATTTTCCCTGCTAACATGCAGAGAGCTTTTCTTAGCCTGATCTCCTTGGTCTCCTGATTCAAAACCAGTTCTGTTGCTAAATCCTGCTTTTTTTTTTTTCTTTCCTGACAAGTAACATAAAAATGTTCAGCAGAATCATAGGTGCTAATAATATCTCTGGGTTTTCAGAGAGCATACATCTGTGTCTAAGCTCTTCTACTAGTCCCAGGTTTTAGAGTTAACTCTATCAATCCTTTGAACCAAACGGCCTCAGCTGGTTGAAAGATTCCTGTTATCTTGTGCCCGAGGTGAATCATGATCAGGAAATTCATTTTCAGGCACAACTTTGTAGTGCAATGGCTGGAACAGGGCAAGGCTGGCTTTGAAATTCTCCTGAGGACCATATTCTCTCTGCAACAGGTGCCAGTGTTCCCTCTGGCTCTGAAGGTAATTGCTCGTGTTTCCATTTCCATATAGATAAGAAAACTTCAATTACCCATGTGTGTATGTGTATACATATAAACGCTTGTAAATGTGTATTTATATTAAACATTTCAAACCAGTCTCTAAACTCTTTGCAGTTTGAGAGCACGATCTTCATCCATCATTTTCAGAGAGTACAGAGTGGGAAGGAACCTTGGAAGTTGCCCTGCTGCTCCCTGTGTGAGTTCAGCTGGTGCTGTATCCTTCTGGATACAGATGTTGATACAGCCTGTCCTTAAGTGCATTTACTTAGGAGCTGTGGCCATCCTGGGCAGCCTGTTTTGGTGCTTGCCTACCTGGGCTGCTGGAAAACTTGTGATTCTCATGCCCATTCATCATAGTGACTTCATTGAGCTCTGTCTGATCAGCTGGACGAGCACAATTTACTAAGAATTATTCAGTTTTTCACCTACACCAGAGTTTCCTTAGAGATCAGACACGTTGGATTGCAGGTAAGCTGCACTGTATTTTCAGTTCACCTGTGCCTGGCTGGAATCCCTGCTTACCAAGCATGGGCCCATCAGGATCCATCAGCTGCTTTCTCAAGCTGCCTTCTGTCATTTAGTGTGAAGCCAAAGGTTTGAAGTCTTCTTGCAGCCGCCCTCTGCTAGTTGTGGTGTTGAAGTTTCTCCCTGCAGCAAACCAACATGTCATCTGCATGGTTCAGGTGTGCTAATTGGAGAAGTACCGTCCAAATGGAAGCAGATAGCAGCGGTCCTTTGTGAGGGGGATTGGGGCAAAGACTGTTCAGTTTTGATGCTAAGGACATGCCGGCTTCTGGTGAGCGATCAGCTCTGGGTAAAACATTCCTGTCATCTACACTGAATGAAAAGGCGTGGGGTTCAGGTGGACTCCACTGGCCCTACTGAATACTATTTTAAGTTCGTTTGTAAAATGTGTGGGGTTTATTTTTTATTTTTCCTCCAAAGAAAGTGATCCTGTGTCTTGCAGTCCTTCTGCTGCTGCATTGGGTGCCTTTTGTGAGAGCTGAAGGATGCTCTGGGGAAGGAGAGAGTGCAAAGGAAGGCTGATGGAGCCGGATGGGTTTTGTACTGCCTGGGCAGCTTCCATTGCCCTTGTAGCACAGAGAGCTGTATGTTAAGCAGATGTGACCCGCAGTCAGAGGAAGGGGCATTATTTAATGTAATAAACAAGTCTGAGCAAAGCCTGGGTAAAAACATAGTGGAAAAACTGCTGCAGGGAGAAAAGATAAAATGTGTTTGTAGGTCTCCGGCTCCACCAAAGCTGCAAAGGAAAATTGGTGCCTGTTAGTCTGCCAATTACCCTTATCTTTAATGAGCCTTCCTTTTAATAGGCTGTATTTGCAGCGTTCAGCAAGACAACACTCAAAACTACAGCAGTTTTCCATAATTTCCAGCGTTACCTATGACATTCACCCTCTGGTATCTATTCTAGTTTCTTGTACAATACCCCTGGAAGTCTATATCCACTGCATCATTTCTTTCCATCTTGGCTGGGAGGTCAGAGGGAAGCAGTATCAGCAGTGTAACATGCAGCACATATCAGGCCATCTTCTCTGTCGTTCTTTTCCTGAGTTGGGGATTTCTGTTTAGCCCACAGACCCCTGGCAGGAGTGAGGCTGTGATGATACCTGTGATGATCCCTGCAAGAGCCATCTGGGCCACTCCATGCAGCGCAGCTCGGATGAGCGGTGCTCTTCAGACATGGCCTTTGGTGTTCTCTTTCTGCATCCTTTATTTTCAGTTTGAGGGCTGTCTCTTGTATTTATCACTCCTTGAGAAGGAAGGGCTTTGTTATTGTGTGGTTACAGATATGTGCCTTGAAGTCCAGACTGCGTGCTCTATAGCTCACATATTAGGATGGCATAAATAAATGCTGAAGGATGCAACTTGAAATTCTTGCCCATTCTTTGCCTTTTCAGAAATCTTTCCTATGTTATTTCTTCTCATTCTTCCCCTTCTCCACCTTCAGTTTTCAGGCTCAGGACCTCTGTTTGTCAGTTTCCGCTGCCCTTCTCTATTCCCCAGCCTTAACAAAGGACATTTCCCTTGCTGTAAGTTTGTATGGGGAGGGTTAACGTTTTCTTTCATCTAGGCTGACACATAGCAAAACGCTTTTCCAACAGGCCTGCTGCCTGGGGAGCCTGTTTGGCTGGGCACTTTATAAATGAAGGCCATGTATCACACTGTATTGCATTTTACCAAAGGTTTTCTCTATCCCGGAAAGCTCCTGTCTCCCAGTGAAATATACTGCTGGTTTAAGAAGGGAATAATATATTTACTGTAACTGTCTAGGAATGCTTCGGCTCTGGAGATGAAATTTTTATATTGTTTTGAAAAAAAAACAACAAACCAACAACTCTTTGTCAGTCCTCAGGGAATGCAGTGTGGTGTTTCCAGCAGGAGGGGCTCCGATATTAGCAGGCGAAAGTGGTGTCTTTCCTTCCTGCTATTCCTGCAGCATGAGAGCAATACAGGCCTCTTGTTTCAAAGCTTGGATGTTTCAGGAAGCTTTGAGGAAAAACATCTTTTCATTTTTAAGCTAGTTGTTGGGTGAATGAAGCTTGGAACTGCTCAGAGCTCTGATCTGTGTTGGGCATTTAAACCAGATGCAGCCCATTTCTGTCTCATGGACTTGTAAATTCACTAGAGAGTCTCCCAAGGATCAGCCCTTTTGTGGGGGATTAATGCTGTTTATCACTATAGATAGGCTGAAACAGGCATCAGGAAAGATGTTTTGCCAGCATTTCAGCACTCCTGCTTTGGTGCTTGCCCAGAATGATAACAGATCAGGTTCTGACTGTTCTTATATCTTAGCCCTATTCTTCGAGGAAATAAGCTGGTGCAGTTATTTGCTCTTCTTTGCTCTTTGTGTCTCTGTGCTGTGGCACTGCAGGCCAATTTCAAGCAGCTTTGGCAGAGGGCTGGAGGTTCTCAAAGTGCAAAGACACTGCAAGCATATTGCTGCTAGCAGGCCACAGCAGACGGCTGCTGAAAACCAGCCCTGGGCAGCTGTGTGTTGGGAGCAGCTGGCTTCAGAGGTGATTTTGCCTCTCTGCTTCTGCACCACCACAGGCACTTAATTGTTCAGTGCAGCATTTGAACACAGTACTGGAGACTGCTGATTCTTTGAGGACCAAATGGCGTTTCCATGCTGACTGTGATGGGCAAACAGAAAATGAAAGAAGATGCACATGCTGCCTGCAGGAACCTGTGCTTTGTGGCTTCGTGTTCCCAGACAGTTTGCTTGGTTCTGCTGGCTGGAGCCTGCAGGCGTCAGTGGGGAATCCCTGGCTGTGCTGAGGACGATGTCTGAAGCTTTGTCAAAGATGTTTAAGGCTTCTGGAATTGTGTCCTCCTTTGTGCAGCCCTGAAACTGAATGAGTACAAGCAAATGAGTGAATGCATTGGCCGACTGAGGGTTGTGTTAAGCATTCTTTTTTACTTCTGCCTCTCCTGAGGCATCCTTTCAGCTAGCTGGAAGCCAGCTCTGTTTGGACATGAGTTATCTTTCCTGTCAGACATCAGCTGAATTGTGCATGCACGTGCCACAACGCAAAGTGATGCTCCAGCTGCACCAATGAACCCTTCTGGCAGCCTTGACTGGAGGGTGCCATGTTTAACCATGAACGCCTGCATCTCCCACTTGCATGGCAGCTGGGAACTGTGACTGTCCCTGTAGGTGATTTTGCTATTGTGGCATTGGAAGAGAGACCAGCAGCAGTTTATCTGCAGGAACGAACTTTGGGGAAGGTAATGAGTGAGTCGAGATAAATGGATGCTGGTGTGTGTACGCATCTAGTTGTCACGACTGCAGTCTTGGAAAAAGGCAGTTAATGGCATTATGAGCTTGTCAGTCAGAGCTGCTACATGTGAAGTCATGTCCTCGTGTTTCTCTGGTGCATCTGCAGTCGGCAGAGAGGCATCATTTTGCCAGACCTGGAAGTCACTGGGGAGCTGCTGCCTTGTGACAGATGGGTCTGGAGCGGCTCTTCCTGCTTCTTGCCTGTATTTTGGGAGAGGTGAAGCATGCACCATCTCCTTTTATATCTTTCTAATGGAGTAAAAGCACAGATGAGCAAGTAAGGAGGATATCCTTGTGCTCTCCTGTAGTTTTCTGCACTGTGCCCAGCCTGCAAATCCCCTGCAGATGAATTCATTGGTGAAGATATCCTTGCTCCAGGCATCTCCTGCTGCAGGTAACACCAGCTCAGATCTCCAGGCTGAGTGGTTCAGGACAAGCTGGGACAGCTGGCTCCCTTGGCTGTTGGTGAAAGCTACGTTCTTCCTGTCTGTTTTCAGGTATTTCACCTAGATAATCAGGAGCACAGTTGCATTGTGCAAGGCAGAGATGAGCACGCCTGGAAGCTGATTCAGGTCTTCTGGTGTTTCAGTTAGTCTTGGAGGAAGGAGTCTCTCCCTGTTGCCTTCAAGTAGGGAGCTCCATCTGTGGAGCCTCTGCCAGCCTCTCCTGCTCTGAAAGCCTCTGCTTCTGTGCAGCCCTTCTTACAGGCACGTAGATTCAGAGCACCATCAGCAAAAGCACCAGGGAAGTGAGAAGTCTACTGAAATGAGTGAAGAAAAGCAAAATCAAGCTTGAAAAGGAAACTGTAGATTCTGAAAAGCGCAGTTGGAAGGGTGTCATAGCGCTGTGTGAAATCGTTCTGACCAAGAAACGGAATTGCTGTGCAGTAGGACAGTTTCTTCCAGCTGGTTTTTTGGAAGAAGCATTTCATGGGGGGAGATGAAGAAGGGGGAATTTTATAAACTGAATTCTCTTCTAACGTATCTGCTAGCGATAAAGCTCTCAGCTGATAACAGAGGAGGATGTTTTTTCTTTTTGGACAGGAGGCAGGACATGATCTAGGAGACACTGAGGAAACGTATGCATTGTCAGGTGTGCCATTCCTGAGCAAAAAATACCGAGTTTTGAGAAAACAAATGGGCATTTCCAGAGCATTTTGTTTTTGTGAGAATGTTTTTTAAAAATACCAAGTTTGTGCTTTTGTCTGTCTCTCATGGCTCTCTACAATTCTCTGAAGGCAGCTTGCAGCAAGGTGTGGATCAACCTCTGCTCCCAGGTCACAGTGATAGGATAAGAGGTGACGGCCTCGTGTTGTGCTGGGGACATTCAGGTTGGATATTGGGAAAAACTTCTTCAGCAGAGCAGTCAGGCACTGCCACAGTGATGGGGTCACTGCCCCTGGAGGTGTTCAGAGCTGTGGAGCTGTGGCACTGATGGACGTGGGCAGTGGGCATGGTGGGGTGGGTTGGCAGTCGGACTTGGTGATCGTAGAGAGCCTTAATGATTCTGTGATCTGTCTGGTAGCAAAGGCATTTCATGATGGCAGCATGGATACCTAATCCATCCCCATGTCACAGCCAGCTTCTCCTTGCAGATGATTTGTTATTACAGTCTTCAGATGCAATCTAATCAAACCCAGTGAGGTCTGAGGCTCCATCAGCTCTCAGAAGCTCTGGGCTGTTTGGAGGTACCTTGTCAGAACGAATAATAACAACAGTTTACATCCAAGTATTTCAAACTGTGGTTTTCATTCAGAGGTGATTTTCTTACTGCCTCACAATACTGCTTTTTAAGGAAGTGTTAAAATCTGTATCTTGTAGGTGAGGAGGCAAAGTGCTTTGTGCAGGCTGGGAGATGGACCATGCTCTTGGATCATGGTTCCTTGGGAATAGCCTGAAGGTTGTTGTCCTTTAATAAATATCAGTGGTGAAGTCTGTTCAGCTCGCAGAATCAAGACTCCGCCATTACAACAAAAACAAATGTGTTATGGCATCTTAATTTAAAAAAAAGAAAAAGAAAAAAATAACAGAATTCAATCCATCAGATTTTTTGTTTTCTGACAGTGACGAGTGCAAGTCTCTGCTAATGAAAAATATTAAAATCCCAGGTGTCCTTTGTAATAAATAATAACATGAGTACAAACTTGGCTTCGCAATCGCCACCAAATCATCAGTATAGCACTTTTTGTGCAGCTCATTTTGAACTTTGCCCATTTCCTTCAGCTATGCAGATATAAATAAATAATTCAGCTTGATAAAGGTCTGGGTATGCTATACCATAAAAGATAAGAAAGCTTTGAGGGGAAATTGTTTTTAAATCCATAACATTTGTATGCTGTTCACTGTTCATCCTGAGTGAAAACTGATTCAGCTGGCAGTTAACCAACCCAATTTTATTCTTATTCTGTGTTCCACCTATCCTTCTCCTGGGGACATCTAACCTCATGTGTAATTACCTCTCTTAGAGGGGAAGGGGGCCCAAATAACCTTCCTAACAGCTAAATAAATGCATGGATTCCTGGGACAGGTTATCAGTTGGATGCTGGTGGTAGAGCTGTCAGGAGCAGCACGCTCGAACCGTGAAGAATATCAGAATTTGACTCATTTTCCCTCCTGTGTTGGGTCAAAGGAGTAGAATTGGGAATGTTCTCAGAAAAGCAAAATAAAATGCCTTGTCAGATTGCTTTTGTTTCTGTTCTGACTTGGAAGTAGCAGTGGTGAATTTAGCAGTGACCGATGGCTCTCTTTCTCTCGAGGTCTGTCCAAGTCACTCGGTCTCATCGAAGGCTATGGTGGACGTGGCAAAGGGGGACTTCCAGCCACCCTGTCCCCCGAGGAGGAGGAGAAAGCAAAGGGACCCCATGAGAAATACGGCTACAACTCCTACCTCAGTGAGAAAATTTCACTGGACCGTTCCATACCAGATTATCGTCCAACCAAGTAAGTACTGCTGGCTTCGTGTCGCTCTGAGAGCCTGGGCCAATGGTTGCTTTCATGTTCTGGTGGGATCATGTTTTCTCTTCCCTGCTTATCATTCTCAGCGCAGTGCTCAGTGATGAGCAGCAGATGCAGTCGGCGCAGCCTCCACGCCTCTCCCAGCATAGTCCTGGGACACTGGTGGAAATCTCTTGAGCTTTAACTGCCCCTAAAAGATTGATGGGAAGGAGATTGATGGGAAGGAGGGAGCTGAAGCTCTTAAACCATTTTGCACCTCGGTGGCAGAAGGACTTTAAAAACTGAGCAGAAAGAGCAGCAGATGTCTCCTGAGCAGCGATACCTCTGTCCAGACACAGTGGAATAGGGCTCGGTGGATGCACTGACAATACCTTCTCTATATTATTTCACTAGATAGACCTTTTAAGGTGATGGTGATGATGAACATTACCTAGTAAGCACCATCTCACTTTAAATGAGATACCAGATCATTGTTAAGAGTGTGAGAAAAGCTGCAGTGAAAGTTATCTGTATGAAAGTTAATTTTAGATATGGCTAGCAGCGTGCTCCTCAAAATAGGAAAGTGACAATTTTTCTAGGCCTGGAGTGACAGCTCCGATTGAAAAAACTAAAATAAATAGCTAAGAGAGATTTAGATTCTGAAAGATACATGTCCAAATGCCTGTGTCATTAGGGTGGTGACAGAGCTATTGCTTGGCATCTGCAAACCATTGAAAATCGTGCAGCAAGGGGATGCAGCTACATGTCTCCAGCGTACTGGCAAATTGTTAACGATGTGAGAGCATGGAGAGCTTTTGTTCCTTCACTTCTCTGCATGCTGCATGAATTTCAAGCAGCCACTCATGGTTTCCGAGGCTGTCGACCACTGACAACAGAAATATTTGGATGAGTTTTCAAAGGCATGGAGGCCCAGCCTCCAATCTGCTGCTACGGTCTGTCTGGACAAAATAAATTGCAGGTAGAAATTCACCTTTGGCTGTATGATATGCAAATCTCACTACAATGACAAATCCTTTAAAGTGAGACCTTCTCTAGCAGTTACCTGAGTCTGAATTTCTTATTTCATTTCTCATCCAGAACTCTGACTTCTAGCAGAGCCAGCATTACTTTGTGAGAATTAATTTGAGAATTAATGTTTTTTTTTTCAGATCTTCGAGGGAAGAAAGGGATTAATTCTGACATTTTTAGGTTTGCATTGTATTTTCCTCGGTCCCACCATCAGTCATTTCATGGGAGGGCGGTGGAGAGGACAGAGCAGACACAGCAATTTATTAACATATGCATCATTTTGGAGCTGAGCTAATGCTTTGGAGGAGAGAATTTGTGGGTTGCGCAGCTTAGTGAATTTTTTTCTATGCAGGAACTTCAGGGTGGTGGGTTTTTTGGGTGTGTGTATTTTTTATTAGATCAGTTTTCTTGGTATCTTAAGAGAACGCTTGATGTGGTGATGAAATAAGCTTCATTTTGCTGGAGGATTTGAAAAGTTTCAGCTTTTCCTGCTTCTGACTTCAAGATCCATTCGCTATTTTGTGCATGCAATTTTATGGCTGATTTTATGAAGGGTTTAATGCAAACCATTTAAGTCAAGTATCCTGGTCTCTGATTAAAATAGATTCAAGGCAAAGGAAATTAGCCTAAATGGTTTTGAAATTGCAGCATTAGTAGGAAAAATTGTTGAAAACACTCCAGCTGATAAGCATTACAAAGCATGTATTACTTTTAAATATAATAGTGAGGCCTGTTTGTTTCAGCTAAAGGCTGCTCAGTGTCCAGAATGCTGATGGCCCTGAGCTGCTCATGTAGTGGCTCTCACATCCTTTCCTTTTAACTTCCTGCTTTTTACAACCTGTCCTGCTCCTCACCACCTGAGCAGCGCAGGGATTTATGCTGAATTGATTCCGAAAGAGGTGCTGTGCGTTCAGAGGGAATCTAGAAGTGTTCCACTTTGCCCAGGAAAGCTTTTCTTTTGGCTGAAATACACCAAGTCTCCATCCCTGGAGGTGCTCAAGGAAAGGGTGGACATGGTGTTGGTTGCACCGTGTGATCTTGGAGGTCTTTCCAACCTTAGTAAGTCTATAATTCTATGATCTCATTTCAAGTCTAGCTATTGAACAGCGGGGTTATGAGGTAGGCATAAGCAACACATTTCTAGCTAGCTTGATTAGGTTTTTGGACCCTAAGATGAGATTTCTTTGTGTTCTGGGAGTACCTGAGGTCTGGAAATACCTTCATCTGTGATTTCCTGCAAAAATTGGGAAGGATTCGGCTGGTCTGTGAGTTTTATTGTTGATATAGCATATGTTTATTGTATTTTGTATCCGACCTGGTGCTCAGTGAAGTAGTTAGCAACACTGCCCACAGCACTGGGGTTGGACCCGGGTGGTCTTCGAGATCCCTTCCAACCCAAACCATCCTAGGACTCTGATTTTATGCCTACCTATAAAGGGGGAGAGAGGACATTAAGATGTCTGTTATTTTCTTTATTGAAAGTGAATATTTTATTTATGTGGACCCTATGGACTGCTAGCATTCCCCACTTTGATGCTAGCTTTTACACACCTCTGTTTTAATTGGTTGATGGATGATTTAATGGGAGTCCCTCCTAAATGTAACGAGAGAGTAAAAATTGCTGCATTAAATCAGCCTGGCTGTCCATCTTATCCAGTATTTAATCTCTTACAGTGGAATTACCAGATGCTTCAGGTTGAAGAAATCATATTAAGGAGAACTATGAAATAATCTGCCCATCTGCTACGTTGTCTTCTCTATTCTCTTTTCTATCCTATCCAATATAAACGTGGAGTTCTCATTATCTCTTTAAAAGTCTGTTCCTTTCTGGAATCCTGCTAAGCTTTTATTCAGTGGTATTTTGTGGCATTATGGGATTAAGGAGTAGATTTAAGAAAAATAATACCCACAATTGTGAGGACTATTGAATCATTGGGTGAAGATGACATACTCCTGCTGCTGCAAATCTCCGAGCAGCTGTTCTCATGCAGGCAAACTTCAATTCAACACCGATGTGAAAGTGAAGGGGAAAAACCGTGAGCGAAAAGTAATTTCCACGAGCTTAGTCTGCTGAGGTTTTGAGGGCTTTCTAACTAGGAAACCCCATCCCTTCCCACTGCCTGCAGTTTAGTTCTCACACACTGCTCATGCAAAGCACGAGTGCATGGGGAACGTGATCTGCTGCTGATTTTTATCACAGCATGGCAAAAAGGTTTGCATTTGTTAGCTGGTCCACGCAGCCTTAGAGCAGTGCCTTGGGTAGAGCTAGACCATCACCTGGAAGCAATTGTTGAAGATCAAACAGTTACGTATCAGTAACTTGATTTTAATGGCATGTTTGGGAGTTGAGTCAGAGTCATTACACTCAGGTGTCTCACGTGGCTTAATCACACCTGTATTTCTAGGGAGCATGGGAGCCTTGGGCTTGTTAGCATCACCTGGCTTTATTATCAGAGCCTGCTGTGTTGTTCCTGGTTGAAACTCTTTGGGCTATAGTGGAAAGGACAGAGGGTTTTAGAGGAGACTTTGGGTTGTTTGCTGGAAACTTACAGGAGCCAAATCAATTTTTGATTTGATTTTTACCCTTTACTGACTCAGTTTGTATATACTGGGTGCAAGAATGTGTTTTGGGGTAGAGAAAGTGTGCTGTAGAAGCAGGCATTGCTCCTCTTGGGATATCTGGAGAACACCTTGCCCTTTGCTGTGGGGCAGATCCATGTGTTTCCTATGGATCTCAGCCTCTGTTCATGTTGCAGGGGTGTTACAGGACTGAAAAATGGTGTGTATATATACGTATATATTTGTTTATACTCAAAATGGAATGCACCTTTGGAAAGTCGTGATGGGGGACATGACTTGGTTACATCAGGACTGTCCAGGAGCGTGAGCTATAGGAGACCTGTAATTGAGCTTCTTGCCTATGAGACCTCATCTGCCTTTGGATATTTCATGATTAGGAGGAGGAAGTGGAGGAGGAGGATGATGAGGAGACTGCCCTGTACTCCACACATCTAGCGTCCACTTTATCTTAGCATCTCATTTCCTCTTCAAACTAGAAGCCATGCAAGCTCATTCAAGCTTTCCTTGAAACACAGTGTTTGGGTTTTTTTCCCCTCCGAGCATATTTTTCTTGAGGCTGAGATCTGCAAGCATTACTGTAGCAAGTGAGAGCTCCTTATTGGTGGTTTCCTTGAGTATTTTTGTAGCTGGCAGTTGCACATTTGTGATATTATGCCAGTTCTTTAGTCACGTCCTGCCCCAGGGTGTTAAACCAGGCTCAATGAAATGAATCTATGGAGAAGGACAGTGCTTAAAAGGCTAAAACAATCTGCATTACATGGTAATATTTGCTGGGAAATAGACTCACGACTCTTGCTTTGTAGTCTTTGCTGTTTACTGCAGACAGAAGAGGTTAAAAGAGCTCTTTCTCCATTGTGTCCAGAGTTTTAGCTTTTGCAAAGGCTTTCTGTTCTTAAACTTTTGTAATCCTATGTACAAACAATAAGAAGGAGAAGAGAAACAGGGTGTAGTGATTTTGTTCTTCAAAGAACTGAAGGAAAAGCTAGCAAGGACCCAAGGCTGAGCAAGAGGATGCCCCATCCCTGCAGACACCCAAGGTTGGGCTGGAGGGGCTCTGAGCACTGATGGAGCTGTGGGTGTCCCTGTGCACTGCAGGGAGTTGGACCTGGTGGTCTTTAAAGGTCCCTTCCAACTCAAACAGTTCTGTGATTCTGAGAAGGAGGAAAATTATGACAGTGTTTCAAGTAGGAAATCGTGCTTGAAGAGAACACGGGAATGAATCTCTAGAAAGAAAGTGCTAGGGTATTTCCTCTCTCCTAGTAGATACTTGTGATCTGAACTAGCAGTGTGTGAAAAATCCTGTCCATGTTTTTTTGTGGCTTCAGCATGGACAAAGCAGTGATTTCCGTTACTTGGAAAGATGCCACTGGAAAATCTCTACGGAGAGAAAGCAAAGAAATCAAGCAGCAAGGGTCGGTGCCAGGAGTGGTGTGAGGAAAGCGTGTCTCAGGGAAGGGCTTACCAAAGCTGGATCGTTTTGCTGTTCAGAGGTGGTTTGATAAGTATTTTCTATGCAAGCATGCTGTCTTTCCAGATCTCTCCTACCTCTTTGTAATTTCAGGCATTTTAATTCTGCTGGGCTGCACGTGTTCCTTGTGTTCTCCAAAGGAACGCGGGAGGTTGTGCCAAACCCATCCCACCCCTAATCTGAGGTTTGGGGTACAAAGATGAATTCAGCTGCAGAGCTGAAGCCCCATGCACTGGATGCCTGGGATGTGATGTCTGCATCCATGCTGCAGCTCCTGCTGCCTTCTGCCTGATTTGCACAGGGGAAGAACTCTGCACCTGCCTGCTTTATCACTGCACCGCTTTGCCAGTGCGATACAAACCACTCTGCTACTGAATAAATACTGGTGTGGATCTGTATTCTTCAGTGCATCTCTGTACATATGTATGCAGAGATGATTATTGGACTTCCAATAACTCTTCTCCTTGAAAGCTGAGCAAGTGAAGTCCCCACAGAGACAGTTTCCTCACTGCTGCTTGCTTGATGCAGTATCCTTTGCCTGACAGCTCTGTGTGGAGTCAGAAGTGACAAAAAGCTGCAGTGCTTACAAGTCCCAGCAGCTCCGTTTAACCCAGTCAGTAAGAAAATGCTTCTGGGAGGGTGGCTCTGGGGATGGTAAAGTGGCTGTTGTGGGATTCTGTTGGCGCTGTTACTCTGCCTTATGTGATCTTGAAATGCTGTGGCTGTGGATTTATATACACAGTACCTTAATTTTTTCTCGTAGTAGGTTCTACTAATTGTCAAATTTCCCTTGCTGACTGCAGAATTGTTCCCTGTTCTGAGTTGGGAACATGATGCTTCAGGGAAGACTTTTATCTATGAAGTGTGCTGTAGAACACTTACTAATGCAAACATAAGTGTTAAAAGTGTGCTTTGGTGGAAGACAGCTTTAGTGTAATTTAACAACTAGCTTTGTGCTTGTCTGAACCCCTGCACTGAAAAATACCTGTTACAAATACCTCTGACTACGCTGTACTTACGAAAAGACATGAACCAAAGGAAGCTTTGGATATGCTGCTTCTAAAGTACTTTCCAAAGGAAACAAAGCCTGCTTGTCTGTGCTGCTGACCCATCTGCCTGCCTTGCAGAGAGCAGTTCTGTTGCTTTGGGACCTGCTGAATAAGTTGCAAACTCACAGCCAAGCCAGGGAGAGGTGTGGGTCCAGCACTGCTGTCTGCCTGTATAGATCCTGAAACCATTTATTTGGTTTTCCAGCGTCCAAAGCAGCCCAGCAAAGCCGGCAGGGATGGGCAGAAGGACGCAGAGCGGGTGATCTGTCCTGCAGTCAGCAATGTGTCTTGAAAGACAGTCAACACAAAGCATGAATCCATTGAAATAATTCTAAAACTCATTACTTTTCTTCCTCCCTACTGTCCCCAGCTTGGGGCCATTCAATAAATCCTAGTCTGAGGGTCTCCAGCGTTCTGTTCCTTCATGAATGTGAAATGGCTTGTGTGCGTGGGGAGAGACGGGTAAGTGGATGTGACACTGAGAATGGCTCTGGCTTTTATGTCCCTTAGACCTGTCTGAACCTAATGACTTTATTACAAGAGCCTGTCACAAAAATAAATCCTGCTCTGCACGTTCTGTTTTTACAGTTTAGGAGATCATTTCTTGTTACAACTTGCTGAGTAAGTGATGTGAACTTAAAAATGCCTGTGTGTACCTAAATCCTGAAATCGTAGTGCATGTTTTTGGTGCTTTAATTGTAAAAACCTAAGGCACAAAGTTTCTGAGAAGTGGTTACTGGAAATGAGGTGAGAGTTGGGGAAACAACAAAACAGAAGGAGATTTCATGGGAAAAACTTGATGAGTTTTAGAGGTTTAATGATCAGCAAGTCAATTTATGAGAGCCTTATGTTCTGAATCTATAAACATAAAACTTTATCAGATAGTGCTAGACCTCTTAAGATTCTCGGGTAATAGAAAATAGTTCACTTTTCCATCTACTTCACGGGGCAGATAGAATTTATTTAATATTGATAATCCCTTTTGCCAGAAGATGTGTGACTGAATCAGCAAAATACCAACTGAAATAAGCAATCAGTGAATGGGGTGTGATTAGGAAGTGGCATTATGAATGGAGGGCTGAACTCGTGCTTTCTTCTAAGCTTGTTTATAATCTTTACAAAAAGCAAATGAAGATCAATTCATTTCCTGGAGAAGCTTTATTTTTGGGAGGAGAACACGAACAAAGCTGGTTGGCAATCAGTCCCTGCAGTTCCTGGGCTTACTTGCCCATCGGTACAGAAGGACGTGCAAGTTTTTGCTTTTCTACTGAGATTTAAAGCCAGAACCCTTTGTGGATATGTAAGTAAAAGCTGAGAAGCAGTAAATTTGTCTGGATTAAGGAAACTTGAGCAAGCCTGAATCTGCCTGGGCACAGCAGCGTGTGCGGAGGCAGCAGCAGATTGTGGAGTGATTTGTAACGTATTGTGTTTCAGTCACGGTGCTTCGCAGCCCGATCGTGAGTAAATCATTCAATCCAATCAGTGCTGCATCCATACACCAGAATTTACCTCCCAAGTTTTCAGCTGCACCAACACGAAGCTCATAGCAGTTCTCTGTGGCGAGACCAGGAGGATGTCTGTGAGCTGGTGTGGGAGGGAGAAACGTGAATGCTGGGTTGTATTAATTAATGTGTTCGGTTTGTGCAGGTGGGAGGAGATTCGGTTGTGTGTTTGGTCTGTGTGAAGCAGGTGAAAGTCACATAGAATCACAGAATGGCCTGGGTTGGAAGGGACCTCAAGGATCACGAATCTCCAACCTCCCTGCCACAGGCAGGGCCACCAACCTCCCCATTTCATACCAGACCATGGTAGTGAAAATGGTGCCAGTTCAGAAAACCATTCAAAAGATTGAATCAGCCATAAAGAAAAAGGAAGTTGTCTCTAAAAATCAGCTGCTGCTTTTTAAATTCATCATTTTATGCTGCCTGTTAGATGGAGCAATGGCATTGTTCCAGACAGCACTGTGTTAGCCACTTTGCTTATTCACTGCCCTATGTATATACAGGGGACAGCAAGAGCATGAGTTCCTTGAGATCTGTTCTGGTAAGAAGCTCCTAAGGTAAGGCAGTACAGCAAGGATTTCATGCTACGTTTGGCTGTATCCCAACATGTCTAAGCAGGGCTGAGCAGCTGGTGGTGGGGTGCTCGTGGGTGCGATTGTCACCATGGGGTCACGGCCCTGAGCGGCTCGGTGAGGGTTTGCTTCCTGGAATGTGTCCATCTGGTGCAAGTTCAGCCGAGGTCTGTCTGGGATCAAAGGAGAGGAGAGGCACTGCTCCCGAAAATAGCTGCATCAGCCTGTGAGCAAGGCAGCCACGTACTTCTAGGAGAGCAGGGTGGCATGAGTTGTCCTTTGGCAGTGCCACTGTTTCTGCACTGACCTCAACAAGAGCTCAACTTCATCTTACGCTGAATGTCTGTTAATTAGCTGCATCCGGCATCGTGTCTCCATGATCAGCTACACAGGTAGGTGACACCTCTAATAGAGAGTGTCAAAGCATACACTGCTAATTTACTGCTTTACAATACTGCCTTTCACACGGTGATCTCTGAGCACTTATGAGCTCGTAATGTGGAGGATTTGGTTGCCCCTTTCCTGTTCCTCTGCTCGTGATGTTGACTGGCCCAGTGCCCATATGTCCCGAGTTGGAGCTTGGATCTGTTCATCTCCTGGTGGGAGGAGGCTGTGCAATGCCAATTTCACAGCCTCTTCCTTCGATCCGTGCATATTTTGGCAATATTCAGCCCAGTTCAGAGGGGACCATTTATATAACAGACTGACTGAAAAATGAAAAAGCTCGTAGATGTTCTTTGTGTTTGTTGGGCTTTGCCCAGGATTGCAGGTAGGTCACCAGGTTGGCACTGCCATCACTGCACGACCTGTGGGCTTTGTTCCTGAGTGCCACTGACCTCCTGTGGCCTTGGGTTGGCTGCCTCATTTCTGCAGTTCCTCATATCAACCCCTTGTTGATAACAGGAGCTTTGAATGGCATCAAGTGGTGCTTAAATCATCGATGCCTTAATTAAGAGGAGAGCAGCCTCCTCCTTCTGAAGTCTCTTGACAGACCAGGAGTCCCCGCTTGTGCTGTGGGCTTCCACAGTGTCCAGATTCACCTCCCTGCAACGTGGCCACATGGGACAATGGCACCAGGCTGTGCCCAGCCCTGCATTGTCACGGTGTGATTTGTCCTTATGGGACAGATAAGGAGCAGGTGAAGAGCCCAGGGCTCTACACGAGAAGCAGAGACAGCAGACGTCGTTAATTGAGCTATCCTGGAAAGTATGGGTCTGGTGATAGGCACCCAAAGTCCAGCTGTAGGTTTACAAACCAAGCACGTGTTTTGTGGGCTCTTGAGGCCCTTCTGCACAGAAAGAGCCTGGGTGTCCCCCCTGTATAATGGGTTGAAATGTCTTAAAAGGTCACTGCTCTGACACTGCAGTCTTGGAACCAATGAGTCCAAGCTTCCTAGGCACCGAGGGATCTATTGATGCCTTTATTTGCAGGATGATGCTCGCTCCAGCTTGGTTTTATAAGAGCTTGACCGAACTGTAATCCGTGTGATAGTTAATTCTGGGGAGAATTCAACTTAATGTGCAGAAATTCTAAACAAGTTGACTTGGTTGCACCTTTGCTTTAATGTTACAACTCCATATGTCACTGTGGGAGAGGCATTTAAAAGCATGTGAGCTTGTTAAGTTGAACTCTCTGCTGCCGAGGCACATTTTGCAGGAGAAGCTACAAAATCCTGTAAAAGCTGTGCCAACATATTTGAACACTTTCACGAGGCTTACTGTTTTTAAGGGCCGTAAGTAACAAGAATCATTTATTCTACTAATCAAAAGAATATTTGCCTATTTAAATATTCAAACCCTCAAGCCTGTACGAGAATGAAATGTCAGTGAGGGATAAGCTTATGAGAAGCACGTTAGCTGGATTTATTTTGTGTGATGGCCAGCAAGGAAATGATTAATAACTAACTTCAAGAACCAGAATTGGGAGCTACTGGGTGCTCAGAATTAAAAGTAAAAAAATAGAGAAGAAAAAATCCAGCCACTGTGGTAAGAAGAACAGGAGGAAATCTGTGAAAAAGCAGTCTTTGAGGTCTTTTATGAAGAAGTGTGGTCTCTATAATCAAAGCCACTAAAGTCCTTGTCTGCTTTGTTTTACTCTTTAGGCACCAGCATGAATTTTTTATACTTAATTCTGTCTGACCAGTTTGTGTCTTATGGCTGGATCACACGTATGAGATGGGGAGGATCATATCATGGAATCCTAGAATGGCCTGGGTTGAAAAGGACCACAATGACCATCTAGTTCCAACCCCCTGCTGTGTGCAGGTCGCCAACCAGCAGACCAGGCTGCCCAGAGCCACATCCAGCCTGGCCTTGAATGCCTGCAGGGATGGGGCATCCACAGCCTCCTTGGGCAGCCTGTTCCAGTGTGATCCAGTCGGACTCCATCAGTAGATGTAGGGGTAACTTCAGAAAGAGCTGTGGGTAGAACTGTAGGGCGCTGTGCAGGCATGGCTGCTTGTCCTTCTTCGTGGTAGTTTCTGATGTTGGAATCCCAAAAAGGATGTGTGTGTTCTGTCACCTCTGCGCCGTGCAGAGCAGTGCATTGAGCAGACCTGAAGGGCATTTCTTCAAAGATGAGTAATGGCATGGAGTCAGAGCTAATGATGATGTAGCCATTAGACAGAGACAGTGCTCATCCATCAGTCTGAATGCCTGGAAGGCTGGCACGGAGGGCTTCTGCTGCTGAGCCCCTCTGCCTTGTGTTAGCCGAAGCAGCAAGTCCATCAGTACTGGCTTGTGGCTGTCTGTGCCTCCTAACTTCAGAGGATAACAGAGCTCTTTGTGCTCCCAAAACTTACCTTGTGTGATGCTCGCCCTGTGACAGCCATTAGTCAGACCAATTAAACTGTTCCAGTGGCTGCAAGAAAGCAGCCCACCGTTATTTTGTTGACCTTTTCTTCTGTGTGTGTTTTCCATACTCGACATCCATCCAAAGCAGAGCCAGTCCTGCTTGGTAATGCAGTGTCTGTCCTTTGTATGGGAAATCTTACCTGCTTCCTGCTGGGGGAAGGACACAGAGCAATGAGGAGGCAGGGGAGGGCTGAACAGCAAGGGGAAAGTAAGAAATAACCTTATTTTAAAGTGATAAAAAGGTTATGCAGCATACTTCTGGGTTCCTGGTCTGCTAGTAATTCATTTCTGGGCAATTGCATGCATTATTCTGCATCACCTCTCCATCTGTCAAGTAGAGACCGTTCCTGCTGTTGTGGAAATGGGAAACTTAAAGTTTGCACTTCGCTTAAATCTCTGAATAGGATGTGCTGCTCCTCGTGTCAACAGTTACCTTGCACTGATGTTGAAGATGAGTAAGTACTGATGCTGTCTGGAGTTGTCAGAGGGGATGAGGCTTTGAACTCGTGCCTGTGCCTGCTCACTGCCCTGCCACACAGCACATGGGCTCAGGAGCTGTTTCCCTCTGCAGGCTGCAGTGGTAGTACTTGAGCTGGATCCACAGCAGCTGGCATGCTTTTGATGCCTTACTGCACTTGTGTATGTTTTATCTGGAAAACTTGCCTTGCTCATGGCTTGCACCAAGGACGTGGTGCCACCAGATCACTGTGTGCTCATTGGATGTGTTTGGGTTGGATCAGGGTCCTCAACTGCTGCTCATTTGGGTAAGGCTGGAATCAAGGGCAGGCAAGTGCTGGTAGCAGTGGTAATGGGAGGACAGCTGGACTAGATAATCTTGCAGATCGTTTCCAACCTTGTGATTCTATGATTCTGTGACGCCATGCACTGCCTCTGGCTTTCGTCCAGTGTTTCCTGTCCTTCAGTGGCTGGCCAGCTGTGTGCTTAAGAACTAAACATGCAACTTAAGGGAAGCTGCAGTTGTCTCTTAGCAGGCTTTGATTTGACTGGCACCAGGTCCTGCCCAGCTCCCTGCTCAGCTTCTCTCGTGCTGCAGGGCATGTCTGAGGGCTTCCTTTTGCAGGAAGATTTGGTTTTCCATTGACATTTTTAAACATTTTGTTTGCCTTCCTTGCTGATGTAGCAGCATTCCAGGCAGCAGGGCACAGAGCTGGATGCAGAGCTGGAAGTGACCTTTGGAGAATGGGTTGTGCTGATGGGGCTTTAATAGCACCATCTGGGTTCTGTGCCTGCAGTAGCAGATACTTTTCCTTCAGTGGCATTTCTCTCCTATTTCTTTACCACCTGACACTCCTCTCAGTTCATCTGTCTCTGGGTTTTCACCAAAATCTCTGCATTGGTTTTTTTTTTTTTTTTTTTTTGCATCCTCATTGCATGGTTGGAGTGATGGCTCCAGACTGATAATCCATGGTGAATGGAGAATGGAAATATTCTCTAGAAATAAATCACTAGGAAATTCACGTTCTGGATGGATTGTTTTCAGACAGCCTGTTGAATTCTGTTTGTTTTTTCTTTACTAAATCCAAGTATTGCCCTTAAAACATGGAGCCTGTTTGAAACCGATGGCACATCCCATCCGGAGCAGACTTCTCAAATTTATGGAGTTCTGCCTTCTCGCTAGGAGTGAGAACAGCTATACTTTCTGCTTAATGGTTTTTAATCTTCACGTAAAGTTTGGGTAGGCATATTTATATATGGATTTGGGAGGAAGGACTTTGCAGACGGTACAGCTGGGACAAATTAGGAAAAAATGATGGCCGTAATGATTTGAGGTACTGCGGAAAATAGATGTGCGTGCTGCCAGGAGTGGATGAGCTGAGCCTATTGCAGGAGGAGGCAGATTGCTGCTGGACTCAGTTGGTGCCATGACTGGGATCCGTGGTGATGGGGTGTGGGTGGCAGTGGCGTGATGTGGGAGCAGGCTGTCCCACTGCTCCTGGGCTCCGTCTGTGTCTGGGTGCTGTTTTTCCTGCAGCACGCTGTCGTTGTTGCACAGCCTGATTTTTGTTGTTGTTGTTTGGAAATGTGCTGACTTGATTAATGCAGCCTGACGCACACCAAGCTGTTCCCCATAAACTCGGCCCTTCCCCCACCTCCTCTTTTCATCCTTTATTTGTTTCTCAATGGCTTCTTGCATAAAATTGTCTCAGTAAAAAAATAATAACAATAAAAAAGCCTCCCTGTAAATATATTTTATTCCACGTGCTCTTGATTGCAAGGTCAGGCTTTTGTGTAGGACAAAGATCTCTGACCAAAGAAAGGTGAAGGGGACCGGGGGTGGAATAAAACCCCATTTCCTACTGTTGGAGATCAAGTGATGCTTCCCAGTGGTTGCTCAGCTTGGGCTTTATCTTCAGCCCTGATGCTGTGCATTGGGAAGGCAAAACTTAAAGAGGGTTTTGTCAGTGTGATTTAAGGGGGCATAGTCAAGCATGATTTAATGGGACATAAAATGCCTCTTACTCTGATGTCCCATTGATCTAAATGAGAGACAAAGCCGTAAGGGCTCTGTATCTTTTTGCTATTAATCCATGATATTTTGATATAAATCCTGCAAGCAGGTGCCAGCCTACATTAGCTGAAGAGAGTAGGATTTAGTGAGGAAAATGTCACTGTGTAACCTGTGCTAATTAGCTCACAGGTGTTGGCAAGTGAGCGTTGTTCTGAGCTTTACTGATGGAGTGTTGCTCATCTGGCAAAGAGGAAATGAAGGACCAACTGCAGACTGCTTGATTTTGTTTCCAGTTTGAGGTATTTCCTGATATACAGGGCCAGGTTCTGCCCTTGTATTCCAAAATTGCCTTTTGGTAATGATGGATGACTGGAAGTGGGCAAATTTATGTTAAAAAGAGTTGCTGGACTTTCACCCCAGAAAGGCTGTATTGTATTGATCTCACCATCATCGTATTTACATCAAAAAGTTTTCAAAGTATTTGCAGTTGTTGTTTGAGAAATCCATCCTTCCTGGGCTGGGAGTAGAGCCACCAGCAGATATGGTGTGAGCTGAGCGTTAGAAATAAAACCTGAGGTCGTTTTCCTGGAAGATGAGAGGATCTGCAGAGGCTTTCTAGTCTACTTAGAGATGTGTTTGCATTGGTTTTAGTTCAAGTTCTCAATAAGCTTGGCAAAAGCCTTGGGACAGCCAGTTTCTTCCAGCACTTCTTGCCTTTCTGTTAGCCTCATGTTCCCTTGAGAATGTTCTAGAGGATCACTTCCATCTCACTAATTTGCACATCCCCGAGGAGACAGGGCTGGTGTGTGTGCTGCCTTCTGGATGCTCAGCCTGAATCCTGCATGTGGACGTGGTCTGGGCTCTGCATTTGCAGGCTGCAGTCACCCAAATGATGTCAGAGGGGAAGGTTTTCACTGAGAGTTTCTCACTGTTCTGCCCTGAGAGGCTGTGGATGTCCCATCCCTGAAGGTGTTCAAGGCCAGGTTGGATGGAACTCTAGACAGCCTGGTCTAGTACTTGATCTAGCTGTTGGCAGCCCTGCCTGTGGCAGGGGGTTGGAATTGGCGATCCTTGGAGTCCCTTTCAACCCAAGCTGTTCTGTGATTCTATGATTCTATGAAGTGCTTTGTCACCTGGAGGTGAATGCTGTCTCAGCCTGAACCTTGGGACTTGTCCCTGTCTGCTGTTCCTCTTGGGTTCACCTGAAGCGCTGAGCGCTGCAGGGTCTGGATCAGTCCGTGTTGTGTTTAAAATGCTTGGAAGGAAAAAAAAAAATCAAACAGCAAACCAAACCACTTCCATTCCTTTGTAGTCATTATTCCTGCTGCTTTAACAAGTTCTCTGCTGACCCTTCTAGTTGGGTCGGAACCTGAGCGCTCCTCCTGTTGCTGGCCCCGTAGAGCGCACAGCAGCAGGTGCTCTCTGGCATGCATGGATGAAAAACATGGCCCACGCATGAGTTTGGCTGCAGGCAGAAGCTCTGCTCAGCACAGCTGCTTCGTGCACCTCAAGGGCCCTCAAGAGGGCCCCAAGAGGGCTGACCCACCTGAGGTTAGCTTGGTTTTAAAAGGCTGCTTTCCCTGCTCCAGCGGTTGCAACCACAGCAACCAGCATGGGGTGTTTATGTACAGGGCCTCCTACAGGGAGTTGCACAGGGACAATGTGGGCGTTGAGGTGTCTGCTCCTTTCCTGACTTCTTGTCTCTCTGTAATGCTGTTCTCCAGCCCTCGGCCACTGGGTGAGGGAAACGGTGAGCAGAAGATGAGCCTCAAAGGACTTGCTTTGGATTTTGCCCCAAACCACTTTTATCACACGCTGAGTATTCCCCAGAAACGTGGCCTGGGGACCAGAGGTGTGCAGTCATTAGAAGGAAACACTCCTGATCTTGTGACCACTTTCCCTTCAGCTTAGCAGGTACTGACAGCTATGAAAAGCAGGTTTTTAATCTCTCCCTGTTTAGTTTGACTTTTGTGCCAGGATTGCAGGGTCAGTTGTGTTCATTGTTAAGAGAGATCTGCCTTCTGGAAGATGTTTTTCAGCATTTGAGAGATTCCTTTTTGTGGAAAGCTTGGATTGCTTTAGGGTATGCAACAGTTAAATCAGGAAATACAACCTTGTTTTCATCCAACATGCTTGTTAACTAAAGAGGAATCATAAAGAACTGTGTTTCTGTGCAAATCTCTGTCTCCAGTGTCTCTTCTTGGAGCACAGAGACTGCCTGCTGTTGCCTAAGAAACACCCAGCACAATTAAATACGGAGTCATTGCTGGGGAGTCAAGGAGCTTGAAGCTGCTCCTAGACTTCGGTCCTGCATTGTTCTACCTTTGCTTACCTGGGCAAGATCTAGTTGGTAAATGCTCCCTGCAATTCTGTGACTGCTGATGTTGCATGGCTAATCCAGCTTCAATGGGGAGAGGGAGCAGAACAGCTAATTTTCTTGTTCTTCCCCCTTTGTAACAGGGGAAACTGACAAGTTAGGTTGAATTGTTTAAAGTAGGGAACATGTTACTGGCTGGGGTGCAAGCTGATGGGGAGAATGGAAACACCTTGCATCTCTCTGCCACCAGTACCACCTCTGACAACAGAATTGTGCCCGAGCAGATGTTCAGCCACCAAACCAAAGCTGGAGTTAAGCAATGACTTCTGTAACCCAGGGAGGTGATCTCAAAGCTGTGGTTTAGCCTGTACTGACTGTGAAGTATAAAGACCCCAGTTCACAGCAGCGCCCTGCTGGGATGCTTCAGAGACAGAAGCGTGTTCAGAAGAATCTATAAAGAGAGCTAAAAATGTGTATTAAAACTATTTAAACGTGGGTTGTTTTGTATTCGTTTCATACCATGACAGATGGGAGAAAGTTCACAAGTGTGGTTTAAGAACTAAACTCATATCTGAGCATCAATTAATCTTGACATGGAGTAGCAAAGCGGAGCTTCCTTCTAAATGGGAAAGGCTTCCTCTGTTCTGGCAGCTGTGGACATACAGATATGCAAACACAACCTCAGCTGAGCGAGCTGTTTGCACCCTGCCTTGGTGAGCCAGGAGGATGCTCTGTGGTGCTGCCATCTCTTCCTGTGCAGTGCTGATGAAATCACACCCAGGCAGCCAAAATACCGCGCAGAACTGTCAGTGCTGTGCCTTAACTGCTGCCCATCAGACGTGTTCCCAATGCTGAGTGCTGCAGCACGCTCTGCTAACCTCATCTCTTTCTTTCCCCTTTGTGCTGCAGGTGCAAAGAGCTGAAGTACAGCAAGGACCTGCCCCAGATCTCCATTATCTTCATCTTCGTCAACGAAGCGCTCTCGGTCATCCTGCGGTCGGTGCACAGTGCTGTCAATCACACGCCGGCCCACCTGCTGAAGGAGATCATCCTCGTGGATGACAACAGTGATGAGGGTTAGTGCTGGGGTGTGGGGCACCAGCACAGGAGGAGTTTTGGTTTCCTCACGTCTCAGATTTGCTTTCCTCAGATCTCATGCAGCGTTGCGTTTCCTTTGGTTGTGGTGATGCTGCTGGCAGCCTGCAGTCTGACAGGGTTGTTCTCCCCCTGTTCTGTTTCTTCAGCTTTTGTAGCAAAAACTGAAATAGAATCAAACCAAAGTTAACATCTGCAATAATTACTGATTGGAATTGTAATTAAAAACTGGAAGTCTGCAAAGGAAACTAGAGAGCAGTCTTACCTTTCTCTTCATTGGAGCATTCACAGGTTCTGGTTTCGGGTGTATCTTTGTTTTGGTCACAGCGCTCTGCTTGTTGCAGGGGATTACCTCTAAATAAGAGGCAGAAGGACAAGACCCTGGAGCACAGAGATCCAGTTCTGCTTTGGCTCCTCACAGCGGTGTTACACTCTGCATTTCCTCTTTGTGTGCCTCAGTTTCCCTATTTACAACAAAACTCCAGTTTAAAAAAAAAATGTATATATATACTTTTGGTTTTTTTTTTAAATATATGGGATCTGCAGAGATCCTCATTCCTCTTATATGTCGTTTTTGATGTGAGAAAGATTTGTGCAGAGGAGGAAACCAGCGCACCAGACACACACAAGTTCAAGCCATGACAACTCTTGGAGAGAGGTGTTAGGTTTCCCATGTTACCTTTGTGTTTTGATTCAGCCTTCTTACAGGCACTGCTGAATATCTTCCCTTCTGGCTTTTGATTACAGAAATATGCAGGGTGTTTAATTTCATATGGCAATGTTTTCAGTCTTGGATTCTTCCCAGGTTTGTTCTTCCAGTGTACAGTTGGATAACGTCATGAGGGTAGTTAAAATCTCATGAAGACCAGCAAATGGTTGTTGCTTTGATTGCTGCCTTCATTTGCATTGCATGCTTTTGGTATTATTTAAAAATAATAATAATAATAGACACGGGCTGTGGATTCCGTGATGAGAAAAAACAGGGCACAGGATGAGGAGAGCTCGTTTCCAAAGGAAGTCTGAGAGGTTGCTCGTCTGTCTGCAGCGAGATGAGATGGTGTGCAGCGAGCTACTCAAGCCTGTAAAAATAGGCACCCAAATATCACAGTAATGAGCACCATAGAAAGCTGATGAATTATGATTACCAGTAGAAGAAACAAGAGGCCAGCTCCTCAGCTGATGAAAATCGCAGCAGCTCTGGTGCAGAAGCTGAGCTGACGTTCACTGGTGAAGCTGTAGGATTTCAGAGCTCAGGTATCGGTTTGGATATTGAAGAGAAAGTGCAGGCGACCTCTTGTTGTGGTATTGCCCAGTCTGAATCACCAAAACGAGACGTTCCTTCTCCAAACTGAGCCATACCAATGGGGTGAAGAGAAGAATTCTCTTCATTAGAGAACCTCCTGGTAATGATTGCTGAGTTTTTCCACACGCTGCCACACACTGACAAATGTGCTTCTAAACAGCCTCCACTCTGCAGTTCGCATCACTGACATCCAGTCAGGGACTCTGGAGGCACTATTAAAAGACAGGAGACAATGAAATGAATCCTTTCAAAAAGCATCAACCCCAAGTAAATTGAGACTGCTGGTGTTGAGGATGCAGGATGGAATCTGTTTGTCCTCAGCTGAGATTGCAAGGCAGGGCCTTTCCTGGTGGCTTGTACGAGGGTGGTGGCTTGCAGGAATGCTGTACCAGCACTGGTATTAGCAGGGTGATAGCAGGGCTCTCGTACCTGGAGGGTTCCCTCTGTGTACCTGTTTTTGTGCTGCTTGAGCTCCCTGTGCTGCAGTGCTCTGTGGGAGCTGGCCAGACTGGGGGAGATGCAGAGAAATGACCCACTCTGATTGAGGGGTGGAGGAGCTTTGTAAAACCAATTTGCACGCCTGGGCAGTTTGTGCTGTGTCCCACCACGAGGATGCATCACTTCCATCAGTGAGCATTCCTCATAATGGGATGGTGTTGTACAAAACCCGAGCACCAAAGTGCTACTGTCCTCAAAAGCATTCCGATGGAAATATGAAAGGAAAACGGGGCAAGGCATAAGGAGATGCTGTTATCCACCAGGGTTAGTTAATAATGTTGGAGCTATGCTGCTGAATCTTTGTGGGCGTCATAACAAATGAGATTTTGAAGGGGGGGATTTGGAGGAAGGTAATGAGGTAACTTGGCAGATGTTTATGGAGAGCTCCTCCCAAGCGTGTAATAACATAGAGTTTTTCTGTAAAAGAAATGATACAAACCAACACGTAGCTCTTGGACCTGTGCACTCGCTCTCTGCATCATCAAGGAGTCTCAATGACAGCAAAGAAATATTAATGGCCATAATATTGTCATATTAATTTGCATTAATGGTAGGAAATAATTGTGAGCAGCGATAGTAACATCTTACAGTTGATGCTTCAGATATTGCAAACAAAGTCATTATAATATATGGATTTATCTCTACCGGAAAATAATTACAGGAAAATAGATTCTCATGAGCTGTGAGATTTAGAGATGACTCCTGGAGGAGTAAGCACTTGTGCCAAGGATGCCAGCAAGGATGGAGCTGTGCGTGTGCATTTTCCACTGAATGAGACAAGGGCAGAGTTGTAGGGGTTGGAAGGGACCTCTGGAGATCCCCCAGAGCAGTTCCCTACAGCAGGACATCCAGGAAGATGTCCAGGTGGGTTTTGAGTATCTCCAGGGAAGACTCCCTCACCTCTCAGGGCAACCTGTCCTGGCACCCTTACAGCAATGAACTTCTTTATGTTCAGATGGAAATAACCCTTGTTCTGGTTTGTGCCCATTGCCCCTTGTCCTGTTGCTGGGCACCACTGAAAAAAGCCTGGCCCAAGAAATTGCTAGAGTTGGTTGTGAGCATGGGTCGGTTTCTATGGCATATGGCTTGTGGCTGAGCCTGCATGAAGTTTTGGGGCTCAGCTTTGTGCACCAGAAAGGAGATGGACTTTCTGAGGGCAGAGGCCCAAAACCCTGGTGGTTTCCTGGAGGTAACTTCTGGGCAAGCACCTGGAGGGCCAATGGAAGCCCATGGCTCTGGACCATGGGCTGTAGGGTGCTGTGTTTTCATGTGTTTTGTGCTGGAAAGCATTTTTCCGTTTTTCCCACATACAGGAATATGTATAGGTGTCATAGAATCACAGAACAGCTGGGTTGGAAGGGGCATGAAGGATCATCATGTTCCAACCCCAACCAAGAGCCCTGAGATTTCCAGGTCAGCTTCATGTTTTGGAGTCAGTCACAGGGCTGGAGGTGAGAGCTGAGTGTTGCTCTCAGCTTTGTTGTAGTGCCATTTAGAGAACAATGTTGCACAACGTAAAACTGTGCAATGAGAGATGAAAAGTTAATAAACAAGGGTTTTCTGATTCTTTGTCTGTGAGCTGTAAGGAGATAAAAGATGCAAAGCTATTGCAATGGGAAGAAATCTCTTCTCGAAGGAAGAAGTGTGAGGAGTTGTAGTTGGAGCCCCCATCCCCCTTGAACTGCGTGTCACGCTTTGTAAAGACTTTTTTGGAGGTTTCTTTTGTTTGTTTGTTGCAGGGGTGTGATTACCAGGCTGGTGTGCAGGCTGTGTTCCGCACTGATAAGGTGTTTCCCAGCTTGTTGGAGGGATGTGGCCGCCTGCCCCCGAGATGCTGCGTTATCTCACGCTTGCACACTTTGTCTGAGTGCGTTGCTTAAATCAACACCTGCTTTTTCGTGCTGTCTTTTAATGTTTTTAATCTGGGGTTATATCTCTTTGAAAAGCAAACTCCTTGGTATCAAAGGAAACCTTTGGATGAAAGGCTGCTCGGAGCAGCTGGCTGCACCCAAGGGTGCGTGCTGCTGGTTGCAGTTTAGCTCGGTGCAAGGCATGAGCTGTGGCTGGGTGCATCACTTTCTTGTTTTGCAGCACCACCAGCAGTGTACGTGTGCTCCCCTGGGGGCTGGCTCACACGTTAGAGAATAGTTTCAACAAACTTCTAAGAAGCTGGGTCTTATCTCAGCTTTTCCTGGACGTCGGTCCCATCTGAGTGCCTGCTCATTCCAGTTGCTCTACGTAAATGTGGGTTGCTTAATTGCAACAGACCTGGTGCTGTCCCACGGGTGTTCAGTACTGGTGCTTTCAGGCTCTGCTAAAGAGCAGAGGGGGCAGTGAAACTAGTTGGTTTGTCCCTATTTCGTGGGCTTTGGTCAGATGAGAGATGTGCAGCTGAAGGCACTCAGTGTTCTAGCCTTGCCTCTATCTGAGTAGAACCAGCCCAGCCTGTCTGTGTTTGGGAATTGGTTCACACACCTGCTCCCCTGTTCACACTTACCTCTTTGATATTTGTGCACAAACATGAAAAGCTTTGGAGGCTCACCTGGATCTGAATCTCGCTGCCATAATTCTCATGGCCATTTGTTGATCATTGAAGGAGTTTCCTCCGTGGGTTCCTGACCTGTGATGGCTGTGGCACTTCAGGCAGGTGAGGCACTTCAGACAGTGCTGCTGTCCCCATGGCACGGGGCATTCCCAGCCCTAACCCACATGCCCTGCAGTGTGTGGGCTTTCTGATAAAGCCTCCGTAGACTTTTCCCACTTGGCTCAGCCTGGCAAACACTGCCATGTTTTCCTTCGGGGTGTAGAGGAGGTGCAGTTCCTCTGGCCATCTGGTGCCATTGGTTTTTGCTCCTACCTTACTGTGCCACTGGGTAGTTCCCATCTTGAGGGGATTTGGGAAGGACTGGGCAGGATTTGCAGCACAAAACACAGAGCAGTGGATATTCCTGGAAGTTCCCATGGCTGCTTCAGGGCTGCTGTCCGTGACACAGCTGCTTGGAGTGGCAGCCGGTGGCTCTGTCTCTCTGGCAGGCCTATTTCCCAAAAGGCTCATGTAGGTGACAAACCACTTTGCAATACATAACATAAGTCATTACAGCTGACAGCTGGAATTTTTAATAGAGCAACAGGTCTATTGGATTCTACTTTCTTGGACTCGCCTTTCAGTGAGGATCAATACAGACAGATGGAGAACAAAAGGGAGGATTGAAATTGAACCTGCTGGCATTTTCAGTTCAGTTTCTTTCTTCAAAACTTCCCTGGAAATGTCTCATGCAGTGGCAAAGACCGAATGTTCACAGATACCTCAATGTGCAGGTATTGATTGCATCTGTAACGAATGAGATTCAGGAATGATGTGGGTGTGCTGTGGAGGAGCACCCCTGGAGTTTGACCCATGCAGATACCTTGTGAGCACATGGGCTGCACTGACACTGCTTTGATGAGGATGAGGGGGAGTGGGGCAGCCGCTGCTCTGCTCCCACCGTGGCTCCTTTTGGTTGTCTCTTTGCATCCAGAGTTCTTCTCTGAGCTGCATACCGTGCTGAACTACTCACTGGTGCAGTATGCTGTGGATATTCTCATTTTCAGCAACGAGCTGATACGAGCAAAAGCATTGCAAGTACATAGCATAAGGCAGAGGCAAGGAGAACAGCGGCCAGATGCTTCCTCCCTCGCTGTAATTTGTGTGGAGTACTGAAAATAGCAGGTTCAAAGGCCAGATTGCCAGTCTGAGGGAAAGCTGACTCTATTAAGCAAGGCTCATGGCTATTCCCCTGTAGTGGAAGTCACTTAATTCCTGGCATATTATTTCAGCCCTCCTAACCTTCCTGATATAGCTTAGGGATATGCTGCAGAGATGCAGGAGTTGGAGGTGAAACACTTCGGAAGTTGGTGGCAGATGAAAAGGTTTGCTGCTGCCAACCTTACTGTAGCAGTGCTCCGGATTCCAGCCTGGATCTGTGCTTTCTGACAGCACGACACATCCAAAGCCCAGCCCACTATTGAGCCTGCTCAGTAGGTTATTACCTATTTAGTAATATCACCTGTTTGGGTGCTAAGTGGGAGTCTCCTAATCCCCAAAGTGCTCTGGCATCGTGCTTACACCTGCTGAGCACCATGCTCTCCTGCAGAGCTGTTGCCCACCTCGGAGGCTTCAGACACCAACCAAGGGCAGCACAGATGGCGCATCTGAACAGCTGATTCTCACCCCAGGGTGCTCAGGGCTGCGGCAGACTGGGAGAGAAGAGAGGGAGTGAGCCCAGAAATCTGCCCAGCGTTGTTCCACTTCACACAGTTCCTCCCTGGTTCACTAAATCTATACCCTCCTTCTAGCTGCTCAGACAGTTCCCAGGAACGTTTCTTCCTCTTTCCCTTCAACGAGGAAAGCTTAAAATTCCAATTTGTTGAAAGTGGTTTTAATAGTTCCTTCTAGCCTGCAATGCTATGGTCTGCAGCATTAATGACAAAAAGACACGAGAGGCTGTGCTGTGCTTGTGGGGCTTCATCTGCCAACAAGTCTGTGTCCCTGTCTCCTTAAAATCATTCAGAAGAGTTGTTGTCTCCATAAAACACTGGTTTTTCTCCGAATGGCTCAGCATGAAATGGAAGTTGCTGAGTTATGTGTGTATGTGATGCAGATGCTTTGAGTTGAGGAAGGGGCTCATTTGCTTTATTCTTTTTATTCCCATTTCAGCATAAAAGAGAAATGAGACTTTGGGGAAATTGGTATGTGAGGGGAACAATGCCAGTCTGAAGGAAGCACATTTTATGTGCTTAGGAAAAGGAGTGGAGGGAAAGGGAGTCAATGCTGCCGTATCCTCTGAGGGTATCCCAGGCTGGCCCAGCAGATGGGCCTTGCTGTTGACTCATTTGCTCCCTGATTGCTGTTTCCTTCCTGCAAGAATGGCTTTGTTACTGACATGTGCTGTATGCTGTGGATTGTGTATATCTAGGAGGTAATAAAACCTTCGCTTGGGGTCACTGACCATATCTTGGACCTGATGTCTTGGAGCATTATAGGAATCAAAGACCCTCATGGCGTTAACAGTGTGTGCTGGTAAACTGTAGTTTTACCTAGGTCTTACAGAGCACTTTTCATCAGCAGATCTTTGTGCATGTCACTGATTCACCGGGAGGTGTAAGGACCAAGGTAGAGGCAGAGCACTAGAGTCCAGCACAGAGGGTGATTTTTGTAACAGGAGGCTCTGTACCGATGTAGTAGGGCACAGTTGTAAACTGGTGTGTTCCGTTAGTTTTCTCTGTTGTCTGTGGTGGTTGGATGTTCATTCATTTATTGTTTGCTTTCTTTTTGGAGTGTTGGGCACAGCATGTTGAAATCTCCCTTGGGAAGCTGGAAGGATGCACGTGACACACAATGACAGGTGATTGCATTATGTCCCTGAATGGGGTGGTTCTCAATCCCAGGACCTCCAACCAAACCTTGAACTGAGAATCTCAAATGGGGCAGTAGAGATTTTGGAGACTTTTCCAAACAGTTGAAAAAACGTGCTGCTCTTTGCAGCCTTTCCAACCTTTCTTATACTCCCAGGTTCAAAAATTCTGTACCTCTCTTTTCACAATGTGTAACTTGTACCTACCATCAAGTTCAGTGCTGGTAATGACTGCAGGCTGACAGCTCCATCATGTTCTCAGCCACAGCACATGTACAGGCTTGGGTAGCACAATTATATGATCTGCGGTTCCAATGAGCATTAAGACACAAAGGATGAAGGTCTTCCAAACAAAGCCAAAACCTCTTTAATTCTATCAGAGTCCGTTCAACGTCAGGTTTAACAAATGCAAAACAGCATTAACTCAAATCTAAGGTAGTTTCAGGTGAATATATCCATTCTGGCGGTGGTGTCAGGGTGCAGGGGGTTACGTTAGGTGGAAGCTTTACAACTTTTCAGTGGGTTTCTGGTGCTTCTTCTGGCAGAGGAACTGAAGGCACCGCTGGAGGAGTACGTCAATAAGCGGTACCCAGGGCTCGTGAAGGTGGTGCGCAACCAGAAGAGGGAAGGCCTCATCCGAGCGCGCATCGAAGGCTGGAAGGCGGCCACGGGCCACGTCACCGGGTTCTTCGATGCCCACGTGGAGTTCACTGCTGGCTGGTAGGTGCGAGGACGTCGATGGGGGGCAGCCCGTCGTTTTGTTAGGATGCATGAGAGCATTTCCACACGCACCTTAATCCTGTCTTCCTTCCGTGCTGAGCGGTCGCTAATGGGACACGTTGGGATGACACAGGGAAGGTCTTATTTATATTAATTGTTAGTGCTCTTGTTTACTGTCATCGTTTCCTAGTCTCTTGTTTGATGTTTCCCTGTTTCTCCCTCGCTTCTAGTTCGTTGTTCACATTGATTTCCAGTTCTCTTAGGCCTAAGAACTCTAAGTTTAAAAAACAAAAAGCCCAGACAGCAGGGGATTGAGAAAGAAAGCATTTCCCGCATTCTTGCCCTTTGCAGCTGGATCCCACTGGGGGAGGCTGATGTCTTAGATTGATTTGTTTTCTTCTGCAGCTAGGAATAAGTGCAGAGGTGCAGAAGCAACAGAGGTATTTCATAAGGACTCTTTTCCAGAGGGATCAGAAACGTGTGGGTTCAAGTGGCTGAAGTTTCTGTGAGTGTAGATCGTGAAAGGAAACAGAGTGGTTTTTCTCTCCTACCATGTGTAAAAAGTAAATAGCCCATGTTTAGGAAACTAGGTGTAGAGGAGACTAACTTGTGTCCAATTTGAACACGAAGAAACATCCACTATAAAAATGCTTCAACATTCAACTCTGCAGCTCAGAGATCTGTGCAGTCATTGGAGTTTTTATAATAGCAGCACATCAGGAGAGTGTATTGAGGAGTCATTACTTATGTTGATATCTGCCCAACTAAACATTCCTCTCCTCAGGTCATTAGGTCTCCACACATGCTTTTATTGGTATACTGAGAAAGTCACAGTTTACTGAACTCTTGAAATAGCTTTTGTAAGGGATGGAGTGGTTCTGCAGCAAAGACTCGGCTCTGGCACTGCATAGCTGCTGCTGTTGCTGTTCTTCTATGGAAGGAGTCTCCAGATGGTCATTGAGTGCCTTCTCTGTATTGCTCTGCCTGCAGAGTCAGTCCATGCTGCAAATCCAGCCCTTAGTTGATGGTTTGTCCAATTTCTTTGCTACCTCAGTGAAGATATCAGGAAAGCTCAGTTTAAAAACATGACAATTTTGAAAATTAAAAAGTTCCAAGTGTGGAATTACTGTTTAATAATATTTTTTGTTGTTGTTGTTTTTGTTTGTTTGTTTGTTTTAAGCAAGCATACCATACAGAGAAAACACAGTGTGCTGGCTGTGCAGGAGAAGATAAGGTCCACTTTCAGAGCTTTCATTCATTTCAACAGCTTAATGCCTTAGTTTGTGGAAATTGTTTTTTGCTTCTGCTGCTGGCCTCAGCTCGCCCATGGGTTTTCATAGGAGCAGTCAGAGGTGTAGGAGGGTGCTGGAGTGCCCCAGACATGCAGGGCTTTGTCCCTGTCTCCGCTCACAGCCCTGCACAAGGGATGTGTTCAGATAGGGAACCCTGCTAAGTGCAAGCACTGCAACCCCTGCTGCATCTCCCTGTTGGCTTGGCAGCGCCTTTTAGAAACAACCTTTAGTCCTGGCCGTGTAAATGTGTTCTCTCTGCATGTGGTTTCTGTGCAGATAAAAGCAGGGGCAGATGGGTCAGTAGTACAGAGGCCAGGGCGTTGCAATGTGAGATTGCTTAGTGGCTCTCCGAACCCCTTTGTGTGGGTTCTGCTGTATCTCTTTTGTGCCATCTTCCAAATGGCAGCAAGAGATGCTCACAACGTTCCTTTCTATTTACTGAATGGTGACAAGATGCTCATTTCCTTCCCCTTATTTAATCATACAAGCTGTATGAAGGCAACAGTGTCCACGTGCAAACATGGCGAGAAATTAAATTTCTTCCTGCACACTGTTTCTTTTTCCCAGGGCTGAGCCAGTGCTTTCACGAATTCAAGAAAACAGAAGAAGAGTCATCCTTCCCTCCATAGACAACATCAAGCAGGACAACTTTGAGGTGCAGCGTTATGAGAACTCGGCCCACGGGTACAGCTGGGAGCTGTGGTGCATGTACATCAGCCCCCCCAAGGACTGGTGGGACGCTGGGGACCCCTCACTGCCCATCAGGTATGTTGCACGGCCCGCCAGGTGAGATGTAATAGGGCAGAATGTGGGAAGACAAAGTGAGAAGCCAGCCTAGAGAGGTTGGATGCTCAGAGAGGGTGTTGTGTTGTAACACTACCAGTTGAAGGGTGTTACTGGGGTGAACAGCTTTGGAAGAGGGTATTATTTGGCCATGGTGTGCAGAAACACTGGGAGTTGTGGGCACTGTGTAGGTTTGTACAGCCTTGTGTTTAACTGCACGTGACGAAGGTGCTTTATTTCAATTACAGCATTCAGTTTTTGGAAATCATAAGGAATGAGGTGATTATTGCTGCATAATGATCTGAGTGTGAATTCATGAAATAAAGACACGGCGTATTTTGAATAAAAACTGCATCTCCTTTCAGGGCAAAGTTAGAACAAGCAAAGATATCATTTTACAAGCCCTGAAAGAATAGGTCTTAAGTTGTTCTTACACTGATCTCTGCGTGGCTGGCAGCTCTAAAATGTTGTTCCTGCAGGCTGCAGGTATGGGACAAGTCCGTTTGAGCAAAGTATAACAGCAGGAGGAGGGAGAGCAGCTCGGTGCGTTAGGCTGGGGTTGCTTTGTGCACAGAGGTCAATTATTTCCTCTTGACAGCCCCCAAATACCTGAAGTGAAACGTGGGCACTGCTGCCTCAGGTGTGGGGTGTGCAGGATGGGCACAGGGGCTGTCAGAGCCAACAGCCTTGCTATGCTGCTGAATAATTCAACAGCTTACTAAAATAACGTTGTTAACGTGCACTGGGGGAAGGTTTATGAGATAGATGAATAGTAGTGACCACAACAAAAAGCTGATGAAAAATACCGTCTCATTGCATTATGTCGTGGAACTGCTTTCAGACCAGAAATAAATGACTGCAGTTATTTTTTTTGTCACCCAGTGCTATGAAAACTGTGCACTTTATGACAGTGTTTGCATGAGTGGGATACCGATGCGGTACTCCGTGTAATTATGCATGGGATTAGTGGAAATTCTGAAATGATAATGTGCAAAGGTACATTAGTTTTATAGCGAGCTTTTAGGTTAAAAGAGTGGGGGTGAGAGGGAAAAAAAAAAAGGCAGTTTATTCCTTCTGTTTGTTTTGGTTTATACCACTGGAGTGTAAGGATCATGGCAGCATCAAGAGAAACTCCACTGCCCAAGATGGGGGCTCCAGTGTGCCCCTACCAAATCCTTAGCAGTGGAGACCGGAGGCAGACAGCTGTGGGAATGCACTGGCAGGCAATTTTCTCTCATGGTTGATTCATAAGATATAATTATCCAGGCAAAGAGTGCTGATGGCATGAAACTCATCTACAATATGGCCCAGTCTCAAACTGGTTCCAGGTTTATGCTCTATCCAATGATTTTCCCACAAGAAGCAGTCTCTCTTAATAGCTGGGAGGGATGCTGGTGTAATACCTGGATTCTGTAATTCATCTTCTGTGTTTTTTTTTTCTTCCCATTAACATTTAAAATTCTGATACATGAGGAGACCTTCCATCTCAGCACTCTGTTGTGCATGCATTTCACAACTAGACTCTCCTTGCCAGGCCTATGGACTTTTCTGACTACTTCTGCCCAGAAGATAAAACTGTGATTATGGCAAAACGTATCACATCTAAATTAGCACTCATAGGAGAGGAAGGCAGTAAGAGATGTTTTAAACAGTCATCATGTAGATCCTTATCTGCATCAGCATGACCTCCCATCAAGGCAGTTGAATTTTCTCATTCAGGTGGTGTTAAAGTGTGTGTATAGAATCACAGAACAGTGTAGATTGGAAGGGTCCTCAGGAGACCATCCGTCCAACCCCCTGCTACAGCAGGTACCCTACAGCAGGGCACACAGGTAGGTGTCCAGACAGGACTTCAGTATCTCCATAGAAGGAGATTCCACCGCCTCTCTGGGCAACCTGTTCCAGTGCTCTGTCCCTCTCCATAAACAAGTTCTTTCACGTGTTTGTATGGAACTCCTTATGTTCAAGTTTTAGGCCATTGCTCCTCATCCAGTCATTGCACACCACTGAGAAGTGTCTGGCCTTATCCATTTGCCTCCCACCTCCCTTTAGGTATTTAAGAAACATTTGTCAGATCCCCTCTCAGTCTTCTGTTACCCAGGCTGAACAGACCCAAGTTACTCAGCCTTTTCTCATATGGGAGGTTCTTCAGGCCCTTTGTCATCTTTGTGGCCCTCTGCTGGACTCCTCCTAGTCCTGACTTTTTTGAGCTGGGGAGGCCAGAACCAGACACAGTATACTCAGTGTGGCCTCCCCAGGGCAGAGCAGAGGGATAGGATCACCTTCCTCAACCTGCTGGCCATGGGGTAATGCACCCCAGGACATCATGGGCCTTCCTGGCCGCAAGGGCACACTACTGGCTCATGGCAAACCTGCTGTGCACCAGAACACCCAGATCTTTATCTGCAGAGCTTCTCCCATAGGTCTTCCCCTAACCTGTACTCATGCAATCCTTTATTGTTAATGATAGCCTTTGAGCAGTTTACTGCCAGCCCAGAAATCCTGTTCATCAAGGGAAAACAGAAGAAAGCTGATGTTTTCTGTGTCCTGTCCCAACCAGGTCTTTGGAAATGCCATAAAATGGTGTGCTGCTGACTTGATCATCCAACAACAGGGTGGGAGCTGCTCTCGTTGCTCTCCAGGAAAGCTTCATCTCCCACCTGGAAGCCCGTGATTTTGGGGGGCTTCTCAGTAAGGAGTCTGCCTGCTGCTGCAGCACTGCTGGTTCCTTCTGCCTGACTCATTTCGTTGGTGCTGCGTCAGGTTTTGTCAGAGAACAGCTTTGGAGAAATTGCTGATATCTGAGATTTCTGGCTGGAGCTGCTGATTGTGCTCCAGATGCAAGACTCATGATTTATAATTACATCTGTGACGCCTCAGTGGCTCTGGGGGTCTGATTCAGGAAGACAACTAAATGCACTCTTTCATCTTTGCTTCAAAAGCCAAGTAAGCAGACAGAGCGTCTAACCAGACTTGAGGATGAGGGACACATGTCTGAGCACAGAAATTAGGGTCCCACTTTTCCACCAGCAGCAATGTGTGTAATCACAGAATCACAGAATGGCCTGGGTTGAAAAGCACCACAATGATCATCTGGTTCCAACCCCCTGCTGTGTGCACCAACCAGCAGACCAAGCTGCCCAGAGCCACATCCAGCCTGGCCTTGAATGCCTCCAGGAGTGGGTAATCCACTTGCGTGGTTGGTGGCTCCATCGAGAGGCTTGTGAATAGAATATAATGCATTTCTTGACTTCTCTTGGTCTTTTCTGCACTCGCCTGGTGGATTGGCTCAGCCTGAGAGTTAAAAGCAGTGCTGAACGGCTCTGTTAGCTTGCAAGCACCCTAATGTGCTGGGACTGAAGGAGTCCTCGGGTGGCTTCAGAGATGACAGATGTGTGTTTGCAGGCATGCAGAGTCCAGCTGGGAAGCAGCAAGCAGGTTAAATTGGGCTTTGGATGGGGTTTTGCTGCAGCTGTTTTATGTGGTACTTCATCTTTAGTGGTGTTGGAAGACAAAAGCTCATTTAATTAGTATTAAGATCACTGTGAGGAGGAAATTGGTTTTGAGAGTTATGGATTGTAAAAGAACAAAAAAGCTGGTGATTTTGAGTGGTGGTTTTTTTTTTCTTAATGATGAAAATAATTTGAATTAGCCCACCCAATTACCTGTTATCTCAGCCTCAAATGCTAATGGGTTTGCTTTGCTACGTACTTAGGAAAGAGAGAACTCTCGTCGTGGTTGTGTAAATGATGCTGAGGTTGAGATGGGAAGAAAACAAGGGTTTTGGGTATTGAATATGACAGACAAGTGGAGAGAAGGTGCCTAATTCTGCTGCTCAGCAAAATGCTTGTGGTGTTTATTATGAACTGTCACCTCTGTCATAAACTGCAAATAACACTGAGATCTCCCACTCTTGTCAAGGTGTGTTTTGCTTGCTGTAAGGCCGTAGGGGTTTGTGGTGTTGTTTTGCTATTACTATATTTATTATATATACATTTGGAAACTGCTAGGTATGTCCTTAGTGCTTCCAGCAGCCACCATCCCAAGCTGGCTTTCAGAAGCACAAAAACTCACTGTTTTCTTTAATTAACTGATGTATCCTTTCCTCCTTATCTACTCAGGCTTTCTCCAGGCAGCTGTTGCAGCTCTGTAGCACGCAGACTATACTCCAACCTCTAAAGAGCCATAGAAGTAAAATTGTTCTCAGGAATACCCAACATGCAGAATGATGCAGGTGAACCTTTGTTTAGGACAGCTTGTTCCTGTGGTGTATCTGCACTTCTGCAGGGATGAGCATCGTAAAGCAGCACACAGCCCTCAGCAGATAGCTGTGCACAGCCTTGCTAAAACTGTTAAAAATGTTTTCATAGAATCATAGATTGGCTTGGGTTGGAAGGGACACCAAGGATCATCAGGTTCCAATCTCCCTGCCACAGGCAGAGCCACCAACCTCCAGATCAAATGCTAGACCAGGCTGGCCAGGGTCCCATCCAACCTGGCCTTGAACACCTCCAGGGAGGGAACATCCACATCTCTCTGGGAAGCTTGTGCCAGCAGCTCGCCACTTTCTCTGTAAAGAACTTTCACCCACGTCTGAGCCCTCAGCCTGACAGTCTTATGAAAAAGCATCCAGGAGGTGTGGCAGGCTGTTAAATGTAGGTGATGTTGTGAGAATTTCAAGGATTATTCCTTGGGTTTTTGTTTTTGAAGAAGGTGTTTGTATGAAATGCTAAATTAGCTCTTCCTGGTGCTCACTAGCATCTCCAAACTGTAGGGAGGTCCCCATTGCTGTGTGAAGGCAGGTGTAAAATGTTCTCTCTCTTCTGGTGTAGCTGCTTTGGAAATTAAAGGGGAGGCTGATTTTCATAAGAACCAGACATGGTTGGTAATGGTAACTTGCATTGGGAAGCCTCAGCAGGTGTGTCTGTTCTGTGCAGGCATGTGCTTAGAGGAATGGGGTGTGTATGAGCATCACAGCAGCTGCAGAGCACTCAGGGAGCTCTTTAATGGCCACATATAAAGAGTAAATCAAGCACAAGATAAAATAACAGTACTGATGAGCTGTCTGTCTCTAAGGCCCCTTTTCATAAGCAGCTCAAAGAAGTTCTGCATTGACCACCCAAATGCTGATCCCCCCCATGCCCTGTGCATGCTTGCAGCTGCACTCTACTGTCACCCTTATAGCAAAAATCCCCACGGCCTCAGTGGTCATTGGTCCAAACCTGAGACAGATAGGGGATTATCATGATTCTGCTACGCAGGAAGGTTTGTGAGTGCTCCTGGGCAGTGAGGAGGTACAAGCATCTTTCCATGTAAACATCTGTAAATCAAACGCATGCTGTCTGTGCTGTGGTTGCTGGAGCCTCGTGCATCCAGGTACATCATTCTTAAAATTAAGGTCACTCCTGACTGACAGTGGTCAGCACAGAGGCCTCTGACAACTTGCAAACAGCCCAGCAGAAGAAAGGAAGGGATTTTTTTCATCAGTATTTAATTTGGGGCAATCTTGTTTGGACCTGTGTTCCAGGAGAGGGAAGGCTTAGGTCAGAATCCTCATCTCAATAAACTTTGTCATCCATCTCTGGATTAAATTACAACTGTCAAGTGCTTTACTGGCTTCAAAAAATGGCTTTGCAGGAAGCTTTTTAGCCCTATCAGTGTGGGTTTGCTTTTAGATGCAGAGTTTCTTTGACTTTCTGGATTTTGAATGGGAATGCATTGGGGAGAAGTGCACCCCGACTCACTGCACTGTGACTGTCAGCAGAATGCTGATTTTCAGCCCTCAAACTTCACAGGGATTCCCCACGGTGTGAGAAACCTGTCGTGCCTTTTTGTGATGAATTCCCTGACTCTGGTCATTTTGAATGTTACATAATTTAGTGCAAAGCGTAAAAGAAGGGCGCCTGATGATTTGTCACTGTGTCAGGTTTTACAAGACGAACAGACTTAAGTTGCTGCCTGAAAGACTATTGAGCTTTTGCTGAGGGTGCACCTGGGATTTCAGCGTATGTGGGTGGTTTGCAGCAGCCCATGTGCTGACCAGCTCTGCCTGTGTGTGTTAGTGCTGCATCAGAATGGTTTTTAATTTCTCAAGGACTGTCCTTGTGATCACATGCATTGGCTGCAGTGAGGAACTGGCCAGACTCGTTGAAATGAATGGTGAGATTTCTGCCAAAGACCAAAGGGGGCTGGGGCTCTGCAAGTGTGATTTTTCTTAAAATTGGAGGAAAGCTGCTGGAGGAAAGGATGGGAGAGGTGGTGGGGTCACCCTACAGATGTCCAGAACTGTGGAGATGTGGCACTGAGGCAGTGGGCAGTGCTGGTGGTAGGTGGATGGTTGGACTGGATGATCTTAGAGTTCTTTTCCAACCTTAAAGATTCCATGACTCTGATGTTTCTGCAGCTTCTGAGCATTCTGCTTGATGCTATTGTAGATGCTGGTGTGCACCTCTGTGCAGAGAGTGGGCTCATGCTTGGTTGGCTTGGCCCAGTAACCTTCAGAAGGCAGCATTTGAAAACCTCTAGGTGGCTCATTTTGGAACACAAAGGGGGAGTTTGGGTGCTGGGCAGGGCTAAGCAGCTGCTCCAGAGAAGCTGTGAATCTCCTGGCATGGAAGAGCCTCCCCTCCAGCAATCCCAAGCCTCCAGACTAGCTCAGTGCAGCATGATGTGGATGTTCCTTGCATTGGAACCACTTCTCCACGCTGAAATGAAGGCACAGTGCAAGTAAGGCTTAGCAAATCAGCAGGAATTTTTCCCAAAGTGGGGTCAGGGACAGCTGGGATTGTCCCTGCAGGAAGCAGATGGTGCAAACATTCTGCCTCCTGAGAGGGTCGCGTATTGTAAGGCATTTCCATGAAGAAAGAAGGCTGGCCATGCTGGAGTAATCTGCCTTCCTTCAATCTTTACATAAGAGAAGTATTTTGATTAAAAGGAGGAAAAAAAAAAAAAGAAAGAAAAAAGCATGCTTCTGATTTATAAATAAATAAATAGATGCACAAACAGAACTTTTAATCTGAGCCCTTGTCACAAAAACAGCCTTTATTGATGTCAGTTGCTTTAGAAAAGGGAAGAATAAACAGGATTTGGCCTTTAATTTGTGAAGGGTTTTGATTTTTCGGAAGCATTAAAGAGACAGAAAAGATGGGTATTGAATTATTTAACAATTGCTAGTAAAATTAAGCCTCAGTCAGCCTGCTTTCACTGAAATAATCTTATGAATAAAAACAAAACAATCTGGGGCAACAACAATACACAGAGCTTCCATCCCGCTGGCTGAACTGCTTCAAAGTGGTCCATGAAGTGGTTTTGCAAGTCAGAGCCAAGCAGAGCCTTTTCTGTGGTCTGTTCACACTCCCGGAGGAGAAGGCTGCTGCTGATGGATGACACCAGTGGCTTTTCTCTCTAAATCTGAAAGCGAGGGCAAAAATATGCAAAAAGGAGTTGGGGGAATTTGGCCCTTTGAATTTCTTTCTTCTCTAGTAGATGGCATTTAAGTGATTTATTGGATAAGGCCAATCTATTCTCGTTAAGCAGGAAGTATCTAGTGAGTTCTGAGGTGGGTGTTCAAAACAAAGAGGTGATGATCGAGGCAGTTGCTCTCGGTGACAAAACATAGCAGCCCTTCATCAGACAGGACTTAAAAGAGTGTTTGAGAGCAAGTGCTAAGGGCTATGATTTTCTTTCATGTGCACTTTAATTCACTGTTCCTTTCAGTCAGTGGAATGTAAATAAGCATAGTTTAAATTAAAGGAAAAATAGATCCTTATTATCACATCCATCAATGGGAGCAAGAAGGATCTGATGCCACAAGCTCCCAGCTGCCTCTGCTTGGGAGTTTGGGGGTTTGCAGAAAGGCTCTCAGCCCAGAGCACCACTGTGCTGGTAGTCTGAATTAAATCTTCTGGATCTTAAATCTCCTCATGCTTGTAAAGTACCTGTGGGTGTGAGCAACCCATTCTGTTATTCTGGAGACAAGCATGATGGGTCTCCTGGCTGCCAGCTCTCTGCTATCTGTCGCTGCTCGCTCTGAAGGCAGAGCTTTCACGGCAGGATCTGTTGTACAAAATTCAAGCCCAGATCAAGAATTATTAGCTCTGAGAGCACTGTTAGGTGCAGGTTTGGTCTCCAGCAAGCAATGCTGTGGGCCCTGCAAATGCATCCTATGGATGAAGGAATCATTGCTAAACACCTTTGATGGAGACAGCTTGTCTGCAGAACACAGCCCCCACATCCCCATCATTTTTCAGAGAAAGTGACACATCAAAAAAGGTGCAAACTTCAAACTAAGCATGGGGAATGTTTCAGGCTTTGAGAAGGAGCTGCTATGTTCCTGAAGGCACGAGGCTCCTGGGGTAGGGATCACTGATCTGCCACCCACAGACATGGGGCACACACCCTCTGCCCACCTCCTGATCTCTGGGGAAGAATTAAAAAGTGTTGATGTTGTTTGCTTTCTGTATGGTGACGGGGGAGTTATCACGTACCTTCTGAAGTCCTAGTCCTGGAAGATATTGGTGTTGCTGATGAGTTTTGCATTCATATGGAAACAAAAACACATTCAGACATGTTTGTGTTGCTGTTTTTTTGAGGCTCCAGAATGCAGCTTTCATCAGCACCTTCAAATTACTGCAAGTAGAGACAGCCTGCAGCCAGCTCTGTGCTGAGGATGGGGCAGCCGCCTGCCTGCAGGGACACTACCAGCTGTGGGGTCTTTCAGCTCAGAAACACCTAGAGAAGCTGTAGGAAGAACATCAGCTGTGCTGATCCTGAAGGATTCTGTGAGGCTCTGGGTTGTCACTGGCCCTGGTCTTTAGAGGTCCCTAGACCAAAAACCTGCTTTGCTTCTAGTCCCAAGATAAGCCTTTGAGGGAAACGTGAGGCTAAGAGTAGGTTTTGCTCTGGTTAGCAGTCTGGCTGGAGTTTATCCCTGGATATGACAGTTGAGGAAGCCTGTTTTTTCCGTGCTGGGCGTCTTGGTGCTTAATGAACACCTTTCTCAGATCCTAATTGCCTTGTAGGAGTAGCTGTGCTCCTTAGAAGACAGGCAGGTATTTGCTAATGAGCAGTCAGACTCGAGGTGCTTTGAACACGATCAGATGAGCGTTCGCTTCTTTGCTCTGATTAATACCTGTGTGAACTCAGCTTTTTTTATTATTATTTTTAAATATGTTTTGGTGAACGGCACTGAAGCAAAGAAATGGGGTGTCTAGAAGTAGGGCCGTGCTTTGGGCTTGTCTGCCCTGGGATAGCAGCCCTGCAGCCCATCCTCACCCATCATTAATGCTGTTCTTAAAGTTACAAGTGTGGAGACAACAGCAGTAGTGTGGTATGGAGTCTGTTAGCACAGCCTGGAGCACCAGCTGATAGCAAAGCATCGCTTCTTGAATGCCAACAAGGGCTGTCCTCCTCTTTCCTTATCCTTTCTATCTCTCTGATTTCCCTTCAGAAAAAGGAAAAGGAAAAAAAAAAAAAGACATGAAATATTTAAGCAAACAGCTGTCAGTACCTTTGTGTGGTGCCTGGAGACCTCCGAGTGCTGTGATCACAATTGAGTCCTGTCTGTCTGAATGGGTGGGTTGGGCTGGGGGGACCTCAGTGCCAGAGGAAGAGGTTTCCTTCCCCTGGTGATGGGCATCTTGATGACCTGCTCAGCCTGCAGAGAGGTGCCTTGTTCCTTGGAGGCAGGAAGGCTGTTTGTTTCAGGTTTGCCAATCTTTGTGAATTTTTCCCAAAGTCACAGCTTGGGGGTGTTTTAAATGAGCTCTTGCCTTCTTCTAAGTGCTGGATTGATGTCAGCAGAGGCAATAGTCCATTCTGTTACCATCGCCACCTCAGCCGACACTGCTCTATTTTTCTTGGCAATTAGAAAAACCATCAATCATTTTCACAAATGTGCACCTTAAATTGCCTTCTCTGGCGCTCCCGGTTTAGTGTGGATGTTTCTTGTCAAGTCCAGCCTTGCAGAATAGAGCAGCTGACAGGCTTCCAAGAGCTCGGCACAGGTTTTCCACAAGCAGTTTCCACGTGGGATTTAACAGCCATGTGATTTAGTGTTTCTGACTTCTTTTTTTTTTTTAAGGGGATTTTTCCCCCCCCCCCCCCCCCCTTTCTTTCTCCTACTGTATTGACAAGAATCTCTCATTAAGCATGGCAAGTCAGCTAAGGCAGGGAGCCAAGAAGTAGGGGCTGAAATTCCTCACTGGGCAAACCTTCTGCAGTTGGAATAATGGAAGGGTTGGGGGACTGTGGGGTAAGGGCTGCTCAGCATGTGAAACCAGCAGCAGCCCTCAGTGGAACTTGGCCATTGGATGTGATGAGGGCATTTGGGGCCAGGTGGAAGCAGGGTGAAAGGCTAAGAAATGGTTTGGGGATGAAGCTAATACATTTTGCAGAGGATTGGGAGGATTCCCCCATGCTTCATCAGTGGGCTGCTTGCTCTGGAAGAGTGGTGGAGGGATTCCCTGCACATCGCAGGGGGGTTGAATCTAGAGGATCATTATGGTCTTTTTCAACTCAGGCCATTCTATGGTTGTATGATATGATTCTGTGATTTGATACAAGGCTCTCCAGGAGGGAGACACTGCTGTGAAACAGATGTGTTAGAGACCTCTCTTGCTGAGAAGGGATCAGTGGTTGGCCATAACTGAGCGTGTCATTACAATGTTAATTATGTCTGCTGAATTTGGTTTAAAAAGGAGCATGAGGTGACTCAGAGCACTTCACCCTGAGAATTTCTCTTCTTGGTACAGCTGCAACTTTTGTAACGGTTTGGGATGTGTTACTGTGTCTCCCTTCCTTTTTCTTTGGTAAAGGAATGAGATACCAATGCTTGCTGATGTTCCATCAACCCAGTGTTTAATTTTGTCTTTCTGGTTCTGTTGGCAGCTGTGTGGGCATCACCCCAGACACAGGCTGAAGGTGTAGAGAAGAGAGAAGCTTCGTGAGCAGTTTGTCCTTGCTATTTGTCTGTAGGCTTAGCACTTAGATGTGGACAGTTGTGAGAATGATCACCGTTTCCTATAGGAAAAAATATATATATATATTTGTTTTCAGATCACAGTGTTTGGTGAAGATACCTCACCTTCTTTTGAGTGAGTTTCTGGATCTGTATCTGTCCTTTCTAAATGCTGTTCTGTTCTCTTTGCATTGTAAAGCTCTCTGGCCACTGGTCAACGGTTGCAATGTTTCCGCTGGGATATTGCTGCTGGAAGAAGTTGTGGTTGTAAGGAAAGAGAAGCTCATAATATGCAGTATGACTTACTGATGGGGAAATTGAGCTCTGAGTGAAGGATGAGCTAAAAATAAAGTGGAAAGTGGAGGGAAAGGAGAGATTCCAGATACTGTTGGAACAGAAGCGAGAGATGGGGGAAGCAGATGGCTGGCAGTTGATCGTTCCAGCTGATTTTGGGACAGGCACAGTTAGGAATTGCCAAGGAAATCCGCTTGAGTGTTCGTGAAGAGGAGTAAAATAGAGGATTAGTAGTTCTACTGGGCTGTGGCACAGGGCTGATGGCCTCTTTGTGTCTGGGACTGAAGCAGTGATCAGGTAAAGTACTTCCAAAGTGCTGTAAACTCAGGAGTGCTGCAGCCCTATTAGTCTGCAGGGCTGTACAATAGAGGCACGCTTTCCATTTTAGCAAGAAAAAGCCTTGCAGAAAGACAGTGCAGCATGACTGCTTTCTTTCCAGTGAGTTTGCTTGCTTCTCTTGCTGATTTATAGTTAGCTTAGTCAAGAAATTCCTGCACGCCTAGTAAAATGGGTTCATTTTTAACTGCAAGGGAGCATTTGCTTTATATACCGTAGTTTCTTTTTGTGCTTTTGTGAAATAGGCTGTAACGAAGAAATAAATCATCATAGCATTATTAAATTAAAAATAAGCCTAAAAAACCAAGCAGTGCTGCTAGCCAAGGTTAAACTTGGATCAGGAGATTATAGTTTCATCAGTCCTTCCTCCCACTCTTTGCTTAATTTGGTACTTAAATGAACTTAATAACCATTTCAAAGATATGTACACCCAGCTGCTTTGGAGAACAGTCTCCTGGTCCTCGTGTTCTCATTTTGGGTCACACACATCGTTGCACTGATGTAGTACAACTGTACTCCTAGATGCCACCATTTATTTGGATGCAGAAGCATTATGCTTGCTTGAAGCAGGGATTAACACGGAGTTTACCTGTCTTCTTGAAAAATCAAAACAAGGTGTTTTCATTCCATTGGCAGATTTTGGGTTGATTTTCATTTACTTGCACGTGGCTCACATTCTGAAGGGTGCAGACTGACAGCGTTCTTTGGAAGGAAGCTCAGCACCAACAGGCAGCTCGGCGCTTAGCAGTCAGAGGGGACGCATTGGCCAAGGGCTGCGGGTGCGTGGTGATGAGCTGTAGGGGATTTAGAGAAATCTGTCCAAGAATGTTTTATTTCTCACAGTCAGTCTAATCCAAGAGACCTGAGCTGGCGTTTCCAGCAGTCTTGCCTTTCAGAAACATTTTATCCCTTGAAAAGCTCATCTTTAATTACTCTGCACCTCCATTCCTATCGCTTAAATAAATGCGATGGTTTTTTTCCTCCCACTTCTCTTTCATTTGCTGGAGGTGTGACGTGGGGAAATGCTCGAGCATGTTCCTCACTGCAGAGCTTGAACAGGAGGGCTGAAGTGGAGCTAAATGTGAGCTCCGTGGCGAAGTACTTTGCTGAACCCTGGCACTGTTTGTAATGGCTTTCGTGTGGCTCCTTTTGCTATTTGTTTGCCTTAATCTCATTCGGTTGTCTGGATGCCATTGCTAAACAAATGAGATGATAATTAGCACAGCAACATCAGAGGAAGTTGATTTTCCATCTATAATAAGGCTGATGATAATTAAACATGCATGACCTCATTGGATTGAATATGAATCAATTAAAATTAAAGCTGGCTGGGAATTATTTTTCTCCTGTGATTTTTTTTTTCGGAGGAAGCGAGAGCAGCATAACGAGTTGTAATGAAACGAGTTAGAGCTGGTTTTGCACCCTCAGCATTTAAAAATGATAACGTTGTGATGCTTCACTGGTGGACTGTTTGGTGGGACTACCCCAGCCTTGTGCAGAGCTCCATTTCAATGAATTTTTCACTCTGGGGGGTAAAAAGTAGTAAAAAAGGCTTCAGCTTTCTCAACCCGGAGCAAATGTTTGTGAATGCTTTCCATGTGTGTGTGTGTGTGCAGGGAGGCACATTCTGCAATGCACTGCTGCCAGTGGGGTGCGTAAATTACCTTTATAACGCGTTTTAATTTCCTGTGCATGAGTGAACGCCACAATGGGAGCAGTTTCTTTGGAAGGGGAATGATTTATTTAAAGGCAGAGTGGAGGGATGAAACAAGAAGGGTGTTGGTGGCCCATTTGGGAGCTGGCGATGCGCTCACCTGCACCCACGGAGCGGGGCTCCCCTGGAGCGCAGCTGGGGTGATGGATTGAATTTCTTGTTTTTGCCATTTTTTTCTTTATTTCCCCTTAACCCCTCCCCCCCTTAAAATTGAACTTGTGGTGGCAGTGCAGCCGTTGCAGCCAGACCTGCCTACGGCTTTTCTTTTCTTTTGTTTGGGGTTTTTTTAGAGCTGTGACATCTCGTAACTGGCAGCAAGATGCAGCCTGGTTTAGTTCAGTCATTGACCTGGAAAATGGGAAACCAAAGCCTGAGTAGTCCCAGGTCACTATTTAGCATTTTGGAATATGCTTCCAGGCCCTTCAGTTAGAGCACTTCTAATCTGTATAATTTATCAAACATGAGCAGGGCTTGAAAGCAAAATCCAACCACTCTCTTGCTGTGATGAGGATGCGTTCTGCTGTTAGGGGAGCTCTGAGATCAGCTCCTCCTTTGACTTCGTGATGTCCTGGTTGAATTTCCTGAACAGCAAGTTACTCAATGTGTCTTCTGTGGGATGGGGTCATCTTTTGGTCCTTTCCTACCCTCCCCCAGCAAACAAATGAGTCAATCCCATTTCATCCTGCATCCGGGTGCTGAAGAAAATAAAATGCTGAAATACTGTTTTTCTCACCTTTCCAAATAATTTTCTTTCAAAATAATTTTGCTTCCTGACCACCTTCAGTGTATGGTAACACGTGGTGTGTGTGCTAGGAGGTGGCTGCTTAGAGGATAAATGCAATCCCTCATGCTCTCTGGGTTTCGGCAGCTGACTCCAGTTGTGCTGGGGACATTTATGAATCACATTCCCAGGTCACCTTGGAGCTGATAAATAACTGGAGTGAAGAGTCATGTCTGCATAGGAATAATCCTAATTGTGCACAGCACATGTCACACATTGCCTTGCTTGGCCACGTGACAAAATAATGTTGTGAGATTTGTTTTCATATGTTAGTTTAAACTTCGGTCTTTTCCAAATGGATTTGTTTTGTCCATCGCCAGCATCTTCCATGATTATGGAGAACTGTTTTGAGAGAGAGACACAAGATGCATTGTAATATATAGTATGAATTTTTGTATATAATATAAATTAAGGAAATAATGTACCTTAGACTAGGAAATCCCATTTTGTTGGTTTTTATTTCTTCCTGGGTTTGTCTTGTTTAGGTTCCATTGCAGGAATGGCTAGCCCAGTGTGATTGGTGTGTTTCCTGTTACCTCTGCAGACTTAGCTAAAATTACAGAAACTACTGTGTGCAGGCATCAAGGAAACAGGTTATTGCAGATGCAGAAATGGCCACCAGCTGAGTACAGATGAAGGCTCCATAAAATGTTAAATCATTCAGTTTCAAATGTGTTATCTCACCATGTGCCAGCCCACACCTGCTCATCTTTCATTTGGGCTTTTTCTGTGTACAGCAGCTTATTCCAATGGCTTTCCAAAGAGGAAAAAAAAGAAAAAAGTCCATATTTCCATTTGGAAATGTCCACCTGTTGTGGATATGAGACACCATGTGGGTTGTTCATTACAGAACATCTGAATCTCCAGCACTGCATAAGTAAGAGGGATGTGTGCATGCTTGGTGCAGGGGATGTGGGTTTTGATCATCGCGCTCTGCTGTTTTCTTATCTAAACCACAGTTTAAGGGGGAAAAAATAAGGGGTGATGAGAGGGGGAAGGATTTTCTGAGCTAGGCATAGCTGTCTGCTGTGCTGGAGGAAGACCACCATACATGGGGGCAGCTGTAGCCAAGGAGTGATGCCTGGTGGGGTGGATGTGTTCTCTGTCCAATTCCTTATCAGGCAGCAGGAAGAAAGCCTCCTTTGGTTGCAGCAGTGGGTTTTGCTGTTGTCTCATGGTGTCTGTGGGGCAATGAGGTGATCCAGCAGGGTTTGCTTGGTTGCTGCCATTGGCTGTAATCTGCTGACTGTCTCTGTGTGGTGGCCTCTGAGGTGGAGGAGACCAGAGCTGACTCAACTGGAAGAGATCCGCAGTGCAAGTGTTTAGGAAAAGGGAAAAAACAATTTGAACTTGTAAGCTGAATAAGCTTTGATGCAGGAGGTACAGAGGGATGGTGAGTGTAGCATCCTGCCAGGCGTGCTTATGATCAAACTGTGTTTCAGACTTGGAAGAGGAAGTTAAAGGTGTCCATTTGAAGCGGATATTGATAAAACATAATGAGTTTGATTGGAGTTCAGGGCTTCTTTGGGCTGGAGATGGCAGCCTGATAAAAGGACAAGGTTTAGCACCAGGGCCTTTTACTCTTCATTAGGACAAATGTTGGAAACAACTCTCCCTTTTGCTTCTTAATGGCACTATCAAGGCCAGTAGCAGAAAGGCAGGATGCAAGTGGCTGCTGTTGCCCAAGATGCTATTACAATTAGAGTAGTCCCTGAACCTCATCCAAACTTACAATGTAGTATCAATTCAGGTTAAATTGGGAAACTGAGCAGAAAATTGCTGTCTGGTGTTTTGAGTGTTTTTTTGCATCTTAACATTATCTGATATTGGATCATTACGTACTGATGCAAAATGGCAACAAGTAATAGCACAGCACTGCAAGTAATGACACTGGGACGTAAGAGGAGGAAATAGGGAGTGAAATTTAATTCCTGATGCGGTTTCATGAAATAGAAGTCAACTCAGGTACACACTTGTTCAGATTAAATATAATGATCTGTGGCTGCAAGCAAACTCTGAGGGGAATGCATATCTATAAGTTGGGTGAGCGGGGGGAGAGTTGCCATGGAAATGCAACCAATGTCATAGTTGCAGCTCGTTGCAAATGGCTCGTGTGTCATGGCTCATTTTCCAGAAGAAGTGGGGGAAGACCCGGAATTAAGGAGAAACGTCTTGAAATGTTTGTGGCAGGATGAGCCTGGGATCGTGCAGGGATGGCATAACAGGCAAACATCACGAGATGTAACTGCTGTGTTGGGAGGGGGAGGCTGGGAGGCAGCCTGCTGCTTATGGGTGTTGCATTATTGCCTCGAGTGGAGGTTTCCTTTTATGTGTGCTCTGAGGAAGCAGCTTCTGCACTGTGCATTGAGCTTTTCCTCACTTTTGGCCTTCCAAGCCTTTGGCAACCCAAATCCTTTCCCCTTGTTTTTGTTCCTTTCGTCTCTGCCATTTGGTGGCCTTAGGGTTGGAACTTGATAATCCTTGGGGTGCCTTCCAATCCAAACCATTCTGTGATTCTGTGATTGTCACGAGGGAACCCCTGGTGTGTGCAGCAGGTTTGTGTGCACACTGTCACCCGTTTCCTTGCAAGTTGCTTGCAGCATGCCCAATGGTCCAGAAGTACTGTCTGCTCTATTGCTTTAATTGAGAATTGCTCACTGTTGTGTGGACTAACATGTCACTTATTGCAAAAAGGGATGGAGCATTCAAGGATAGTTTCCTTATTTTTCTGATATGGGGGGAATCATTTGTTTACCATCCAAAAACGTGCAGTTTGTATGCTTATAGCCTCTCTTCAGGTAATTGTAGTGTAATTGAGGCTTCTGAAGTAAGAAGCTAACAACAAATAAATGCCTTTACAGTATTGCCATCTCTGTGTATTTAAAGCATCTCCTTTTGCCATAGTGGTTAAATAAAATCAAATGCATATTTGTAGCCAGATATGTTGGAATGACAGTCTGAGGGTTGGATGGCCAGACCCAGCTGGGTGACCCATCTCTCGGTATCACAGTCCTGTTGTTGCTGGGCTTCCCACGTGCTCACAAAGCATTGATGCTCAAGGCTTTGCTCAACATGAGTGAGATAAAAGTTGTTTGGATGTTTGCTCTGCAAAGTGATTTCTGAGTGTAAGTAAATGAAAGAGCTGATTGGTTACTGACTCTGGTACAAGAGGAGTAGAAGGCAACAGCACTGAAGCACACAAGCAGATGCTGAGCAGCAGATGGGATGAGTTGGGTGTGTTTTCCATCAGTAATACAACCGTCCGAAAATGATGCAGGTTTGACTTTTGAAGTGTCTGCTTTATTGAAATCTCAGCAACTTCACAGCAGAGTGAGATCCTGCAGCATCTCACCAAGCCGTGCAGCCCAAAGAGATGGGAAAACTCTGCCTTTACATCTTCAGGTCATCTCCTGAGTTGCAGACCATGAGCAGCAGAAGTGGGAGCGTGGCCGTAGTGCAGAGAGAACACACATCTCCCTTCTTAACCCCCATCTTCTACTCCAAGCTGTGAGGTAGGAGTCACACCAAAATGTAGGCCTTTATTTCCCCCATCATAGTGATGATGCTGTCGCTTCTGTCAGCTGAAAAATGATCCTTTTTTGGCTAATTCCACCCAGGTGTAACCAGGGGGCAGATATTCCAGACCTGCAGCGGCTCTGGAGCCTACTTTATTTTCTGAAGTAAAGCAATTCTCCTTAAAATTAAGAGTAATTTCTCTTTTCCTGTTGATTTATTTCATTTAGCAGCAAAGAAAGGCTGCAGAAGAAAATTGAGTAGAGTTTCCCCTGAATTCAAAAACACTGTAGTGATAAATATGGTTCTGAATAAACCTCCTTGTAGTCACAAATCAATTAATCTTTCTTTGCCCTTACACTCCATCCTAAGGATTTACTTTTTCATTGAGCTTTTGCTAGCTTGTGCAAGATACCTAATTCTTCACCTGGATAAATAACTAGTGGCATTTTTATTCTAAAGCAAACTGGCTTTATCTTTCTTGCTGTGTACAAGCAAATGGAAAATAACCTTCATTTATTTTTATATATATTTTTTTAATTTTTTTTTTTTTCCCCCAGAGCAACCTCTTGTGATTTGTGGCTTAGAATAAACAAGAGTTCAGGGCCCAGCTTTCAGCAGCTGCACGCTTGTCTTCTGAAGTCAAGGCGTAGCATCGCTCCGCTTTAGCCCCTTGGTTAGCAATCATTCCTTATGTAATGTCACACTATGGGTTCAAATGGCAAGAGATGTCCCATTAGTTTGGGTAACCCTGGCCAGTGTGGTGGGCAGGGACAGCTTTGCTCTTTTTGTGCTTGGATCCAGCTGAAAGCTGTGCAGTGGGTTTAGCACAAAGCAAGGGCTCATTGTCTCCAGAGCCATTGAGAGGATATGTGAGCTGAGCCCAGGGCAGGACAGCATAGACACGTGTCCCTGTTATAAGCCATGGGGGCACTCTGAGTGATAGCATCTTTCTCCACCTGCGTTTTTCTTAAAGCAGGAGGAAAAAAAAAACAAAACAAAACAACAAGAAAAAGACTGAGTGTGCTCAGGCAGTGCACAGCATCCTGCTTGACCCATGTGCATCTCTGTGCTGAAGCCCAAGCAGGTTGCTGCTCGTGCTGTTTGTTGTAGGGAGGCGCTAACATGGCTTGGGTGTGAGTCCAGGAGGTGGCTTTGCTACCTGTGCAGGTTCAGATTTCTGGTTCAGGAGATGGGCTGCAGAGCATCCCTTAATCAGCATGTGAACTTGACTGGAAGGAGAGATCTCTGAGTGTATCCTGGCTGCCCAGAAAAAACGCCTCTGGAGATCCATCTGTGCACTGGTTCCACACGCATCCCTTCCCACATTGCATCTTAATGTCTGGATTCCACCCTTGTTCCCTGCCAACGTTAGGGGAGAAGCAATGGGAAATAATCTCTAGCGTCGCACTTGAAACTTTAAAAATGAGGAGTGGTTCCAAAGGTCTTCTATGTGACCAGCTTATTACTAACTGTGAGCTTTTATTGCTGTGCAGCCTATTAGTTGCCCATGCAGAATGGGTTTTTCAGCTCTTTTTTCTTTTCCTATGACTTAGGTTTTGTGAGGTGGCTTCAAGAAGGTGCTCATCATCCTCATCCTGCAGCGTGATTGGCTTTTTGGTCTCATTTTTATCCAACTGGTAGAGGTGAGGGATGCTGCGATGCCTCACTTTACCTTGTTGTGCACAGGGAGGGCAGCTAAGGAAAGTCAGCATGACATTCTTTGTAAGCGCAAAGGGTTGTGTTACAAAAGTATGGCAGAGAATTTGGAGCACAAATTGTGGCACCTTTTGCTTTCAGCCTTACAAAATATTTCTAAGATATAGAAGAGGATGGGACACAGGAGCGGGAAGCTGGAATTTGGGTTTCAGAGCTCCCAAGAGCTCTTCTTTCATCCCTTGTAGATGCAAAATGTTGATTGAGTTCTGAAATCCCGAGGAAGAGAGGTATTTAAAGTCTCTGACAGGCTCTCCTGCTCTAAAAGATTTTCTCTCATTAACGTCCAACATCAAGGATGCTCCTTGAAAAGCAGAATCTTCCCTGTATATAAGTACAGTGGCCCATTAAATACCTTGCTTGGTTTGTATCCCGTGGTTGATGAGGACAGGATTTTCTTTCTGGGCTTTTAGTGGGAGAGGCAAAGAAAGGTAAGTGAATAGTAATTAATTGCAAACTCTCTTTCAGAAGTCATGCAAAGTGTTAGCTGCTGTAGGCCATCTTTGTGGAAAGCGCCGTCTGTTAGATCTCCAGCTGGTGAAAAAGGGGTTTTTCCACCCCAGGGTCTGGCTTATTAGATTTAACCAGCAGATGGTAATACCTATTTGCTGTTAGACGTGGTGGAGAACAAGGTGGAGCTGGAAGGAGGCAATAGGATGCCAGCTGGGCTGTCTTTTCTGTCACAAAGAAGTATCCTGCTAACAGCAATGTGAGTCACATGAGCTAAAACTATTTTACAGTAACATGGAGCTGTCTTAAAATGACAACGTGAACAGCTACAAACATCAGCTACATCCAACAGCAAATTTAAACTGGTGGCAAATGGTTCAAAAAAGCATTCCATTGGCTTCATATTTGGTTGCAGTTTGATTTATTGATGGTACTGCCTTTATCATCAGTGATCATGATCACCTAAATCTCATTCTGGTCAGCAAGATTCTTCTCTTTTTCCCACTATTTTTTTCCCCCATTTCTTCTTTTTCTTTCTTCTATTTAGTTTTATTTTTGCCCTAGGGTGGAAGGGAGGGAGGGGTGTTCAGACTCAGCTCTCATTTATAATACATGCCTTGGTTTTCCTCTCCTTGACCTGCTGAGACTCTGGTGGGTGTTTTTTCTTTGTGTCAGTATTTCCCATAGAGATTGCAAACAAGATTAAGCTTTTAATAGACACAGACCAAATAAGCAGAAGCAGTGGTCCCTCATGCAGTGGCCTTGAAGTCTGAATAGGGAGAGAAAGGTGTTTACAAGTAGAGTGAAGCTTGGGAAGCGTAAGTAGCTCAGTCAAGGCCACACATCAAGCTGTGGGGAGGACAGGAACAGAGTCACAGGCTTGCAGCTTGGGGCTAAAGCACTAATTCATATCATCTCTCAGCACATTTGTTTACTGTGTCTGTCTAAACTAAGCTCTTCTGCAAGGCGATGTGCCCACAGAAGAAAGGAGAAAACAAACAGTTTTGTTGTGAGGAAAGTGCACTGTATTATGTGTTATTCCACGAAAAATCTGCCGGGCCGTGGTGCGTTGTCTCAGCAGTGCTGCATCGTGACACAGGTGCTGGGTAGACCAAACACAGTGGCAGTCCCTCAGGCTGACCCCCGCACCACCTGTATGTCTTTGCAAATAACCACCACAGAAGATGACATGCCATGAGCCCCCCTCTCTGTGGGTCTTGACAGCATCAGGATGATGGATTTGGAGCCACTGAGCCATGAGATTTGGAGAGCCAAAGTCTGTAGTGCTGCTAAGAAAGAGAGAGGTGCTGGTGTTCCAGGTGGGTCATTTTTCTCACCTGGCTGCCAAATGTGTAAATGCATGTGCAAGGCACCCAAGGAGGGGGATGTTTCACACTGTTTGCCCCCAAGGCACTAAAGGAGCCCAACTGTGGAGGGAGAGGCATTGAAAAGCTGTGACAAAGTACAGAATTTATTTTGATTTCCTCCAAATCAAAAGCTGTCGGGACAGCTACAAACACAACGTGGCTTTGCAAAAATGGAGAGCAACAATGATGTCTCTCTGAAAAGACTGTCTTCATGGCAGCTTTGGAATAAATGCCTTTTTCTAATGACTAACTACAGGATTCTGGTGGGATAGACCTGCCATGGCACAAAAGGTGATGATTTGGAGTTTACCCCAGGAAGCCTAGGACCAAATCCCTTGGCTGAACGCTGCTTTGGGATTTAGGAATTGCTTTGGAAAGGCTTGGGAGGATGGAGTGGCCATGGGGGTGCCATGGTTGGAGATATCTGCATGGCCCTAAGGATGCAGGGGGCCTGGGTTAGGGTTAGGGTACTGCAGAGAGCTGAGCAGGGTGCCTGTTATTTGTTGCATGAGGGCGCAGCCTCAAATGCACAGAAACCATCAGGGAAGAAACCTGAAAGTGCAGCTTGCTACCAGCATCTGTTTGCATGTTTTGGTGAAAGGACTGCCTGCTGCTCTGCTAAGGATAAATAGTTGGCTTGATTAATCACTTTATAGTGATAATGCCTTGCTGTTAACATCAAACCTTTCCCGCAGTATTAGGAAAGCTAATGGGGATGCAGAACCATTTTCTTCTTTTCTCATAGCAGTAAGAAAAAGGAAGGGATCTGCCCCAGATTCTTGAGGTACAGGATTGTAGGCTTGTGGGTCACCTTTGAATATTGGATTTTGGTTCTGAAGACCTCTAAGCACTGCTGAGTGACTTGGATCAAAGTATCAGTTGAGTTCTTAGAATACAATTCCTATATGTTGTATCTCATAGGATTTTAGCTCACAATAAGCTATTATTCACCATAAATGAAAATATTTGCAACAGTTGATGAAGGCCAAATATTTGGTGGGTTCATCTAAGAGTGCTGATGGTTTTGGTGAATGAACTCTCTACAACTGCTCCTGCTCTGAAGCTTGAACTTGTATCTCTTGTTTTCTTACCAAGACTCATTTTTTCTCATCCAGCATGTGGCTTTATCTGAATGCTGCTGAATATTCAGCTTCTGAAACAAGAGAGGGGAAATAAGTGAGGCAGTGAAGCTGAAAACACATCTTGACAAGAACAGGGAATGCTAAACTCTCCCAGCAGTAGAGCTGGGATGCTGATGGACAAAAGGAACGGAGGATCCTCATTGCTCAGGAGATTTGCTCTGTGGGTGCATCTCAAAACATTGCTAATAAGTGACACCTGGCAATAGTTGCCCCTTTGTGCAATAATAAAGATGAGACATTTATCTCTTTCCTGAGATTTCATCAGAGAAATGGATGAATTCTGAATGACTCACCATATGTTCCACATTTGGGCATCAGGCTTGCACTTCTCCTTTGTCGCTGGGGACTGGAGTGATGGAGAAAAGAATGTCAAGCCTGGCTACCATAATCTTCCTCCTTTGCTCAGCAACTTTAAAACACTAATGTTTAATGCAGTGTCTTCCTTTCCTTCTGCTGCTATTCCCCTCAGACTTTTCCACTCACTTGTGCCGTCAGCATCTTTTGCTCCCCCTCGCATATGGCGTGCATCATTTCCTATATATTAAAACCTGAAACCGGGAAACATTTAATGTTCCTAAAAAAACCCTTAACAATGAAATTTGAAACACCAAAATATGAAGGCTACTGAAAGGAAAGGGAATTTCTATCCAGGAAATAACAGAGTAATCTGTCTGTCACATGTCCTGTTGCATTGGTGAGCCGTATCTAGAAGGAGCTCTTTGGAGAGCTGCGTATTTAATCACGGTAACTTTGAGCTTCAGGCTTTGGGAGATGGAGTGAAGAACCCAGCTCCATTGTCTCAGTAGATGCCCTGCAGGTATGGATGCTGCTAGCTACAACCCAGCGTGTGCACTGCAGGATGCTCTGGCCCTTCTCAGCAGCACCCAGCCAGGCCCATTGCAGGGTTGGGCTGAACCAGCTGCGGCACTTGGCATCTGGCCTTCCTGAAGCTTCTTCTGGCCCCTTCCTGAGTCCCTCTGAACAGCTGCTCCAGAGCGTTTGCTGGACAAATAAATATCCTTGATATTTGCAAGAGATTTGGGGTGATCAGAGACGCTTGCGTTTGCAAGATCTTCAAGTGTGAAGACCACTCCAAGCAGTGTGGACATCCCTGCCACAAGGATCACATGAAGCTTGCTGTCTTGCTGCTAAACCAAGTCTGCATAGGGATCTCTGGGCCCATGGACGGCCCCTCAGTAATGGAAATATTTGTTAGATGGGGGACAGAAGAAAACAACTTAGGGGTTATTTGAGTTTCTAACGTATAATGCCCCAAACCAGAAAGCTCCAAAGAATATTGAGTCGGAGATCTGCTCAGTCTTATTATTGTCATTACCATTATTTGAAGGCTTTTGAGTGAAGCAGATACATCCTACAGGCTTCCAACATATGGCCTTAGTAAATGATTGCCCTATTTATATCCCTGGAGTTTTGTCAAGCATCTGTTCTGAGCACAGTGTGGCAAGCACGAAATTCTTGGTCCCCCAAATGCAGTGTGCTGCATGGATCTGCTAAGAAGGCAGATGCGATTTTTAGGTCAGTTGTCTGGAGCAGGCAGTTTTATACAGTCACGTTGACAGCAGCCCACGTATTGAAAAGTATTTTCTTTTAATCCCAGGAGTGGAGTCTGGATCGTCTTTACAAGGTTCTGTGGTGTCAAGAGAAATGGTGGACTCTCTTTTTCTCCCAAAGACATAGTGAGTTTATTGGCTGCATGTGACTCTGGATGCAGCTTGCCTCGATGTGGGCTTCCAGTGAAGCTGAATTGGTTTGAAATGTTTGCCTTGTTACACCCGAGTTCCTGACAGTCGCTGGCTTTGAGCTAGCATGCCGGAGTGATTGCTGCTGTGTTAATTCACATGTGATGGGAAAATGGTATCAAAGGAAAAGCAGAAATAATGTGTGATTGGAATGGCGTTGAGCTCTCGAATAAATCTATTGAGCATATATGCAGTTCCTGGTGCGGATTGCCCGTTCATCTGAAATGCTCTTTCTTTTCAGTTCACTCATGCATGGAGCAGCTCAGAACTCCAGTGCTGGTTGGAAATGTCAGAAGTCAAAAATGTGATTCCAGGTTTTTGCTGAAACGCGTTTGATACAGACTGAAGGAAAGTTCCTTTCCAAGAAAACAGCATTGGAAAATACGTTCTGTCTGTCTCTTTATGACCCATCATGTTGTGACATGTATTGATGGCTGGGGCGTTGAGGGCACTGTAAGGACTAATGATTTAAAAATAAACAGGAAAATTAATTGCCTACGTCATGGAGGTTTGTAAGAATGATCGGATCTGCTGTAATAAATATCCCGTCCAGCTCCATGTGCTGCCTCTGCCAGTGGGTGACAGCAGGGAGCTGGGAAAAATAAGGCAAACCCAACGGGTTCCGCTTCTCCCACTTCGTGCCATAGCGATGCCAGGCTTAGCATCAGTTTGTGCCCATGTTGGAACTGTTGGACCTTTTTGGACCTACCCTCCAGGAACACTGAGTGCTCGGGCCATCCCTGGATGTGTGACACTGCATCCCCAGCATCGCTTATTTTTCTGAGAGCGTTTTCTTTCTGCAGTTCCTCTTAGTACATTCCTACCTTTGAGCATCTCCGTGTAAGAAGTAGCAGGTAAAATTCACTGCTTTTAATCTTGGCGTTTCACTTCAGGCCTTGGCTTACTGAATTTTCATTCTTTTCTCTGTTGCTTGGCTCTGCAGAACTGAGACCATGGAAGAAATAACTTGAAGGAACGTTAGCAATGTGATGGTGGTACTCATGTTCCATTAAAAATTACCGAGTAATTTAAAGTCCCTTTCCTAGGCACAGGAGATGCAGAGTGAAGTGGAGGGAGCATGCTCTCATCTCTTCTGCAGGATGTTATTTCCTGAAAGCAGAAGTGTCACTGTTATCATTCAAAGCCTCTCGGGGTGCATCATATACAACTTTTACTAATAGAGGGCTTCAAATGTTATGCTGGTATTGTAAATGCTATTCTGGGCTCCCTGTTGTTGATGGAAAAAAACTCTTATACCACTGGTATTATTCTTTTGTGAAGTACTGTATTAAAGTGCGTTCCATCTTCACGGAAGTGAAAATATCTCATTTGGAAAATAAAACTGAATGACTGTGGTTGTGTTGTCAAGTGACACTCAGGTGGAAGTATGTCTGCATCGGTACGTAATACGGAGATCCTTTAAGAAGAAAGCTGCTTAGAGACTGAAACTGTTGTGGGTGCTTCGTGGCGTCTTTTACCTGGAGGTGTTCAGTGCAGGTTGGGGAGCACACATTGGCTGGGTGCTGTTCTGTGCTGGGATGGTGCCTAAAGCAGCCAGGTGACATCAGCGTCCCCGTGGCTGGTTTGTGCATCCAACCCAGGCTGGCGTTTTTAAAGTGATGTCTCAGGAAAGACCATCAGAGGTGCAGAATCCTGGATGTCTCTGTGTGGCTCATTGCCCTGGTGAGTTATTCTCCCCATGTGGGGAAAAATAAACCAGCCTCTACGTCAGTCCTCTCCAGCCCTCGTTTTCTTTTTAATTCTTGCTAAGCCATGGTGTGATGTTTGTGGGAGAGTCCTCAAGTGGGAACTCCAGATGTAGATCTTTTGGTTGAGTCAAATATATCTCTAAATCCTGCCTTCTCACAGAGCCACCAGAGATCCTTAATGGAGCTTGAGGCTGAAGAGGTTGGTGAGAGGTTTGTGTTGGCTTCTTTGCCTTCTTTGCAGAAGGCAGCATCCTCTTTTAGCCCAGCTAATCGCCATTTCCCACAGCTACGTCTTGTTGATTGTTTGTATTGTCTAAGTGGGCAGCTGATAAAACTACATGAAATGGGGAAGCAGCTGGTGTTTAATTGCTGTGTTCCTTATATAGCGGCTTGGCCATGCTCTGGTCTCTCTTCAACTGGGCTCAATTCAGAGTCAGCCTTGTCCTGGAGGTTTGCTGGGTTTGGGTAACTGAAAATGTGAATTTGTGTCATGCGTTCCTGCTTTAATTAAAACCTGCTGCTGGCTGAAAGAGCTGGGGCAGACACAAGACTTTGCTTTTGGACGTGGCTACCAATCCACTCTGTCAAAATCCTGAGGATTGTGGCTAAAACCCTTTCTCCTACTCAAGCCAATTGCGAAATTCTGTCTTCTCTTGTGCCAAGACTTTTCATTTCTAAGTGGAGGGTGTCAAGGTTTAGGCCTGGTGGTATTTGTTGTGGCAGCAGCTCTGCTACAGCTGTGCTCTGCAGCAGCAGCCTGCCTTGTGTGTTTGCATTTCCATATATCCAAGGTACAGCTCCTATGCTCTGCTTCAGTGGGCAGAGAAATTCCCCTTCTCCCTTCCCTCTTGGAGGGAGTGAGCTTCCAAAACAGGATGGAGATTAGATCTCCAGCCTCCTTCAAGTCTGGATGCTTTTCATTTTGGCAGAGATTTTCTGAAGGAATGAAGGAGCACTGGGGTGTGGATAAACTTGTGCTCAGATGTGCTGCTGCGAGGTCAGAGATGTTCAGGTGGGGACTGAATCTGCTGCTGCTCCCAGGGTGTAAATGGGCTGGAGTCAGCAGCTGTTGTTTAAAGGTGCCTCATTGTAACCAAGAATTGTGCACCAAGCAAGATGCTCTCCTTGCTGCGGTTTGTGCAGCATCTCTGCCCACACTGTCATTCAGGGAGGAAATGGGATTTCAAGTGCCCCATTGTTGGAAAGGTTGAGATGCTAGATTCATGCCATGCTGACTGCAGAGGGACGTTTCCCCATGAAGGCCGTATTTTCTAGTGCACTTGGCTTCATGGAGCAGCAGGATCGTGGTTTGCTGCTCTTGAACCAATCTTGGGCAGCGATGGATGCTGCCTCTCCCCCCATGGTGAGAGCTGACTTTCCATGGTAGGTGCTCCGTGTTAATTCTCCAGTCAGAATGGTCTAAGTAAAGTAAAAAGGAGAAGTTGGAACAGGTGAGTTCCAAGTAAGCATGAAAGTAATCTCATTATAACATGCAGGGCACAGAGAGCTGGGTGGGATGAGGAAGCTCTGCCTTGTTAGCAAGCACGCAGGGCTCTGAGCCCTGGCACTGGCCTCTCTGCTCTGTTTGGTTTCAGCTTCCCTTAAAATTCCTGCTGTTAATCCACTTTGCTCGCCCGGGAGCCAGAGGCCTTCCTGCTATTTTCTGTCAAATTAAATTAATGGGGAGAAAAAAAAACAACCAAAAAACTAACAACAAAACAACTACACAGATGCTCTAAATCCCAGGCTAATACTGCTGAGTTTTGGACCTTGCATCTTCTTAGTGCGGTTCAAATGCAGCCCTGGAGACACTGGGGCACATGGAAAGGCAACAGACTGCAATCGCTGCGTTCCAGCAGGGCTGGATTTTTCATTTCGCTCTGGGAGGTGAGATGTGGGATGAAGCCCTGGATTTGTAGGTGATCTCTCTCTGCACACACACGTGGATGCGAGCGGGCTGATTTGCCGCAGGCAGTGCGCAGGAGTTGTTTGTTGGGTGCATTGAGTGCGTGGATCAGCTGTGCTTTTTTGCTGGAATCGCCGCACAGAAAAATTGTTGGGAAGCTCCTACGTGTGAGAGAGGAAACTGCCCAGCAAACTGCCTGGGAAAGCCAGGGTGGGAACTGAGTGCTTGTGGTTTGGAGATCGGATGTTTTTGGAGTGATTGGAGGTTTTCTTTTAAGATGATTTGATGTTCACTGGAACAGGCTGCCCAGGGAGGTGGTGGAGTCTCCTTCTCTGGAGATGTTCAAGACCTGCCTGGATGCCCACCTGTGCGACCTGGTGCAGGGAACCTGCTTTGGCAGGGGGGTTGGACTCGATGATCCCTGGAGGTCCCTTCCAACCCCTACAATTCTGTGATTCTGTAATTCTGTGATTTCAGACCCTTAACAGCCAGCATGGGAACTGGAGAACATGAATCGCCCTGGTCACAAGCACTCCGTGGCAGGAGCTCCTGCAGATTCTGAAGTGCAGAGCTGTCGTGTCCTACAGACACAAATGCCATTTTTGTACAGGGAATGATTAAAGCAAAGGTTGCAACTGCCACAGCATGGCACCAGCCATCTGCCTTTATTTTTTAATTTTTTGGCTTGTATTTTCAAATGTGGAGAAGAGCCAAGGGGAGAGGGAAATGGGCTTTTGGCTATAACCAAATATGAGAAGCTGAACTATATTGCTTTGGTAGGCAGCTCGGCCCTCTTCCTGGCATCATGGCACCAGTAGCACCAGTAGCTCCTCTTCCTGAGCTTGCTTTCTTTCCTTCTGGATGGTTGGGTTGGAAAGAAAGCTCTTGCAGGCTTCAGATTTAGTGCTGAAGTTTTGTGGTACCGGTGGGATTTTTGAGAAATGAAGCTGTATGCTTGTATTTGCTTGTTCTCTTAATGGCTGTTACGGGATGAGAAGTTCTACAGAAGGCCCATGTGGAAGTATTTTCACGAGTATTAATGACAACAAGCTGTTTGGGCCTCGATGAAGAGCTGAGTGGGAGGGAAGTGGGGATCTGAAGCTGTTGGAGCTACTTGTGGTCAGTGCCAAGGACGTGCTCCATTGGAGCCTATGCAAGAACCAAAAGTAAGTACCAATCCTATGGAAAATATGTGCTCTGGGCTTCATTGACTTAGCCATCTTTTAGTTGAAAACATATTACTGAAGCCAAGACTTCGGTAGCAAGGTTTGCACGATGAAGACCAAAGTCTGTATTTCTACTTTTTGAAAATTGCTAGGCAAAAGTCACTGAACTACGTTGTGAACATCAGTTTGGATTTAAATGCTTTTCTTCCTTCCAATTAAATTCTTCTGCCATCCCCAACTTAATTCTATGAAATGTTAAAATATCAGATCTATTCCTTTCAACTGAAGCAGGGGCAGTAGAGCCAGTAAAGGGGTTCTTCAGTATAGCATCAGTGTTGAAATGTTTGGATGGTTTTCACATACAGATTGGGAACCTTTTCATTGCAGCACTTGTCCTTTGTAGGTTGCCTACAGGTTACCCCACTGCTTCAGAAGAATTTGGTTTTGCTGTTTGCTTCATGTTATTGATTGCCCCTCTAATATGGCAGCAGCCTCCTTCCACACCTGCTGAAGCAAGAGGTCTGGCAGCCAAGGAGGGGGTTAAAACTTTCCTTTTTTCCTTTGCTTTTCTGTTGTTCTTCCTCAGACTGTTAAATTCCACATGTTTTTCTTCTGATTAAAGGAAAAATCAGAATGAGAGTGCTTTTGGCTCTTTTGGCATGTGGTGCTCTATATAAAGAGAGGGAATAACTGTTGCTCCGTGTGATAAAACTGGCAGCAATTCCTAGCACATGCCTTTAGTTTTTGTCTTTCCTTCCTGCTGTTAATCTTGCACAAGCAAGAAGCCTCTGCAAAGATGGTTTAAAAGTGCAGTTGAACTTGATATCCATTTTTCCAGAAATCAGCAGCGTGGATCAGAAGGCATGAAGCGCATCCTGACAGTGTGAACTCATTGCAGCTCTTGGTTTGGTTCAGCAGTCTTTGGTTGGATTCCTATTGGTTTTGCAAGACTCCTCAGACAATCTGCTGATGAAGGTTCCCCTCTTGTCTGACTTCTTTTCTAGGAGTTCAGATGCTAACGTCCACTCCTCCAGCTTTTTCCAGACCATGGATTCAATCACAAAGTCTTGATTTCTTTCAAGCCTGCAGTGTGCTGGAGGTCTGCCAGGGCAAACTGCAGATCCTGTCCACAGAGGAGGAGAGAAGGCTCTGGGAGGACCTTATAGCAGCCTTCCAGGACCTGAAGGGGGCTAGAGGAAAGCTGGGGAAGGACTTTGTATAAGAGCATGTAGCAACAGGATGAGGGGAAACGTCTTTAAACTGGAAGAGGGTCGATTTAGACTAGATATTAGGAAGAAATTTTTTACTGTGAGAGTGGTGACACACTGGCACAGGTTGCCCAGAGGTTGTGGATGCCCCCAGCCTGCAAGCACTCAAGGCCAGGCTGGATGGGTCTGTGAGCAAGCTGGTCTGGTCGGAGGTGTCCCTGCTTATAGCAGGGGCTTGGAACTAGATGATCTTAAAGGTGTCTTCCAACCTAAACCATTCTATGATTCTTTGATCTGCAGTGATGGAGTGCCCAACCTGCCTTCAGCTGCTCCTTCTCTGTCCTAGGAGCCTTGCTGCCAGAGTGGCTGTGAAAGGAAGGATCCACCTTCCAGGGCACTAAATGAGCATTCGTGCTGACTTCTCCAGTTTGACTGTGTGCAGCCAGTGAATGATGTTATATTCCTCAGGACAGCAGTCTGAAGGGGAAGAAGGACTCGTTTCCATGTTTCCTTTATTTCCTGAAGATGTCTGCTTCAAGAGAGCTCCCACCATGTTTTGAGTTAAACGTACAAATCTTGGCTTGTGGTCAGGTCCAATTCTTCTTGGGCTGATGCTGATTTTACACATGGCTAAGCCCATTCATTCCATCTGGAGCAGTTACCTAACTACCAGGGGCCAGAGAGTTCAAGCTGGCTGATGATGTGTGCTGCCTTTTACACGAGCAACACATAATTCAAGCACTTTTAGTTCTTTTATATGCGTTGAAGGTGAACTCTTGCCACTAAGGAGCTTCACAAATCCAGACTTTAGAAAAAAAGCACTGTTTGGGCTTTTTGAACTAACTGGCTCTTTGTGGTTCATGCTGAGGATGCCCTGTTCTGGCAGAAGTGCATTGCAGGCTGGGCTGCCAAACTCAGGCGTTGTAGGGTTGGGTAATAAGGTGTATGAGCATCAGCTTTGATGATCATCTACCACGAGTAGGCAGTCTATGATGATTTCATTGCTTGCTCTGTGATCTGTGCTGCCTCGTGCCACCATTTCAAAGAGTTCTTGCTTCTCTTGCTTCAGTAGTGGTCCCCAGCTTGTGCACATCTATAGGAGGAAATGCTTGGAGCCTTAACATTTTCATAGATCTTTTGGGGATGATAAAGGCACCTGAGGATTGAATGGGATTTCTGCTTGTGAAGCCCGTGACCCTGAGTTACCTGGCCCTTAAACAGGCAGTTTGGTAAAATCCCTTTGTAACTATGGGGACATCAGGTTTCTGAATGGGTAGATCTGCTCTAATCCAAATGGGGGTGAGTCCAAAACTGCCTCTGCACCTCTGAATTTCCTCGCCTGGCAGTCATTTTTTCTGACCTTGCTTTTACATTTTGATACACTTCTTCCCGTATTCATTTTTCTTTTCTATCTGCTTCGCTCAGTGTTTAAAATAAAACCCCGAAGCTTGAGAGATGAGAATGACATTTACTATTAAATGCTGGAGGCACAAAATGTATCTGTTATGTTTCTCAGGAATTGTGCTTCTGTGCTGTGGATGCGTGAAGGGTAAGCTAAACCTGAGAGCTGCCCTCTGTGCGAATGGGCTCCTATCAAATACTTGTCAAAATAAAGGCGTTACTCAGCTCCTTTGAGGTGCTTACAGGGCTATTTCAGCGCACTCTCATTTACCCACAAAGTGAAACTGCTCCATCTGTCAATAACCATTATTCATGTCCCTATTCTTAGCAGCAGCCCGTAGTGAATGTAAACACGTTTACCTAAATTCTGTCTGCAGAAATATCTGTGAAATTCCCAATAACGGCTGTCTCCTGAATCTTTAACTTCAGTATCCATTACGGCAGTACATCTGAAAGCAGCAAGGGCCTGAGCAAAACTAATTTGTCATGAAGAGCTCCATCATCAGCCAATGAAGACTTTGAACGGTGCCTTCAGTTTAGCATTTAGGAGGAATTCGGGTTTCGGAGATATTTCTGAGTGGCTGGAGGAAACCGGGGCCATTTCTTGATGAGGCTCCATTGGGGTGGGTTAATGGTTGGATGAAATAATCTTGGTGTTCTTTTCCAACCTTATTGATTCGATGATTCTGTGCCATTTCAGACTCAAACAGAGGAGGTTTGCTCTCGAATGATGCTCACATCCGCACCCTAAGAACCCGGATTTTGTACTGTCACCACTTTTTCTGTTTTCCTGTAGGATTGCAGTTTCTTCTGCAGTCTGCATATGTGCCTATCAGTGCAGATGTTCTTTGTGTAATAGATAGGGTGGTGGCACAGCCTCCTGCAGCTGTGGTTGGGAAGAAAGCGGCTGTGGCTCATGTTTCTGCACTGAGCTCATTCCTCTTGTAGCCTTTGCATTAGGAGCAGCTGAGCACAGAAGCCCCTGGGAGTGTTTGCCAAGGCATAGGAGCCCAGTAAATTAATTGGGGTGTGCTGATTTTGCCTCGGTCATAGGCCAGGACACAACATGCTATGTAAGTCCTTTTGTGGGTACTGAAGGAGTCTTTGGCAGCTCAGACCTCGAGCCTTGATCCTTCAGCTCCAGGCACACCCTGCTGCTGAGCTGGGCTGGAAGCTGTGGCTCAGGCAAGGTGAGAGATGGGTTTGCCTGTGAATTTTGTTCCCTGCAATCTGGAGAGGAGAAACACAACTGAACGTCAGCTGCTTTGCTGCCCTTGAGAAAAAGTATATTCACATTCAAAAAGAAAAGTAAATAACATGTTCCTGTTAAGTGCCTGTTAGTTATACATATTACATCTAAAAGTAATTATCATTTAATTAGCAGTTTAGCAACAGTGGAAGGAGATGAAGTCACAGTTGCATTACATTTATTACCAGTAGCGAGCAAATGGCTGTGGTCCCATTTGAAAACTATTGGGATTAGGATGAGGTGTCATATGAAGTGAGCATGTGCAGATGGACCTACAGCCCCTGCCCTCCATCCTGGGTGCTTTTAAGGATAAACGTTTGCTTTTTTATTATTTTTATCTTTTTTACTTCTCGTGCACCAAACATTTTGTTATAATAACTCAGAAGTGCTGAAAGATCACATATTGGAGGAAATAACATCAAAAAAAAAGCTTTCAGCTTCATGCAGGTAGAATCCCAGCATTATGTGTCCTCCTGCCAGTGGGGTTTTGGAAGCAGTGCAAATGCAAATCCTTATGTCTAGAGCTATCTATATAACACTGTCTTCTTGAAGAACTGGCAAACAGTTTAAAGGTGTTTGATGCCTCTCTCTGTGTTAAATCCAAGCATCCTGGACAACTGATGAATGCATCTTCTGTTCTGCTCTGCTTGACGAGGTGGATTTTAGTCACTGCCAATTAGCAGAGAGAAGGATTGAGTATTCTTCGGGTGAAACTTTGAAGCCAGTTCCTGATGGTGCCCCAGGGAGTGCTGCTTCTAGCATAGAATAAATAGGTCTGATTTGCATGTATAAACACTAACCTTTTAATGAAAAGTTCATGTGAGACTGAAAACTCCCGAATAAGCTGTTCAGGAGGGCACTTCCCACTTGCATTGAAGAGGTGAGTGATAGTCAATAACAGGAAAGGACTGTGACCTTCTGCTGATTAATCTTTAAAAGGTGTGTGCTCGCCATACATACCTTGTGTTAGATAGGAGCAGCTTTCCTGTGTGCAGCATGGGGATGCACAGCAGGGGGAAGAGACTTGTGATTTGCTTTCACCTCCTAGCTCAGATGAAAATTGCAAGCTGCTTTATTTTGCTGTAATTTTATTTCATGTTGGTTAGCAAGTTTTAACTGAAGGAGATACAGGAAAGCATCTATTTTCCTCATGTAGACGAAGCTTTGTGGCTGAGCACCTGGATTTCTCATAGAATAGTTGAGTTGGAAGGGATCTACAAGGATCAAGCCCAACTCTTGGCCTCACACAGGACCTCCCAGAATTGAAACCCTGTGCCTGAGAGCATCGTCCAAACACTGCTCAAACTCTAGCATGCCTGGGGATGTGATCACTGCCCTGGGGAGCCTGCCCATGACCACCACCCTCTGCTGAAGAGCCTTTCCCAACCTGACCCTCCACCCCCCTTTGGGGCTCCATGAAGAAGATGCCACTTCTTCACGAGGGCTTGGGGAATGGCAAAGAAGGAATGAAGGATTTACACAACCATCAGCATTCAACAGTGTGTTCAGTTTTATATTTTGGTTGTATGTATGAAAATCATGCTCTGTTTTATCTCAGCCTCCAACTCTGAGCCCGTGTGGCCTTTCCAGTGTGACCATCCCTAATAAATCACTTTGAGGGATTATTATTATTTCCCCCAGTTTTACTTTTGTGGATAAATGGGTGACCATTAGGGTCAGCATCATCAGCTTACTGATGTTTGCAAGTGTGCAGTTGTGCTACAGTGCCTTGTGGGACCCTCTTTCCCCATGTTCTGGGCAGGCACCTTGGCTCATCACTGCACGCCGGGGGCTTTCCACCAAGTGAGTAAGACTGGTTTTCCCCATGAGTGCTTCTGTCTCCAGGAATAGCTCTGCAACTGCCACTAAGCCAGCTAAAATGAAGAACCATCTTCTAAGCTTATCTTGAGGGAGTAGTCTGTAATTGCAACCATTTCCTCAAAACCGTTCCCAAACAGGCTGAGTCCCGACTGAAGGGTAATTACCAAATTAACCTTCTCCACAAAGTGACTTCTTCAGCTCTTGTACTCTTGAGTTTACCATTTATTTGGTTCAAAGCTGTGCACCTCAAATATTGTGATGCAGCACTGCTTCCTTGTGCAGGCAGCACAGGACCAGGACCATCGGTCAGCACCTGGCACTGTTGCCAGGAGTCAGGAGAGTGATGGAGAACAGCCCCGAGATGCATGTGTGTGTGTGAGTGTTAGTGACACTGAGCGAAGATCCCTCCCATCTCACAGAAACTGGTATGGAAGGGTTTCTCAAAGTTGTCCTCTTCAGCTGAGATCCCTACTAGATCACCGTGGGAGATGGTTGGAGAGCTGGTGTGTGACCTGAGAATCCTCTGTTTCCATGTGGCTGTGGAAATGGGGTGAGTATATGGGGCCTTGGGTTATGTTTTTCACCTGGCCTCTCTGACCTGGCATACCATGGTGGTGTGTAGGGCTGTGCTTTATTCACTGGGGTCGACATTTGTAAAAGGCTAAATGGTTTTTAATTAAGTCATTACATATTTCAGGATCAGTGGGATGATTTGCATAACGCAGAGGGCAGAGGGTGGGAGCTTAGGGGCCGTGGTGGTGGTAGGTGGGCTTCAACATCAGCAGTAGCTTAAAGCTTTACAAAAAAAAAGTGGTGCAGATCTGTGGAGTTCTTTGGATAGGGAACTGTAGTTCAGCTGACAAAATGTGTACCACTGGGGACTGTTACTGCCTGCACATTTTGGCTGTCTTAGCAGCATACGTTTGCATGAAATGTCTTGCTAGAAGCGCTTAAGAAAATGGGAGCTTGGAGTTGGATTTTTTGGCATCCTGTGATCTGAAGCGCTGGGCCAACTTTGTTTTTTTGCAAAATAGGCAAGGACAGAAAACGCTTTTAGGTAATGACCTTGGCAGCAGTTTTTAATGCAGCAGGAGAAATTTTTCAATTAGGTTAGAGTCCAGAAGCTTGGACGGGTAATACAAATCTGCTTTAGATTTGCATGCCATATCTTAACACACCACGGGCGCTATCAGGGCCTGCACATGGCTTTCGTTGCTGCTGGTGGCCTAAAGCAAGACTAGAAACAGCAGGCTGTGTGATCTCTTACTTGTAAGGTTGTTAGCTGCCAGTGCAGTTAACTTCAGATGACTTGACTTTGGGAGGGGTCTGGCATATGTACCAACGGTGGTGGTTAATTCAGCAGATCTAATGCAGAAGTTACTGAAGTGATTTATAAATGCTACTTCTGAAGACCATGTAGGTATTACACTCATCTGGTAGATGAGATACAGAGAGGCTGAACGCCTTGCCTGAGGTCCTGGGTGAGTCATTCCTTGATATGGGAATTGGAGCAGCCGTACAAGAAAGCAACAAAGTCAAATGGATCTCAGGCAAGGTCACAGCCACGGCAGACAGAATAGATGTTTTCAAAAATACATCGTTTTCACAGCTTCTGTGTCATTAAAAGTTAAAGTTGTATTAATCTCCTGTAAGTGCAGGGAAGGCGTTCAATCTAGCATCTCTTTTATGTGATATCTCTTTATTTTTAATTTGTTCCACAGGCTCCGTAGTACTTAGCAACAGCGGGAAAATAAACCTATTTGAAACAGACAATTAAACAAGGTCACTGGGGCAGGGAAGCTAGAATTATTCAAGAAACAACTATTGCAGATGCCATCCTGGGGATGATATTAAGCAAGGTACGCTGCTGTAGGCTGAAGTGCCTTTCCTTCCTAGAAATTTTATTGCATTCTCTTGAAAGACATCCAGCTTTTATCAGCCCACACCATTACACAGGCACTGAAGGGAAGCTGAGAGCCTGGCTCCTGCCTGACTCAGTAAGTGCACGTAGAAGCCCCTCTGTAGGAGGCAGAAGCAATATATATTTCTCCTTCCAGGAGACACTTCATCCGTGACACTGGGGCTGCTGGGATGGGCATCTTGTGCGCTGTTGGTGATGGCTTCCTGCAGCTGCCCAGGTGCTCCAGCACCTTCCTTACTGCGGATTTCTGGAGTTAATGACCTGAAATTCATTGTTAAAGCAAATCCTGGCTCTGCAGTGGGCGTGCAGGCTGTGTCTGCCCTGCACGTTTGTTTCTGGGAGAAGCTGTGGGGGCACAGAGGGGTGGGACGGGTGTAGGGAATCACGGGGTCCGATGTGATTGAGCAGCAGGCTTGTTTTCCATTTCATTTTTAATCATTCAGTTCCTCTCCTCTTCCATTTCTCTGGCTGGGTCAGGCACACGAGATCTTGTGGGATTAACCCAGTTCTACAACCAGAGGGATCAGTCCTTAATGCCACTTGATTGTATTTAATTTCCACATGTATTCTCTTCTTAGAAAGCTTTGTTTTGCAAGTCAGTCTTCATTACACAACACATTCACCTTCCCACAGATAAAGAAATATGGAGGTGTATAGCACTGCAATCATTCTTATTTGAAAATTGGGTTTTTCATTTTATTTAGAGCCAAAAGAAAATTCTCTTACCATAGCTTGCCATGTAAAATTAAGTGAAGGTGATCACCTTAACCCTGATGTAACCCAGGAAGTAATTTATAGGATGCTATTGGAAGCTGTGTACTTACTTTTGCCAAGTTTGTTAATATAACTGAAAATTTAGATGTTGTCTGAGTCTGATGTCAGCTCTCCAAGGCATTTCAGCTTTCCGAAGAGCAAAAAGGGCAACCAGGTCTGGTGGGAGGTGTCCCTTCCAACCCAAACCATTCTTTGATTCTGTGATGATTATTGGGTGGTCACTGTGGCATCCAGGCACAGACCCAGCACAGATGAAGAGTTGATACTCCTTAAGGAGAAGTTTGGGCCTCATTGTTTACTGCTGAGATGGGGCTCCCAGCAGTGACCCCCGGTTGGGACACAGAGGTACAGACAGGCAGCAGAAGAGGGAAATAGTGCATATTTTGGGTAAGTCTCAGATTTCACAATGCTATATGTGATGTTTGGTTTTCACGCATTGAAGAGTGGCAGACAGAGACGTCAGTGGCACAGAATGCCCTTCCATGCAGGTGAAAGACCGTCGCAGATGAGCTGGGAGTGGTGCTGTGTCTCCTAAAGCTTTGGGATTGGGTTGCTGTGGGAAGAGCAGCTCTATGACTGACACTGATCAAAAACAACAGCGCCTTCATGGAAACTGGGTGCCCAAGCAAATTCTTAAAGTTCTCAGCCTTCCTGCACCTGTATGACCACCAATTTTTTTTTTTAATCTTTTTTTCTACATATTTTATAACTTGCGCTTTAGCATAAAATTGGAAGCAAGATCCAATTGTGAAGGAAAATTAATTTCCTTGAATTGAAGAAGCAATCTACTTGAGACTTTTTAATCATCAGATGGTAACTGTGTGCTAAAGAAAGGAAGACCATTAAGGTAACTTAATAGAGTAGGATAAATGTTTTCCTCTGTACCTTCTTCATCTTTATTTAGAGATTCACGCTGAGGATATTTCATAAAAGCTGTTCTTCTTGACCTTCTGTCACTTGCAGCATAGAGGAGCCAACAGAAATAATGGCAAGGATCTAATGCTGTGGATTTCTGGATGCTAACGCAACGATTGTGCTAAACATTTCTGTTCATCTTTCCTGCCAAATTCTGCTTTTCCTTTCTCATTAAAGTGAGCGCAGCTATCGAGACAAGCAAATGCATTGAGCTGCGCTGAGCTGTGTGATTTTTAAAAACAAACTGTGTTAATGCTTTTAATTAAGGGGCAGAGAAACAAGAGGCTTTATCAGCTCTTTGTCTGCAGGCCATAATTTTGTGGCGGACGGGCAATCTGTTATTGTAAGCGTCCACCTTTTTGAAGGATTTACTGCAAAATCAAATGGTGTTTTTATTTAAATAGTTGAGCGTTGCATGATTCTCATTTATTTAATATGGAAGCATTGTTACAAAGAAGAATGTAGCACTTAATTTGTATTGCTTCAGGGAGCTCGGATCCGCTCGGGAGCGCTGCTTTGCATGCTTTGTGGTATTGTGTGTTGAAAACAGAACACACAGGAAAATGAAAAGGAGGAAAATGTGAAGGTGAAGTTGCAAAATCCCCATCAGGCTTTTTCTGCAAGTGTTTCTGAAAAGATCATGGACTCTTTGGTCTGTAAAGAGCAGGTGTGTTGCAAAATAATGATGAAGAAAAGCTTTCCTGGGCGGCAGTCGAGGGCTGGTGTTGGCAATTTGGATAAGTTCTTTGTCGTGGTCCTTTGCAATTTGTCTTTTCAGAAACGGCCAACTGGCTGCCCAGAGAGGCTGTGGATGCCCCGTCCCTGAAGGTATTCAAGGCCAGATTGGATGGGGCCCTGGGCAGCCTGGTCTGGTATTAAATGAGGAGGTTGGTGGCCCTGCATGTGACAAGGGGTAGGAGCTTCATCATCCTTGAGGTCCCTTCCAAGCCTGGCCATTCTGTGATTCTGTGTGATTCTGTAATGTTGAAAAATAAGGTCATTCCATTTGTGCTGGTGAAACTCTTTGGCCGAGAGGTTATCATGTTGTTGTCAAATGCCACCATGGCACATCCTGCGAGTGAGCTGGGGCTCCCCATCCCTACACAGTCAAGCTTCCATGCGCAACTGTTGAGGGTTGAAAACCTTGCTGATCTGGGGATGAGTTCCCAGTGCTCCAGGTCCCCCGCATCTGTTCCCCATGGGCTGGGTTGTGGCTGCTCTGTATAAAACCAGAGCAACTTCTGTTTAATTGCAGCAGGTGATCTAGGATAATGGAGCTATTAGATTTGGCGTCTCTAATGCGCTTATAGTTTCAAAAGGATTGTTTCTACTAATGGCAGCTAACTTGCTACAAATAAAGCAGGAGAATGGAAATCTTAAGTACTGGAGTGGCAGCGCATCGTGAAGCATTACACTGCTTATGGGAAGGAAGAGTGAGCTGGCTGTCAGGGACAAAATCTATTGGAAAAACCCCTCTGATGGATTCTGATGTTGACTCATTTAATATGGCAGCAGCATTCAGCTGTTCTACCAGTCTATTAAAAGTATTAAAAAGCCTATAAATAACAATACTTAAGTGGCTACAGCTCTTCATCCATGGCTCCACTGGCAGATGTGGGTGTTTTGTGCAGTGTGGATGGCAGGGTTGAGCATGGGCCTGATCCTGTGAGCCACATTTGAGTATGTTTGAGGATGCTTTCCCCCTCTGCAGTTGCTGGTTGCTTGCCTTCAGCTTCCACAGCTCAGAGAGCCCATGAGCTGTGCTTTGAGCCAGGGCTGGGAGGCTGTCTTTAAAATCTTCTTTCCCTGTTTCTACCTCAAAACCAAGTTTCCTCCAGAAATCATGCTTTTCTAAGTGAAAGCAATTCCCAGATGTGCATGCAACCCCTTACCATGCAAGCCTGCTCCAGGTCACGTGAGGTCCTGAGAGTGCAGAGGTGGTGGACCAGCTGTCCTGTATGGTTCCCCCTGCTCAAAGCAGCATCATTTTGTTTGCTTCGTGTGGGCAGGAGGGATCCTGAGCAAACAGCAGAACCTTGGCAAGCCTTAACCTGTAAAATTCCGCATCTCCTCCCTGCTGATCCCTGCAGTTGGATACTTATGTTGTTTGTTTTTTTTCTTTACAGAGTGGTTTCAAATGAAAGCAAGTTAAAGGAGCAAATGGTTTTTATATTTCTATTTTAGTATAGGAAATATCCTGGGGGGTAAGTTCTCTGCATACCATAACCACAACAGATTAGTGTGTCCCCAAGCAGCAAGGGCATAATGATACGGCTTTGTTCAGTGCCGTGCTCTGTAGCAAAGTGTAATTTTACAGACAGGGTCACAGGTGTTTAACCACTCACAAAAAATGCCCCCAAACGTGATCTCAGCTTGCAGAGATCAGAACAGCATCCTCCTCTCAGGGAAGCTGTATCAGATGGAGATGCAATCCAGTGTTTTGCAAAGCAATGAGGGAGGGCTGCTTTATGTGCATGTGGCAGCAGGGGTGCTTAGTAAACACCACCATCTACCCTATCCTTGAAATTGCATGGTAATTATAAATTAACCCCTGACACGGAGTTTTTCCTCAGTCTTTCTGCTGTTACACTGATGTCATTGGTATTGGTAGGACCTCTCCTGTTTTTTTTCTGTTGTTTTCCTTGCCTGGGCACTGCTTGGCTGCTCCTGCAGCAGTGTGAGCTGGAGGGCACGGGGGTTCACAGGTGAGTGGGGGAAGTTCATCTCTAGGGCACTGTAGGTATTGGTGGAACTCAGCAAAAGGCACTGCAATGTTTCTGCAAGAAGTTGTTCTCAATTTTTAAAGGATTTGCTCCTTTATTAACGTTTTTTAAACCTTTCTCAAAGGTTTCATGCTCCTTTATAGCTGATGGCAATGCCTACATGTTATATTATAAAGATCCTAAGTAGAGACCTCTTTTCGTGAACACTAATATCTGTCCTGAAGTCTGCTCTGTTACTAGATGTGCTGGAACAGAATAAGATGAAGGAAATGCCAGTATTCTATTTCCTTCGCACAGGGGGAATGGAAACCCAAACATGGTCCCCGCGGTCCACTGAAGGTGGAAACCTGTCAATAATTTGTTGCATTTCTGTTGTTTTTCATTTGGTGCAGGACGCCAGCGATGATCGGTTGCTCCTTCGTTGTGCACAGGAAGTTCTTTGGAGAGATCGGGCTCCTCGATCCCGGGATGGACGTGTATGGAGGGGAGAACATAGAGCTCGGCATCAAGGTTTGTGCCACAGCTGTGAGCAGAATCTCACCTAGCATTACTTAAGGAACCAAAAGCAAAACTTCAGCAGGTTAACGCAGTAACTAAAACATTTCAGGTGAATTGTTGGCTTGCTTTAAAGAATGTATATTTGAGTTTAAAGGTGAAAATGACTTGTTTCTAGGGGCGAGAGCAATTTCTGAGGGCAGTATAAACTGACCTTGGTCAAGTTGTCACGTTGGTTGGTCTGAGCCATAAATATCTTAAATATCAGTAGAAATACGGCGCTGTTTTAGGGAGGAAGTGGGCCTCTTGTGAGTAAATCAAGAAGATATCATAGAAGCATTCAGCAGTTGCAAATAAAATGTATTCTTAAATAGGCAGAGCTTTTAAAAGCAAAACACTAACAGCCACGTTTTTAGAGTTTCCTCAATAAATCCACGAGACGTTCCTCGTTACAGCATCTACTGTGACAACATCACTTGATTACTGTGTACAATATCAGATGGGTTTAGTGATTCAAATGTGTACATACAGTGAATGATTCATAAGGAATGAATTCAGTGTAAAGAAGCAACCTGGGATGGAGAAGTCTGTGGAGGTTTTTCCAGGCATGTTTTGGAGTACAGAAGTTGTACGTTAACAGGCTGATAGGGAGAGACTTGAGACTTAGAGCTGGAAAATTGAATTGACTGTGCTGTTGTAAAAATGAAAAATCATTGTTCAGCTCATAGATTTACCAGAGGATATTTGCTTTGCTGGCAAATCAGAAGAAACTTTAAAAATCTATTGTTATTGACTACAGGGAGCAATAATCTCATTTAAACAAGGGAGTAGAAATTAAAGGCTTTAAATATGCCACGTACTCTTCTCCATATGAAGTGATTATTGTGTATCATCATGCAACTCGCTTCCTGGGTCTAGAGAGATCCAGCTCCAAACTAGGCTTCTCTTGTGACTATCCTAATTTGTTTATCTATGTTTTTTTTTTAATATTGTCACTGTGGAACTAGTCTTCTCACAATTAATAATTTCACCCATCTGTTAGGTTTTGGGGGGATTTCATGGAAGATTGGCTTCTTAACTAGAAAAATAAGATGATGTCTCAGGGACAACTGGTGAACATATGTCGTCTTCTTTTTCACGTGCTGAACTTTTCAGAGCCATGCAATAAACATCCTTCTGGAAAAAGATAATCCCCCTCTTCCTCCAGTGACTCACCCAGGCTTGTGTTTGCAGCCTGTGTGTTTCTTTGCTTCTTGCACACGTGTGCATTGCATGTTCTGGTCAAGACTTGAAAAATATTGTTGGTTTTGATAGACAAAATATTTAGGAAATCTCCCTTTTTAGGCAGTAGGTTTTCAAATATCCCTGAGCTTTTTAAATCAGTGCAGGTGACATCTTTGGGCAACTGGGAGTTCTTGGCACGTAATGTATGTTGGCCATTGTCAGGTAGCTCATGTTGAGGGGAGAGCTCCCATAGGTGCTCTGTTAACAATTGCCAGATATTTTTAGTTCTGCTTTACAGTAAGATTCTGTTTATAAGTAGTTTACCCAAGGCTGATCGTTGGCTGCATAAGGAAGCAGAGGATTGTTGTGGTTTCACACGGAACTCGGGGTGTCAGATGGATTTAAGCTTTTCCCAGTCATCCTGCAGCTCAGAGATTGTCAGCCCTTCCCCACATGCCTGCAACCTGCCATGGCCAGGGTCTGTAACACCCATCTCAGTCGTCAGTAATGCGTGACTCTGATGGAACCAAATCTTCTCCTAAAGGTTCAATTTGAATATGAAATGTCGAGGCTTTTATTGCTCTTTTTGTTTGTTTGTTTTGGCTGCAGTCAGAGAAGCAATTTGGTGCTTCCATGTTTGTTGTAGTGATTCTCGGATGAAAAATATGTACAGAAAGGATTTATTTTTGTTTTGATGGTGACGCAAATTCCATTCTGAGAATCATGGCAATTTTAAAAACATATTATTCTTGTATTAAAAAAACAAATTGCTCGAAGAACAAAAATGAGATAATAAACCCATTGAGGCTTTGAGAACAAAATTGAAAAATTACAGTGTTTCAGGCAAAACCACAAGCTTTTTGCTAAATTTTAGCATAGTTTTTAATGCTAAAATTAAAGGTAAGTAATATGAATAACAGTAAATAATTGAGGAGTGTAGACTGTCCTAACCTAGGGCCAAGGCTTGATACTACACAAGAGTCTCATGAATATATAGATCTGTTGTACTGCATCTTTGTGTAGGGGAATATTTGCAGATCGCGCTTTCAGGTGCTGATTTCAGTGAGAACGTTTCTGTGTGAGCCACTTAAAAACCCAAACCCCATTACTCACATTCATGAGGTAGCTCCCGGCTCACTGCTCTCCCTTACTTGCTGGGGAGCATCCTCGGGTTGCTCAGTTAATAATAAAGCCATTAAGCATGCTCTTGCCCTAGGCAAATTCTTGTTCTGCTCACGGGTGGCTTTGGCCCCGGCATGGGGAACACTTTGTTCTTTGTATTGTCTTGTCTTTTATCACACTGGAGTGTCTCCAGAATGCTGTGCTTATTCTCTTCTCTTGTCCCTGATGTCCACTCCTTCACCTCCTGAGGCAGAATCAACTCTAATTCCCCTTTTCTTGGCAGAGCACAGAAGTCTTTGCTAAGCTAGGCAGTGTAGGCTAATATTTCAACAGAGAGATTTTCAACACTTTTTTTTCTTTTTTTTTTCCAAAGTGTGCCTTGCAATCTTGCAATCATATTATAAGAGCTCCAGGTCTTTCTCACTGCGTTGACAGCCACAAGGACCCCATGTTTGATCAACCTGTCCCTGAGTTAATGCCTCCCAGCAGCAGAGTGTTTGTGGAAACCGCCTCACTGTGCCTGCAACTGGGTAAGACTGCGGGCTGCGTGGAGCCCACGGAGAATCATTCAGGTTAGAAAAGGCCAAGATCACCAACCCCAGCCCCAACCCATCCCCACCCCTCACATCCCTCAGTGCCGCATCCCCACAGTTCTGGAACACCTCCAGGGTTGGTGACCTCACCACTCCCTGGGCAGCTGTGCCACTGCAGCATCGCTCTTTCTGGGGAGAGATTTTTCATAATGTTCAACCTGAACCTCCCATGGCACAGCTTAAGGCCGTTACTCATCAGTGTGGGAAGGATGCGAGAAGGCTTGCAGTTTTCTCCCAACATCAGAGAATGGCACCAGGGTGAAGTCGTACTTCATCTTCCTGCATCTCTTGGGGTGCTCCTTACCCATGGGAATGCAACTTTTAACGTGAGGATATTTTTCATTTCACTGCAGTAGGGATGTGACATATAGGATTTTGTCTGCCATTTGTATTGGTGGAATATGCAGCTTCAGTTTCCAGCTGTGAAATGTCTGTAGCTTTCAGGCAGCCTCACATCTGATCAGAAGGAGCTAAGAAGCACAAACATCTCCTGAAAAATTGCCGTGGCCCCAACCACTGACCTGGTCTCAGTCCTGCCACAGGAATATGGAAACGTGGACAACTCTGTTTCATCGAGATCCCACTGCCCATCCCTGGAGCACAAGCCCTGGGCCCCAAAGATAATAGCTGCTCTCCCAAATCCAAACTTACACCCAATCTTTTCAACCCATTGCTTCACTGAGCAGGTTTCTCCTCTGATTTTGTGAACCTGGTGCCCAGTTCCTATCTCTTGAAAGCACTGGTGTAGCCCTGGATCCCCACTGACTCTGTTTTGTCCATTTTGACACATGGCCTTCTCCAACAGCCTCCTTTCATTGAAGGTTTTTATTTTATTTTAAGCCTGTTTGTGGCCCTGGCTTTTAGGGACTGAATGACAACGCAGGCAGACTGCTTTTGCAACATCTCGCTGATTCTCTGCGTTCTCTGGTTTTGTGGATTTTCATGGTTGGTCACAGACATTCGCTAAAGATGCTCTGTAAAATTGTGAGTGTCTGTTTGAATAAAGATGCAAAGGGCCGTTGCGTGACTGTTGCCACGATTTCAAGCCTAGGATGGGTTACAAGGTTATTTTCAGAGTATTTTGTGCTACTGTCATGCGTTGCTAATTAAACTCATTTGAGTTGTCTTTCAGAGATTAATTTAATCAATAAGGATATTATTACTCCTTTGATGGTATCATTTGTGCGAATTGTCACTTGAAGAAAGCAATTAACTGGGAATGCTTATTAGCTGATCCATCCCACACCTTATTTGTGTAGTAAGAATCGATTATTGAATTCATTAAGAAAAGCACAATCCGGGGATCCCTTTGAGGTTTAGTAACTGAGCTACGTTTTATTATGAATTTTAAATTGTCTGAAGCTTGGGTTGGGTTTTTTAAACCAATTTCCAGAGGAAGAGAACAGCGTGTGCCCCAGGTTTGTCAGCCAGGTTCATCAGCCCAGTCTTAGTGCCCCCAATCCCACAGTTGTGTCTACAGAATGGGCAGAGTTTCATCTCCGTGTAGCTGTAAGAGCTGAATCATCAAGCTTGGAGTAGCAAATGGGGACGATGAGAGCATTAGCGTGTTGTTGTTAGGAGTGGTTTCCTTAATAATCAAACTTTCATCCCCCAGCCACACAGTCACCTAAGTAACCCCACTGCATTGGCAACGACACTGATCCTCTCCCAGAGGGTACGGTGCCTGTGCATCCTTTCATCTTTTGGAAACTCTTAAGGTAGATTAAATAGCCTTTTAATGTACAAAAGCACTTGTGGCTGTTTCATCCATGAAGGAGCCCGTTTTGTTTACATGAGTGTGGTTATTCGTATGCTGAAATGTTGAGAGGGTCAGGCCCTCAGATGCAAAAAAAAAAGGAAAGCCATCAAACAGATATACTTAAGCTTCTCAAGGGAGCTTGACTTCTTCTGCATGTGTTTTCCATAAAACTATGGTCGTATCTTTTTATTAAGAAGAATATTGGTAGGGTGTTTAGAGCAAGTTCCTCTTTGGTGGATGCCCTGTCCTTGGAGGCATTCAAAGTGGATTGGACCAGGCTGTGAGCACACGACTGATCTGCAGTTGTCTCCGTTCGTCACGGGGGAGTTGGACTAGACGGCCTTTTAAGGGTCACTTCCAACTCTTATGACTCTATGATTGTATGATTCTAGCATCCATAGCTGTGCTGGCCTTGGGACTGTGTGGAGGAAGGGCAGCCTGTACCCAGACTCTGAAGTGGAAGAGTGGTAGATGCAAGTGTAACAGGGAGCACAGGGATGCATGAATTTTTGGCTAGGGTTTTACTTGCACGAATCTAATACTGAAATAGTTAGTGCCTGTCATCAAAGTCTGAAAATATGCCCTGTTAGGATGGAACTTATTTTTATAACACCATCCAAATGTGCAGACGTCCAATACTGGGTGTCACGCTTTGACTCTGCGACGTGTGCTTACTGCTGTCTTTCAAAATGTGTTTCACTGGGGCTTTTTCTTTGATCATCCTCAAATGCCTCCCTTTCAGTTCTGCTGATTAATGCATTAAAGTCTGGGTGCAGACAGAGATAGCTCACAGCAGGCAGCACCTGAAATCCTTTTTGAGCAGCCCCGTCCATCAGTGCAGGGCTGTGAATTACGGTTTCTCCAGTTCAGGATGGGGGTTTGGTCAGGTCTGGCAGATCTGTGCTGATGCTTTGCTACATTTTTTATCACTTTGAAAAATAGAAGGCTGAAAAGCATGTAATTTATTCATAAGGCTTTATTAGGCTTGTGAGGGTTTGCTGAGATGCAGCAGTTAGGCTTGAATCGAGTTTCTCATGGTGTGCAGGGATTTTTTTCCCCATCTGCACCTAATTTTGCTGAGATTGAATTAGTCATGAAGTTACACATGCACCAGCAAATAGTTTGTGTGGAAAGTGTGGGGACAAATTGGCCCAGTGTTCTGACTTACAGGTAGGTTTTGAAGCAAGATGTCTCCCAGGCTTTATTCTCTGGTCGAGCTGCAGGAGGTGTCACCGCATGGACTGACATGTTTCTGGTTGCCTTTGGCTGGTTGAACACTTTGGGGGGACTTTATCAGCTATCAGTTGCTTACCTGGAGTGCATGTACTGTTCAAATATCCCCCCTCTTTTGAAATTTCGGAGAATTTATGCTGAGGAAACGTAAATTTCACAATGGTGTTGGGTGCTGATGATGCAGAGAAAGCATTGGTGGTGGGGGATGCTCAGGAGGGCCACTGGCAATAGGGGAAGGGCTGAGAAATCTTGGGGCAGAACTCTGTTAGAAAAGCTGAGGGCATAAACCTGGGTGAAATTGGTGGCTTTCCAAGGCCTCAGGGAATCCTGAAGTGTAGGAAGCATTTAAAAGAAGAAACTCACAAAAAGCCCTAAACCTGCCAACAATAGAAACTTAAGACTAGCTTTTAAAAAGTATTTTATCAGCCAGGAACCAAAATCCACTTAGAAATTGAGGCTTAGGGCTCTTTCCAAATGAAAATTGAGTTAACTCAGAAGAAAGTAAGAAGCAGAGTAGGACTGACCTTGGTAAAGGTCTTAGAAATACAGCTTTAGAAATAGTGATACGCCCATAATGCATTACCTTTGTGTATGGCCACAGTCTGTTTATGTGTACCTGTATCCCTGCCAGGGAAGTTGATTTTGCTCTACAGAGTGATTGTTGTGTGGTTGGAAGAAATATTACCACCATTGAACAATATCCAATCACTGCATGCATTTATTTTAAGAGCAGAAATCAGTGCAAGTATGACTTCAGATCCTATGTTTGGCATTTTAGTTGTCAGCTCCGAATTTACTGTAGGTGCTTAAAAATGCTTTATAAGAAGCTCCGGCGCAGTTTTCCAAACTGTACAGATGCTTTTTCATCAAACCTATCTCCATGGAAATGGAGCTGTGTTTTGATTATTTCCTAACCAGTTTCTAACCCTCGGGACAGGGAGCTGCAGAGCTGTGATCAGCTTTAGAGCTGTCCTTCCTTGGGGAAAGGAATTGCAGGCAGGCAGCCGCAGCGCTCCTGCCTCTGTCTTTCCTCTCGATAGAAAATAATTTGTCATCCCTGCCTGTTACTGCTGGAGGAGGGGGAGGGGACCGTTCTTTTCACCCCACTTGATTCCAGTGTTTTTACTGACAAGTTGATTTTTATGCCGGGAAGACACCGATCATCTTTACTGGGAAAGATGATAACTCCTCATGTGCAATGAGCTGTGTGTTGTGGATGAGATTGACTGGTGGACGAAGAAATCCATTTTAGGACTCAGCTATGCCTTATCTTTCCTTGAAACTGGCAGGCATCAGCTTCCTACTGATTTTTCACAGGGTCGATGCTTGCCTCTTGCAAGCACAGTTAGGTTTAACACTGATTGGAGCTCACCTTGATCATCCTGGGCCTGCGTGGAGAAAAGCAGTGTGAAGAGCAGGCACAGCACTGCAGTAGCCAGCAGTGCTTCTGCGAAGGCCATGTGGCTATGGAGACTCCTTGGCTCTCAGAAGGTTGGGCTATTTATGCTTTTGAGAGAGAACTTTGGTTGGCCCAACGGTGCTTTCATTGGACAGAGCCTTCCCATGCTATTTCTTCCACTGAATTTGTCACAGTGAGGTTTGGACCATGCTGGTGCTGTCAGGTGAGGCTGCTCCAGAGGCTCCTTGGGCAATGTGCTCGCACTCTGCCCGTATCTCAGTGTCAGGCATCTCCAGTATCCCCAGGACAGGCTGTTGCTTTTTTTCTATCACATGCTGTGTTCCATGTGTGTTACACCCACCCTGTGAGCCCTTTCCACTCTCACTCGGGGTTTCTGAATTTTCACTCTTCCCTTCTTGTCACATCAGAGATGCATCTTTTCCTGTCCACGTTCTCTCAAAGCTCCAGCATCCCCAGAGAGGAATGCCTGGGCCTCTCTAGGCGAGGCAAGATGCCTGCAGTGCAGTCCCACTTAACTTTCCCATAGCAGGAGGGATTGTTTGGCTGGCTGGGCAGGGGCACACTGACACGTGGAATCTGGCTTTCACACATCAGCAGGCATGTCAAGGATTGTGTGGGACAGCTTGTTTTGTTGTCATTCCTATAGGATGTCACATCTGGGGGTAAAGACGTTGGCTCAAGTGAGGTCCCAAGACTTGGCATCGCCATGCTTTGGAGTTCACCCTCTGTTCTTGCTCAGAAATTAATTACTTAACTCCTCTTATCAACAGTGACAGGCACAAGCAGCTGAGAGAAGAATTCCTTACCTTTCCAACTGATGTATTGGTTTGCTTCTTTATGGGCCTCCTGGGCCCTGCTGAGTGGGAGCAGCTTGGGTCATCCCTCCTCATCCTCCCTCACATTTCCAGCACTGAGTTCTCCATAATGGGGGGATGATGCATGAGCCGGGGTGCTGCTGGCTCTGAGTGCTTGGCAGCTTCACTCAGGAACTGCTGAGCTGCAGCCAAGTTAGGCCCCCTGAAACTCAGTGTTACAGCATTGCTCCCTGGAGGACAACAGTCCTTTAAGTATTTCTGGGTGCCTGAAACAATAGTTCTCTGAAATCTGCTTTCTCCTTTCAGTCTTCACTACACAAGGTGAGCAGCAGCACATTTACTCTGTGCACGTGCCTATGATGTCTGGAGTATAAATTACCCCATAAAACAGAAAACAGGCTTGTGTCTTCCTAAAAACCAACTCCAAGCCAAACTGAACTTTGTCTTCTTATAGAAAGCACACTTGGGAAATACCGAGAGAAATTGACATGAAATTACACACCAATAAATGAGGCTCATAATAAACCGAGATGAGAAATGCTTTTTTTTCCCATCCCATTATGTTCATAAAGCTTTCAGAAAGCTCCCTGCTCATCATGAGTGGGAAGGGAAGGTTAATCTTTGCTTTTCATCTGTCCTTTCTTATGAGAAAGCCTCACTTGTAATGCACTTTCTAAGACAGTGGGATGCACCAATCTCTTCCCTACATCATCCAGACCCACATGGTTGAGTTTATTGATCTCTGCAATGTCTGGTGTGCAGGTGGCCTCAGACCTTGGAGTGGTCTGATATCACCATCACTGTGGATGAGGCTAAGGCTAAGGCTCATTCATTGACTGTAGGTTGCTCTACAGGCCTAAGGATTGTTCCTGATGGAAATGTAATCAATGCTGTTACAATCGTTTTCAGCCAAAAAGCTTGTAGCAAGAAATTCCCAGTCAGCTCTGGGTGCGTTCTGTGTCGCCGTAAGGCTTTGCAGTCATCGTTTCTCAAGGGTTTTCAGGTCAAACCCGTTGGTTTTCACAAACAAAACCACTGTTTTTGGAGAACCCCTGCTGCAATCACAGCCTCAGCTCTCAGCCGTTCCAGCTGGATTTCATGTTCATCTGAATTCCTTGGCGATGCTGAAAGGCAGCTGGCAGCAAGATGGTGATGGCAAGACCATGTGCATTTCTGAGTCAGCAGAAGGTCACAGCAACAATAAAAATGCTAATGACCAAGCATTGCCCTAACCGTGTAGCAACACCAGCTTCATGCTCAAACTAAAATTAAAGAAGCCCTCTCCACCAGGATCCCCCCTGCCTCCTGCATAGTGTCCTTGTAGCATCCCGTTTTTACTGGAAGATCCTTTGTGCCCACCTCAGCCTTCCCTTGAACATCAGAATGCATTTGTGGTTGGCATGCTATCATTGGGATTGCTTTACATCACCTTCGTTTGTCAGCTTTTGCCAGGTGTGATGGATTGTTTCACGTTAGGTTCCTCCAAGAACAAGAAATGTGGTCCCACATGTTTGTACGCCGGTCACCTGTCTGTGATCTTTTGTTTTCAGTATTACTGGGCATCGTTTGCTGTTGTGCTGCCACAAGCTCCAGCATGCAGTGAGTACAAAGCTGATGTAAAACATTCAGTATGGATGGTAACGCTTGGTACATGAGCATGCCCAGCTCTGAAACTTTGCAGAAAGCCCTGGAAGGTTTCTGATTTTGGCACGTTGTACTGTATCCAGCCTATGGCTTGCTCTGGCCAGAGCAGATTCCATATACTCTTGAGCTTCCTTTACTTGCTTTACCGTATTCAGGGTAGCTTTTTCATATGTGAAGCATGGCTGGGATAGGAATTGCATTGTCTGATATGTTGGGTGTCTGAACAGTGGCAATATTAGCAGCAGTGTGAAGTATCAGCTTATTTGATCATCGTATCAGATTGATTGGCTCAGCTTTTCTACAGCGTTTTCAGTACCTGCAGACTTGAGTCACTGCATCAGTGCAACAGGGAGAGCAAAATTCTCAGAAAAATTCACAGGCACCTTATCATTTACCTCCTACAGCACTTTGGGTAAGCCTTCTCTTTTCTTTTGTGCTTAGCAAAAGCCCAGTGCTGAATGCACCTCCCTTGACGTGCTATTGCTTGAGACTTGCCCTGTGCATCATGGAGAATAACATGGAAACAACTGGGCATGATTTATGTTTCCCAGTGCATTTATCCTTCAGTCTTCTGTGTCCTTGTGCCGCTCGGTGGAGACTGCAGAGGTGGTGCTCTGTGGGACTCATTTTGAACAGCATTCGCAGGCAGAGCTCCCTGCAGAGTGAGTACTATCACAGCAGTGAACTTTTTGCTTCCCCGTGCTGCATTTATTATTCATAGCAAGACAGTCATCTCATAGATGATCTAATGGCTGTGGTGCACCGCTGCTGTAATGCCTAAAGGGTGGTTAACCCCAGTAACACGGCGCGGTTTCCATTTATCTCCTTGACTTCAGGGTTTTCCCAGGAGTCCCAGGGCAGTGGAAAATGTCACAGCTTGATGTCTGCACTGCAAGCTGGTATTAAGCTGTCAGCCAAATCCCATCCTCAAATTCTGTCAGGGTTCAGGTGTCTGACCAAAGCTTCCTTGGCTTTTCCTAAGAACTCAGAAACCCAGGTATTAGATCTCACGGAGTGAAAGTGTATGTTGGTATTTTTCCCTGCACTGAGGCTTTTAGCAATACTTTCAGCATCCAATTTCTCCCCAAACTGGTTAGAGGCAGCCAGCGCAGGAAGCTGCTGAGGCCAATCGTAGAGTAAAATGAAATTCCACCTTTGACAACACAGGCTGTGCTCCAGCAAATCGCTCAACTTTTAAGCACCTGGGGAGTCCTCTTTATTTCTGTGGCAATATTGCTCCTGCTTAAATGTAAGTGCTTCTTAAATGCCTTTCTGGATTGGGGCCCTCTAGAGCTGACCTTGAGCCATAAGGGTTAATATGTGCAAAATGAAATAGGCAGGCTTATTTTTGTTGGAGGAAAATGTTTTTGCTTGTCATTTCTTCCCTCCAAACAGTTTCTCTTTATGAACTAATTAACTTGTGTAGCTTTAAAATGTATGTACGTCCTTCTTGGATTTTGCCATGTCTCTCACCACCTTCCGGGGAGTTATTTTGTCTTATTTGCACAGAGGATATGAGAAGACATTGGGAAGTAAACTAACCTGTTCATTAAGTGAATTTATACCTACAGCTGCAATAACAAAGCTATTATTCTGTATTCATCTGCAGGCCCAAAATACGTATTAATTAACCAAAGTACTGCTAGTGGGCATATGCAAATGAAGTGTAATCAATCATGCCGAGATCACTTTCTTTTGCATTTTTGCTTTATTGAGAGATACCACTTTGTGCTGTCTGCAGTCCCTCAGTATCAGATCTGTGCTTTGAAGCTCAGTGTTGGGACTAAAATGAGAAAGAGAATCAGAATTTCCCAGCACTGCAGAAACTGCTGCAAATAACGCAGCTTCTAATGAAGAATTCATATGTAATCCCATAGAGAAGATAACAGTCTAGATCTGCCTCGGGCGCAGAGAACCCAGGTTTATTTTTATGGAATGGGGATTTCATTCTGTAAAGCCACAGAGTTAAACAGAGAGGGGTAATTAGATCACAGAATCACAGATATGAATTCACATTTGAGCTATACGCAACCTAATGATAAAATAGGAATTCTAAGCCCACTGCTCTGCTTTACTAAGACTTAGAATGCCCAAAGCAGCACATGACAAAGGACTTCCTCCACTGGCCTGCAGTGTGTTCTCTTTAGAAGGAAAATGATCCTTGCTCCCCCATGGCCAGGACACCCAGCGGGGGGGATGCTCCAGGTACTTCTGATCTATCTCAGGGCAGCAGTCTCATCACTGACCCACTGGGCACACAGCCTCCTCTGTATCTTTTGTCTTATTTGTTGCTTTGGTGTCATTCAAGTATTGATTGTGCCGAGGGCTTATCAGTGTTTTTATAATTGCTTCTGAGGATGCATTTTGTTTGTTTTCCAAATGAAGCATCTAGGCTGGGTATTAAATGGTGACCTCCTTGGGTAGGTGCTGTAACTTAGGATGCTTAAGCAGTGCTAATGTAAACATTGCTGGCAAAGACACTGTGAGTGGTACTCTGTCTTTTCCATGTAGAGATGTTAACCCTCCACAAAGGCAGATACCTGTCAATATTCACCTTTTGCTTATGGGATCCTGCAGCACAGATGTGTCTGTGTTAACCCCAATTGCTCTGTTTGTCTGTGGTGCCTGCCCCCTTTGTCACTGCAGAAATGGGAGAATGGATGGAGAGAACTGGTCTGAGTCCCCAAGTGTGGAACATCCCCCTGAGACTTCCATTGGGTCCTCTATGTGGATGAGATGCATTTTGCCTTCCCTGCAAGCAGTGGTGAAATCCAGGAGAGAGATCTAAAACCAGACCTGAAGTTCAGCTGTCCATTTTTGGGCTGGTTTGCTTTGGTTGGCTTTGCACCTGTAAGAGTCACAAACAAATGCAAAGATTTGCATCCAGAATTAAAATGTATTCGCTCTCCTTCCTGGGATTTGGGGTTTAAAACCATACAAATGTACACAAACAATTTTGTTTTGTATTTAGATGTCAGGGGGAAGTTTTTCAATGAGAGGATGGTGAGGTGCTGGCACTGACTGCCCAGAGAGGCTGTGGATACCCCATCCCTAGAGGTGTTCCAGGCCAGGTTGGATGGGCCCTGGGCAACCTGATCTGGTACTCGATCTAGCAGTTGGCAGCCCTGCATGTGGCATTGGGGTTGGAACCTGATGATCCCTTCCAACCTAAGCCATTCTTTGATTCTATGAAAACACCACCTTTGGCCGTTTGTACTTGAAACCCAGTGTGGGTTTGTAAAAGGCTCATGTTACTCACTGGATTTTTCCAGCGTCGGGAGCCAGCCCTGGGCTTTGGCTGTGAACATATAGAAACCACTCCTTGTAGCTTTGGTTTCTGCTCAGCCAGCTCCAGATCCTGTAACATCTCACCGTTCTGGTGAACTTGTATTTTGGCAAGCTTTGTTTCCTTTTCATCTGTGCTTCCCCATGGCATCTCCAGTGGGTTCTTAGAGGTGGTGAGTCACAGGAGATGACACATTTCTTCTGCCCCAGGGGCTCCTCTCTCGCCTGCTTTAATGGCCATCACAGATGTCTCCTTTCAACACAATTTGAAAAACCCAGAGCTGGAAAAATATGCAGAGCTCTCTGATCTTCCAGCTCTTGCATAGAATTACCCTGACAGCTCCCGAGCCCTTTTGTTCCCACCAAGGACTTCTTGCAGCTCTACCCAAAGCCGTGAGCATCTGTGGCCAAGGGGCTGAGACCAGAAGAATTATCAGGGAACCCAAAAGGGTCTGAACACTGTCCTGTTAGAAACTGGCATCACTTCCCTGCTGTTTTACATTAATAATGAGCATACATAATCAGGGAATGGCTCTTACTGACCTTATCCGTTTTACTTGTTGGCCAAAGATTAGCTGAATCACAGGATGGCTTTGGTTGGAGTGCTCCTCAAAGATCGTCTAGTTCCAATCCCCCTGCCATGGCAGTGTTTCCACCCCCTAGCTCAGTTTGGATTCCATCCAACCTGACCTTGAGCACCTTCAAAGAGGGGGCATCCACAGCTTCTCTGAACAACTGCTGCATCTGCTTGCAGGTCCCTACAGTTGTCTGATGATGCATTTCTAAGTGGTTCTAAGGTTGTGGAAAAGAAGTGACATGAAAGACTTAGTAATTATTTAGAGAACAAACCTGTCTTATTGCCTCCTAGGAGGTCTCGGTTACTCAGATTTGTACAAACTGCAGGAGTGCAGACCTTCTTAAGCAGGACATCTTAATGGTAATTTTTTGCTGACAGTCAAAAATCAGCCAAGTGAACCATTCGGAGAGCCTTTCAAAACTGTTCGTTTGCATCATCTGCTGCTTTTGTCAAATTCGTGGAGGAGTCTCTTGTCACATCTTCTACAAGAGTTCTGTTGTCTACTTCGATTACACAAGAGGGGCAAACAGTTGTTCAGGGATTATCACTTGCATGATACAAGGAGAAAATGCAGGAACAGTAATAGGATGGTCAGCTCCTCAGCTGAAACTACCACTCAGTAATTTATTTTCCTAGTGTTCAAGCTCAGCACTGACTGAAGGGGCATCCAGCACTGACTCTGGTCCCCTGCGCAAGCAGGAGGTCTTGGAGATGAATTGCTGGTGAGCAAAACATCATTGATAGAGATCTATGCATCAGGCCAGAGAACTCAGCTGTGTGTTCTGCTTAGATTTCAAGTGGAAAGTTCATGGTATAGTACTCTGTGTGTGTAATGGATTTGCTTTGCTCTTTCTGTGACTTGCATAAGGGGAAAAATGTGTTTATTGGTATTGAATTTAGAAGACCTGTACCATTTAAGAGGAAGATATGTTCAGTGTGAAATGGAAAATTGTCAGTTCTGCAATCTTTGCAGAAGTTCTCTCAGCTTTACTGACCAGGCTTCTGCAATGTGGTTTTAATCCAAGTCTTAAAAACTTGAATGTATAATAAAATGCCTATGGCATTTCATCATTTTCAGCTATATTGCTGTAACTGGTGCATATATCTAAAGGCAATCATTGCTATAGAGCAGAGAGGAAGATACAGAGAGGATTTTAAATTTCTGTAGATGTTGAAACATTAGAAGAGGGGACTGTAATGCTGATACACGACCAAACCATTTCTTTTCTTCTCATAAAATTACGTCTCTTCTCCTTTTCCTCCTAAAATTGATCCGACTTTGAATGTGCAGCTTTCAGAAATAAAATGATTAACGAAACAACAGGCGTTCATAAACTCCTGGTTTTATAGCAGCATTTGAAGTAGTGATTGATGCTACGTGCGCCTCAAGCAGATGCGCGCAGCCCTTCGGTCCGTTACCTGAACCGTAGATAAATTGTTATATCTGGTAGAGCTGCGTGTTCCATCGTTCTCATCCTGCTGGTGTAAATTAATGTAGATTTATTGGGAGAGAGGAGAATATTTTTTTTGGTAGCTGTAGGAGACCTCAGCCAAGGCTGAAGATCTCTGGATGTTGCGCTAAGGGAATGATATTGCTTTTGCAGATTTTCTGACTTAAGAGCACATCTCGAGAATATATATATATTTTTTTTCCCCTGAATTTCCATATTTCAATTCCAGTTAAGAGTAAGTCCTGGAGCATTTTGAGACCAGCTGCTTTCATTGCTGGCAAGCATCACTGTAAAGGAAGGAGAGGACTCCATTGCAAATGAGCAGTGTGTAGTAGATTATTCTCGTTGAAAGCATTTAGCTCTTGGCAAACATGTATCTTGTAAATAGAGTAGACTATAAAGAGTATCTCATGATGTCGACTGAAGAGCATGAAAAGCCCATTGTACAAATGCTCCTGGTCATCACCTGGAAGGGTCTGTAGCTCTCAGGATTAAACACACATGCAGGTTTCTCAATTATCATTACCTTGAAGACATCTGGTGCTTTAAATGGAGAAGTAGTGTTATGGTTAACATACATCAGCTGTTGGGTTTTATGTGCTCCACTGATCTCTCTGCCAGTTTTTGTCCATCCTCTTTATGAAGCCCTTTGCTCTGTCCTTTCTTTGGGGACATGGGGATGGGTGCTACAGTCTCTCCTCTTCTGGAAAGACCACCTCTGTGCCAGGGGTAGCTGGAAAGGCAGCAAGTGTGCAGGAATTTGTTGAGGGAGGAGCTGAGCAAAAGAAGGACATGGCTGGGGCTGCACACATCTTGCCCACGCTGCATAGCTCGGCGCCCTGTGTCTGTGAAGGTAGGAATTTGGGTTGGAACAGGGAGCAGTGAGGTAACAGGGGACATGAAGGGCACTCCTGCATGGGGAGGTTGCTGGTGGGTGGCACCCAGCCCACAGCATGGATAGGGCTGGATGGTCTTTAAGGTTCAGGCTCACCAAACACAGGCCATTGACTTCTGCCAAGCTTCACATCTCAGAATCTTCCCTTGAATTTGACTGAAGGCAAAGAGAAGACTTCCTGAATGTTATCCCTGCTTGGCTTACTCAGGCATCTTCCATCCCATGCTTCCATTCATTTTGCAGTGCTTACCAAAGTGATGCCACTTTGAAGCATGGGGCTGTGGCCATGCAGTGCTGCAGTTCTGGGCCTCCTTGTTGTAGGGTCTCCTCTTGAACCTTTCAGAGGAAAATCCTGGAGGGGGACATGTCCTTTATAATGAGAAGTGCATCCTGTTGAACTCCTGCTGTGGGTGTTTGCATGGGCTGCACACCCACGTTGGGGGTTGCTGAGAAGAGCTGCATCATGCAGTCCTCATCTGACCTCTGTCTTTATGTCCTCACTCCACAATGCCTGTGTGTGTTTATGGGACAGCTCTGGGAAAGCCATAAAGCCCGAAAGATGCACACAAGTTTACAGCAAGTAATTTCTGAGTTGTTTCTGCGCTTTGCCGCCAGCTAAATCATGATATGCAGGGAAACGCTCCACAGCCAGGAACGATTCCTTCTGACAGAGCAAATCAGCTCAAAATCTCCTCGCAGGAGAGGTTAAGCACAGCAGACCCAGATCTGTCAAGAGTGCGCTCATTTCATCGTCAAGGCAGGCAGTGTCCTCCCTTCTGCTGCTGGGAGCATGCTGTGTGTTAACCCCTCACACCCCTGCCTTCCACCTGCTAATCAGCTTAGGGCCTGCCTTCCTCCTCCTCCTCACTGCTGTCCTTGCCAGCCCATCGCAGCACTGACTGGCGTTGCAGATTTTCCTGTTTGATTTTGTCTTTTATCACCGTTGCTCCTCAGTTGACCCTTGACGACATCACTCACAGAGATGCTCAAAGATTCCGCCTGTTTCCATTTGTGGAAATTTCCCATTTGGCACCTTGCTTCTGCAGCAGGAGCTTGTGCGTCAGCGTTTTCCTTTTAAACCACTTTAGGGAGGTTTAGATGTGCCATAAAGATGCGTGCTGGTCTGAAAGCTGATGTACAGGTAGCACCAGCCCCCACGCTGGAGCTGTGGAGGTGGAGCAACCATCTCAGACGTGCTTTTTGGCACTGCCGTTATCACCAAAATGTGTTGTTTCTTCATGAGGTTCATCCTCTGCCCTACTGATATGCCTCCTGTTTTGGGTGACCAGTGCTGGCCAAATGCAGCAGTGCATTTTTGGGAATTGCCCTCTGTCTGCAGGGGTGGGAGGACCTGCCCATAAAAGCTTAATTCCCAGACCCTCACTGTAGATAACTGAGCCTTTCCTGTCTCAGTCTCTTTGAAATGCAATGCTATTTAAAGAGAATGAATGTTCCTCCCGAGCATGTACAAATATATAACATATTTCATAACATCTTGCCTTGCAGTTCCTGCGCATTGCATAAGAATTGCTGTTTAAATTATGGTGATGTCCTGGAAATGGCACGTTTGGATCTTGAAGGAGTAAGCAGATGTATTTCCCTATAAACATGCATAGGGCAGCAAGTACTAACTGAAGTTGGTAGAAAATGCCCATTTTTCTGCTTTCCTGCTTTCCAAACTGATCCACAATAAATAACCTGCAGACAGAAAATGGCAACTCCTTGGCATTGGCTAAGGTGAAATCTTAAAACATAAAATAGAGTAAAAGCGCTGTCTTCATGAGTTTCTCATGTATAAAAAGGCAATCTCTATCCAGGCATTTTCCTATTTCTCTTGGTTATCATCACAGTAGGTAGAAATTTTCTGTTGAAATGGGATGTGGTATTACCTGTGATGCCCGGATCTCTGAGATGTTCATCGTTATTAATAGCACGTCCTAGGATGGTGCAGTAATGCTGAATTTAAAGGACCGCAGAACCAGAGTTTATTGCCGAGGCTGTTTGATGATGAGGGAATGATGGTGAGCATGCAGCACTGAAATCCAAAGGTTTGGATTTTTCACCATGCAAGAAATCTTTCGAGTATCCAGAAAGTATTCTGAAGCTCTTCTCATTTCCCGGAGGACTGCGTCCAGCAGCAGGCTCTTCCTTTTGTTCTGCAAGGCAGAAGAGCAAAACAGAACGTGGACAGGCACATGGCTTTCTTATATGATTCCACTGGCTCGTCCTTGTGCAGGTTATCCTGACCTTCTGCTTGTGGTATCAACATCCCCATTGAGTCGCATGGCATCGGCCTTGTCCTGCTCTCCATGTACTTGGAAATCGTGTGGTTCTGCCCACTCATGACGTGGAAAATAATCCCCCTGGCTGAGGCTGATGTAACAGCGTTGTCCATGGATGTTGTGTCAGTCTTCTGGCTTTTGCTTTGGTAATTGCTACTGCTTTGGGGTAATGCTTGTCGATGGTATCTGAGTCAAACCACTGATCCGTTGGAACTGGGTCTTCCATTTGATGGTTAGATTGATGCTGGTGATACCAAAAGTCCTTTGCACTTCTCCAGGTCGTATTTACTGCAGGAGATTCACGCCCTTTGATACTTACTGAAGTCTCTGGAGCCCACTCTGCAGTTGTGCATGTGAGCAGCAGCTAGTGATGAGCTTGAGAACTGGTTGGGCCAGATGTCACAGAGCAGTGCTGTTTTAAACAAGTGCTTTGTGCTGTGGTGAGCTTTACAAGCTGATACATCCATGACATGTGAATATCTGGGGCTGGACAATATACTGCACGTTATAAAACAGGTCGTAAGGGAGCGTGGGAAGGGCAACCACAGCCAGGCACGGGGCAAAGCGTTGTTTCAATCATTTGCTACAGACAAAGTGGCTCCTGGTGTTTTTCCACCAACCGTCTGCTTCATCCCCAGGGAAGGCAGGTTTCTAATTGAGGAGATGCGTGCTGTGTGTTCACCCTGAGCTCTGATTTATGGGAGCTGCTGTTGGAATACATATTCATGACACTCTTTGCATAAAGTAAAGCAAATTATTGTTGTGAAAATATACAGGGCAAGAATTGGTTCAATTTGTTACCTCCTGAAGTGTCTCTTGTGATTCAAATGAAATGCAAAGTGGCGAGCTTGGTTTTCCATTAGTTTACCAGGGAGGGAAGGGCCATACATTACAGAGCTGTATTTGGACAGACGTGGCGTGGAGGATTACTAAACACTTTCTGCACCATTGTCTGGCTTTGGTTGCATCTCCGTGTGACACCTCATCAGCTGCTAAACCCCTTGTGCTCATTCACACGGCACATACGCAGTGTGTGTAAACACAGCTCTGACCATACCTGAAGGCGGTTTTGCTGTACCCACACAGTCCCCCATATTTTATGGGCTTATATAATACCAACATGTGGCAATTCATGGGGAGAAAAGAGTTCAAAATTGTTGTCTAATGTGGATAAATTGTTCCCTGTGCGTTGTTCACCCAGCCGTTGGTGTGATTTAAGGCCAGTTTCTGTGTTTGAGTACCTTGCCTACTTGCATGTGAACAAGAGGCCCTTATCTTTCGTCAGCACTGCCAGAATTGGGCAGATCGGAGGGAAAAGGTATTCAGCACTGATTTCTGGTTGAGTTTTTAGCATGCTGTATAGATGAGATCTACCATCAAATTAATGCATTGCAAACTCTCAGTAATTACTTAAAAGAAAATAAAGCTTGGAAGGATGGATTAGGTGCCATTGTGCTGAGGGTTTTCCGAATGGAGGACAGGTTGCTCCTGCTTCTACCCCAGAGGGAAAAATACTTAAAGACCAAGGCAGGGTCTGCCTTGTGCAAATTCAGCCTTCTTCCCTTTTCTGTTTGAATTTTAAAATGTTTCTGCTTGTTTTATGCACCCGTTTGATTGGCTTTGAGAAGGAACATGATGTTATTTACAGTGCTTTAGCCTTGCACTTTAATCTGTTTTTTAGTAGCAGAACAAATTAACTGCTTTCTCCGTCTCTAGAAAGAGAGCTCTGGTTCAGAGCCAGCTCAGCATCGAAACAAAGGAGGCTTTCAGTCACCACATCTTCCCAAGCTTCCCCTCTTTAGTGGATTATTTTTTTTTATTCTTCCTCTGATTTAAGATCAGAGGTGGATATGTCTAAAGCCATATATTTACTGCACACCAGGCATAAGCCCAGAGAGCTAATGTAGCTGGACTCGCTGCAATCTAGGGCACTGCACGTTCCCAAGATCAAATGCTTTCCCAAGAAAGTGTGTTTGATACATGTGAGATCCTTTTAAGTGGCGAGTGCTGCACAGGCAATCAGATGTGATTATTAATAGCAGAAATTAATGTGTTGGGAAATTAGAAAGCTAGAGAAAACTCCCGAAAGGGAATCACCTTTTGGGAACTGGAGTACAGCATCCGGAGAGCTAAGAAAGACTGGGAAAGCTAACCATTTCTCTGATAGGAAAAGCACACTACTACTCTGGGGTCAGCCTCTTCTCCCACATAGCTGAGATAGGACAAGAAGTGATGTGTTTAAATTGCGCCAGTGGAGGTTCAGGTTGGATATTAGGAAACATTCCTTCTCAGAAAGAGCGGTGCTGCAGTGGCACAGCTGCCCAGAGGGCGATGGGGTCACCAACCCTGGAGGTGTTCCAGAACTGCGGGGATGTGGCACTGAGAGATGTGGGCAGTGAGCAGTGTTGGTGGCAGGTGGACAGTTGGACTGGATGATCTTAGAGGTCTTCTCCAACCTCAGTAATTCTCTGATTCTATGACTCTGTGATTCTGCTCCTAACACCACTGTAAAAGATGGTAAAAAACAGCAACAGTGCTGCTAATGGAGGTAGCGCAAGCACTAAACTGTGGGGTTTTTTTTGTGGAAACAGTGTTTCAGGAGGGATCAACTCATCTCCTCCAGGCAGAGCCCTGTGAGCCTTGTGTTACAGAGATGCTCGTGGGCTGGAACATCAGGGAAAGCCTCACCGCTGGTAACAAAGTCCCCAGATTTCAGGAGTTTGGAATAAAATCGATGGAGAACCTGGGAAAGCTGCAGGCAACTGGCTTGGAATGAAGCTTTCTTAGCAGATCCTGCGAGGAGGGATTTCATGACCTAGTAGCAGTAAAATGCCCCAGAAGCCATTTTCTTCTGCTATTGGTCAACATTATCAAGAACATTTTCTTTCTGCACTGGAAAGCTGCTTATCAAAACTTTGCCCAGCCTGGTTATTTCCTGAGTCTTTGGAAGGGATTTTGAGAAAAATCATGCTTATAAATGCACTTGCATTTTTCCCCTGCTGCTTTAGCAGCATAAACTTAAAACCTCACATAAAGTATCTGTTTATTCTCAGTCTTCAGTTACAAATCATTGGATTTCATGTGTTTTCCCACTTGCGTTGTTCAGATATAGACTGCATCATGCATACAAAGGCTTAACTATTGAATGCTCAATATAAATGGGGAGACAAAGCGTTTCTTAGTTTTCTCTATGTATCTGTGCCTTGGTTTCAAGAGGAAGCCAGTGGGAGCAGAAGTCACCTCCTCCTGCCCATAACGACACTCTGGGCCTTAGTGATGCTATTTGGAAGACAGAGTAAACACTGTAAATTCTCATTCCCCTTTTGGTTCTAATCCCTTGTCTCAGTTATAGCTGTCGTTTGGCAAACAACAAAATTCCTGAACTAAAACCAGACGCAGTAGGAGTTACGTGGAATCATTTCAGTGAGGAGAGAGGACACTTGGAATATTGCTTTCCTGACACTGAAATGGAAACCATTTCTAGGAAACGAACTTTTTTTCATAGAATGATAGAATCATAGAATGGCCTGGGTTGGAAGGGACCTCAAGGATCATGAAGCTCCAACCCCCCTGCCTCCTGCAGGGCGACCAACCTCCGTATCTAAACTAGACCTGGCTGCCCAGGGCTCCATCCAGGCTGGCCTTGAACACCTCCAGGGATGGACGGGGCATCCACAGCCTCTCTGGGCAGCTGTTCCAGCACCTCACCGCTCTCATAGTAAAGAACTTCCCCCTGACATCCAACCAAAATCTTCCCTCTTAAAAATCTTAAAATCTTCCCTTGACTTAAAACCAAAACTCAACAGTTTTTCCTACATAAAAGGAGAAAGGGGAGCACTGCTGTTGCTCAGGGGTCCTTCCATGTTCCCACAGCAGTGGAAGTGGGGCTGGGTACATCCATCTCTGCACGCATCAAATACTTGCCAGCAGCTCCAAGTCAAATGAAATACCCTCTTTCAGCCCCAAAATTCCCTCACACTTGTGAGTTCTCTGGATCCAGCTGGGTGAGGAGTTAATGGTGTGGGCACTTTGTGCTGTGGCTGTCAGGACCACAACCAAGGGGAGATTTGAACTGGGGTTTGTGGAAGCAAAGCCCTCTGAGCATGAAAATACACAGATACTGGATGTTCTCTTTTCCTCTGGAGAAGCTCCAAAGCTGGGGGAATCTCATCCACCCATAGCCCCCAGATCTCAAATAAAACTTGGACAAACACTTCTCTGCAAAAATACTCGTGCAGAAATAGCTTCCACGAATGTTTGTATGTATAAACAAGTCCCAGCTTGGCACAGTGCTAATAGCTATAAGCAGTTGTTAGAATTAATTAAAGTATAATACATAGTCTGGGAAATGAAACTCAATTTCGCATTCGGTCTTTAGCCTAGTTATACTGTTACAAATGTGGTAATAAGTGTTGAAAATGCAGGTGAGTATCATGCAAATTAAAGGGAGAATGAAGTATTTTCTAATTTTATCTGGGAAAACACATTAAGGGCTGCAGCAGGTCAGCTGGTGGAGAATTAATCACTTCCCAGCCCCTGTGGTTGGGCTTTTGGGGAGCTTGAATAGCTGCCTATTCAATCAGGAAAAATAAAGGGAGTTTTAGGCTTTCTAGGCGTTTTGCCCAAGAAAAACAAAAGGTGTCATTAACTGGCTGCTAGTGCCTAGTTTTTCAAAGTTAGTTTTCCCTTAAAACTTTCGCTGGAGCTATTTTTATTTTTTTTTCTCGTGTCAAATAATACAAGCAAAGAGTTGAAATGTTTGTGCGCTCTGATTACTCCTTATTATCTTTATGAAGTCTTAGGTAATACAGGAAAATATTGACCTTCTATGCCGAGCTAGCTGTTGGGGTTTTATTCTTGCTTCAGAGCAGCCAAGAAGCAAGCTTTCTGGCTCTGTAGGTTACATTTTTTCCATCATTTTGTTGTTCTAAGTATGAACTCCTGTTGACTCTTAAGCATATTTTTTGCCAGCAGAACAGATACGTGATATTGAGCAGAAAGAGTGGGTCAGTAAGTGACAGCTCTGGCCCAGATCGCAGGCACGTGGATGGGCACAAGCTGTTCTAGAAGAGATGAAGCCAGCTTGCAGTTTTTATAGCTGGTCTAAATCATTGGATTTGGCATGGAATGAAAGTCCTGCAGCACAGCATGGTGCTGGTCAAGCACGAGCCACCCAGCAAGCTGTGGGTCGGTGTGGTGGCTGGACTGCTCTTGGGGATGCTGGATGAGGACAGAGGTGTGGGACTCCCATTCTGACCAGCCAGACTTGCACCCCGAAGCTTCATCCCAGAGGTATGACCAAGGACAGTGGTGGTGGTCTAGGTCCCCCATCTCACATACAGACCATTAAAGGCCCAATTGCCCGATGTGCCCAGGGCACGTGCATCCCTGAGCTCATCACATCACATAGAGCTGCAGGGGTAGGATTTGGATTTGTTGTTTTGCAGTTTTGGAATGGCTGTTTGTGTGTATGCTCTTAGCCTCACCTGTTTGTTGTAGATTCACTAGTGTGGTTCAGCATTTTGCATGTCCTGCTGCTCCAGTGTTTTCCTGGCCTGCTTTTTGTTCAGAGGAATGGAGTCAAGGTGCTTTGTTCACCTTCTCCCTCTTCCTCCCTCCTGCTCTGTATCAGTCCTCAGATTTTCTTCCTTCGAAAGAGTAAGTAAAAAGTAGGTCAGTGCTTTGGCCACAGACTGATCTTCCCCAAGCCAAAATGTCTTAAGGGTTTCATCATGTTGGATGAAGTCACATCTGAGCAGAGTTGCTTTAATTACAGCTGGTTCCTGGGCGAGACATGGAGGGAGATGTATTGCAGGTATATTTTGTTTTGTGATTTTTGCTTGGAAATAAAGTTAGCGTGGCTCTTTTGCAAGCAGAAAGTCTGTGGACTTGCCCATGTTTTTTGCCATATTCAGCAAAAGCACTCATCGAGGGTGCCCTTGATGTCTCTTGATCTTTTCATTGCTCCAGCAGCTCAGGAATGACTTCAGAAAGGAACGTTGTTGGCTGGATGATACCCATTTCAGCATGTTTTCCATCACTGTCACAGGACTATTCTACCTCTAATGCAGCTCTCTCAAATACGTAAAAATTTCAGCACTTCTTCACTGCAGAGTGGCCAGCAGGCAAGACTGAATTATTCCTTGCCTTTTCAAAGAGAAGGAGGCTGTGTTGACCCTGCTGTGAAGGGAGGCTGTGCAAATAAATGTTTCCTATTACATATCACAGATATCTCAGCTGTGAGGATCTTCTAGGGACTGAGCAGTTGTTCTTGTGGCAGCAGAGTGAGGCAGATTTGTTGCACTTTTAGTTCTGTTTTTTTTCATCAAGTTTCATAAATGTGAATGAAAATTCATGCAGTAGCAGATTTTGTGTGTTCAAAGTATGAACTTTTAAACAACGTGGACAATTCACTATTCACTTTGAAGCTAAATTCTCTTAGGTTTTATGGTTTTATATTTCTATCTGGTCATGAAAGCCAAAGGCAGCCAGCTGTTGAGGCATGTATTGCAGAATTGCATTGCAGTTGCACTGTACTGTGTTCTTGTGTTCGACCTTCTGTTTTTTTATTCTGAAATGTGGAACTCCTATGCATAATACTGAGCAAGATGCCTTGTCCAGAGTTGTCCAGAGTATCTCTTTATTTTTCAATAAATCATTTTTAATGCTAGAAATGATGGGAAAATGATTAAAAGAAAAAAAACCCAAAAAGATGACATTAAAGTGATCGTTTATTGATGTTACAATCCCAATGGGAAAATGAATTTTTGAATAGCCAGTTTTCTGAATGCCTTCAGGAGCGTGCTTACTGTTGCTTTGCCTCTGAAATCAGACAGTTTGGAGCACTGGTTTTCCTGTAGAACCAGGAGCTGCATTTTTTGTGGCAGGTGAGGCCGTGACTTAACCTGGGATGAAGTCCGTTGGTGGGCTGTTTGGGCCGTCAGCAAATGTTGAAACAAGGAAGGAGTGGGGTTACCAAGCTATAAGGCTTATTGGAAGCACTGAGTAAAATTAATTTTATGATCTGAGTTAAATCTTTTATGAACAATTCACATTAAAAAAAACCTCACTGCATGTCTAGAAAGACATCTTGATGAGCAGTCTTGGCTCTGGTGGCATCTCATAAGTGAAGCAGCGAGAAGAATAAATGAGCCCTGTCTCTTACTTTACCTTTTCTCTTAATATCTTAATAGTTGATAAGTTGAGTACTAGCAGTTAAAATAGAAAAAGAAAGGGAAGCGTTTGTCACAGAGGCATCAACATAGCAGCCAGGAGCACAGTCCTCTTGCTTTCATCACTAGAGTGCTTCCAAGGTCTGTATTAGAATGGAACTGATTTGAGCAGAGGACTTGATGAAAAGAAAAACAAAAATAGTATAATGTAGAATACTGAAGCGAACTAATGTATATACATATTGCAAAGAAGTATATATACTACGTGCAAGGAAAGAAATTGGAGATGTAGCCTGTCGCAAGGAGGAGTATTTTTCCTCAGGCTTCTCCTACATTGCTTCCTTGCAGCCTCTGTTTCTCTCTCTTGTCACTATGAAGTTCTCCCCAGTTCGAGTACCAGGTTCAGCAATTCCTGCTCCTGATGCTTATTCAGACTGGTCTGGACAAAGCTGATAGATTGACAGTGGCCTTTATCTAAAAGCAAAGGACGAATTGTAGTCAATAGAGAATGAGAGTTGCTCTGAGATTTCATTTTGTTCTTTCACCCCAGTTAATTGTGGGCAGAAATTGATGTGGCTGTCTGAGCAAAGCGCTGCAAGAGGCTGCCTTTCACTTCCTTAATTGAATTCCTGTATGCAAGGAAGCCTCTGGACTGCTGTGAACTCAAAACCTGATTGCATCACACATGAAGGATCAAGGATCCCTGCCAAGTAGCGACCTGCGATGCAGCCAGGGCACAGTTGTGCCCGCGATGGCCCCTGTCCTGCCCAGTGCTCACCCAGAACTTTTGCCCTTCCTGGTAGGTTGGAGCTAAACATCATTGCTTTAGCTGGGGAAGAGGTAAATTGGGGTTGTTTTAGTAAGTAATAAAAAGGGAAAGTAAATACCGCGTGTTTCATGGAAGGTGGCTGTTCCCATGGACTGTGTCTTGCAGCAGCTGAAATAGTAAAATCTGGGATCTTCACTGAATCAAGAAACACTGGCCCAGCGTGGCTAATAGTTTCTGTTTTCATCTTGTTCACAGCTGCAATATATCCAGAGGGTCAATTGAAAATGCAGGCTTTCCTCCTTCCTGGTGATACTCAATTGAGTTGAGCATTCTGGCCAGGTTTGGGCTTGCATTTCACTCCAGGGCTGTCACGTGTGCTGCAGAGCAGAGCTCCAAGCTGCAAAATGACTTCTCTGCAGCAAGTCAAACCCATTATTGCCAGTGTGAGCTTCCTGATCAGGAAAAAAGATCCATTCCCATGATTCTTGCATGTCCCCTGTAGGGAATTTCCCTGTCTGGCCGTGGTTCTTTACAGGGTGCTTGCAGGGACATCCTCTCCTGCGCTAAGAAAGGGGCTATAAATAAACAAGCAAGATTTTTTCTTTCATGTTTCCCTTAGTTCTTCCCAGCGTTGCTCTCTGTGGCGAATGCATGATATCAGTTATTTCCAGTGCATCAGAAAGGTCATTCATTTGCACAAAAGCAGCGCTTGAGATTTATTTCAGGCTCCAATTGTTCCCAAGCGCCAACTGAACGCAGCTGTTTTCTTCTTCAGTTCCCCATCTTTAAAATGGGAATAAGAAACTTTCTGTTGCACGCTTTTGTGCAGCAAGGAGCAGCAGAGAATATCCACGGACACAACACTCAGGAAACCCAGGTTCCAATTAATTGCGACAGATTTGAGGAATGAGAAGTGCACATCACCCTGAAACGCCCATCCCCCCTGCCACTATCAGGTGATGACACGCAAGGTTATTGTAACACCACGTAATTGCTACAGGCTAATGAGCATCATAGATGCTGTTGGCATGGAGGATCAGGTGAGCTTACAATCCCGTGATCCTGGCTGAAAACCAGGTGCTGGTTGCATTTCTGCCACACCAGGTTGCCACACTCTTAATTCTCTGCCGATTAAGTGACTGCCTGAGGCTGGTGGAGACTTCTGGGTGCAGCTGTTCCAAGGCCTGCTTAAGCAGGAGTATGCACAGAAAGTTGCCCAGGCCCACATCCATATGGCTTTTCCTCTAAAACAGTTTCCTTCAAAGAGAAAAAAAAAAAAAAATCTGAAAAAAATACCTTCACATGGTTCCTATTTGGTACCTGCAAGAGCAGAGTGCCATCAAGAGTGTGTTTGAAATCAAACTCATGAAGATTGCATTTTCTCACTGACTTTAATTTGCAGGGTACACATGCTCAGCAACGGAGCCCCTGGGCAGCAGGCATGATGCTTATTCATGGGCTTGCTATTAATGCATGCAGTAACTCATTGTGAACTAATTAAGCAGCTGAATCTGTAAAGGAGACATAAGGGAATAGAATACCGGGCATTTGTTTAAAGAGCACAAAGCATTGTTGTGGTTTGGGCAGCAGACCATTGTGAATCCCACTGGCCCCTCAACACCAGCAGCAAACCCTGTCAGCCATAGGGATGTGTTACTTCTGATAGCAAATACTTCTGCTTTTTTCAGAGTCCCTCTGAAAGCAGGGAGCACTACTTGTTCAGGTGAGGTGGTAGCTGGAAGCTGCCAGGTGCCAAGCCCCGAAATTCCTGCTGCCAGTCACACTGCCCACCTTGATAATCAGCAAAACCTGACCCAATGTGAGCATCTCATCTCTTCAGCAGTTTTTCTAACCCTAAAACTTGGTCGAAATTAACAACTGAATTGCCTGGTGTAGGGTGAACCTCAGAATGGACCAAGATGCCAAGGCTCAACGTGGTTCTTCACCTAAGTGGAAATGGCTGGGGAGAACCAGGAGTGGAAGCAGCCACGAAGAAGGGAAGGATGCAAATGGAGCAAAGACTCCAATGCTGACAGCTGAGACAGAGAGAGAGCAGCAGCAGCACTGCAGCTGGCGCTTATAGGAGAGGCTCTCAGTAATTGCTAAAGCTGCTTACAGAGGATTTTTTTATTAGGAAAGATACTAACAAATATTTTAAAGCTGTTCTAATACCTGGAGCTCTGTTTAGTAGCTGTAGACCTAATGGTGTGTTTATCCAAATTCTTCTGGTTGCTTCTGTCAAAGCAGCAGTCCTTGTTGATTTGTCAGCTGCGTAGACTCATGCATGCATTGTGTGGGTGTCCTGCTGGAAATTACATCTTGTTTACTTGCCTTTAATCGACAATTAGCGTGAAGTGTTTCTACCAAATGGATAAAGAAATTAGCAAGTGAGAAAGTAAAATTGTTACTGGGGGAGACATCTGGAAAGACTGGCAGTCATAAGTGCATACCTGCACAGTGCATGGGAAATATTTTGACAGTTCAACCTGAAAGCAGGCTTTGGTGTTATCACTTTTTTTAATACATTGATTTTTGTAAAGAGTGGCAGTGAGGAACATGGCTTGGATGCTTTTAATGGAATCTGGAGAGTCTGTAATATGTTTCTGGTTTGGATGAAAGAGGAAAATTGCTTCTAGTACTTTCATGCTCAAGAAAACAAAGCCAGAATCATCATCCCTCTGTGATGTCTTATCTATAATTTGTTATCAGATTGGTATCTACATGCAGCTTTCATAAAGTCACTGAGAATTCTCAGCTCAGAGAGATCCAACTTCGCCGTTTCTGTATGTTGACCCTTTCTTAAAAAATAAAAAGAAGAAAAGCAGGAGGAGAAGCCTAGGAGGACGGGTTGGTTTTGAAGGATTGCTGCTCATGGGCTGCCCCTGTATGTATGAAGATGAGCAAATGTGGGAGGACCATGGGGGCTGTAGGGGCTCCATCCTTGAAGATGCTCCAACCTGCTGCAGGCTGGTTGGGGTTGGACTGGAGGGTCTGTAGAAGTCCCTGCCAGCCTCAGCAGCACTGTGATTCTGTGAAAAAGGAAACAAAACCCATTGGATTATGTACTGTCTTGAGACAGATGCATTTTTTCCACTGCTGAGCTTTCTGAGGTGAGGGTGAACACATGAAGTTTGGCACAGTCCTCACTTTGGTGGTGGCTCGTCCAGCAGCAACTTCCAGGGTCATTGGAGGTGCCTCTGGAAAGACAGACTGACAGATAGCACTGCTCTGCTCAGCTGAACTGAGCTGGGAAAGTCAGGGCTTCAGAGCAGCATGGCAGTTCACTGTCAGCAGAGCATTTCTGTCGCACTGGGAATTAATCTTCAACTCCCTCCATTTGCTTTAGCTGCTGATAATTCTGTCCTCTGTGATTTTCAGCGAGGAGCCCTATTAGCTCAAGCTGTGTACAGCGCCTTCATAAAACTGAACAACAGAAGTTAATCTTTTCCCTTTCATCTTTGTTCCTGTGTTGGTTCTGAGCAATAGCTTTGTAAGTTTTCACCCTTCTTAGCATGCCAAGCGTTTCCCTCATCTCTTTATCTTCTATTTTCCTTAATGTCCTTATCCTTCTTCTTGAGACAGCCTCATCTGCAGGGACCGATGTGCTGCAGATGCAGAGCAGCTAGTTGAAGGAGGTTTAAGAAAATAGTTATCTGAAGATTAAGAGGAGATGGCAAGCAGTCGGCTCCAGTTTTATCTACTTTTGCTCCTTGTTAATTGCCGTTGGAGAGAAAAAGGGATTTTATGTTTCCAGAGATGGGGAGTTGATAACTTGTTTAATCTTCCGATCTTATTCGTTCCAGTCTCATGACTCACACAGGAAAGGAAAAAGTTTCTCTAAAAGATCACATAAGATAGCCACCAGGCTGCTTCTTTGTCTGGGCCAAGCTTCTCCCCCTCGTTCCCAGGATGAAACTAAGCCAAAAATATCGTGCCAGTCCTTACACTGCAGTCTGGTTTCAGTGAGTGTGGATCAGGTGTCCTCTGAGCTGATCTCTTGCTGTTCTTCTCATCTGCAGAGTGACCCTGTGCAGGCAAAGTTTCATCGGTCCCTGTTGTGCACCCCCTGCTTCCCCAGGGATCAGGCAGGAGCTTGTGACAGGGGTTTCATTTCGCCCCATGCTGGCTCCTGTATATTTTGTTATACATTGATTTTGGAACGACAGCTTTACACCTGAAACCTTTCTGGCTGAGGTGAGCAGAGCTGTGTGTCATCAGTTATGGGAACGTGGTGGGTGGTTGTGCACATGCAGACTGTGTCTGCAGCAAGGTGCAGGAAGTATTTGCTCTTGGTTTTTTTCCTTTGCTTTTACTGTACCCCATTAAAAGGACACGTGGACACTCGCTGCACCCACGTCTTTTCTGCTCCGTTTCAATCACTACTAACAATTCCTGCTAGAAAGAGCTCAGGAATTTTTCCCCTCTCCTGTAACCATTTGTATTTCATTATTTTTATGGAGAAGAAATAATGATTTGCAGATGGCAATGGAAGAGCCCTCCAGGAATGCGCCTTTCATTTTGGATATGCCTTTTTACCGTGGTTTGAAGCCAATAGATTTAGGAGCTGGAATGAAATCACATGAGGCCAAGTAGACACTGCCAGATGTGATCTTCCCAGCTTCATATTTTCGATTTCTCCTCATTTTTCATAGGATTTTGTCAGAGCAGATTGCCCAGCCTGCCTCTCAATTAGCCCTTCCCAGCTGTAAAAATCAGCAAGGGGACATCAGCGGGGTGGTGCCTAATTGAAACCACCCAGTAACGTCAACTGAGAATTAACAGTTTGTTCTTTAAGATTTGGGGTGCGTTATCATGGTAGGGTTTTTTTTAATCCACTGATTATCCCAAGTTCCCACTAGTTCTTGCAGTCCTCGAATGAGTCACTGCTTCAGTTTTCAAAGATGTTTTCTTCTGTCAGGCTGTAGACTTCCTGCTGCTTTATAGATTTTCACTTATTTTTTCTATACGAATGACCTCAGAAAACTATAATCACTTGGTCAGCAGTGCCCAGGCCTGGGTGACCTGGGGGGAGGACAAGGTGCCTCTCTTGTGATCAGCTAATGGCAAAAACAAGCCTCGCTTTTGACACAGTGAATAAATCAGTGTGGGTGGAAGGGACTTGCAAAGAGCTGTGGGCTGGATAGGGTCCCTGGCTTGGGGTCCTCAATGGACCAGGCCACACCAAGGCTGCCTCCACCCTAAGGAGGTGAAAGGCCTTTATTTTGTCAAGCTAATCTACTTAATTTGTTTAATAAAGACCTAATAACAGCTGGTGCTTCATTCTGGTGACTAAATATTTTACTCCTTATTCACTGTCTGCTGAGGTTAGTAGGAATTTTTGCACTGATTTCCATGGGCCTTGCCTGAGGCCTGAAGCACATTCAGGCACACAAAGTGCACTTTTGTCTCCAGAGAGCCCAGAACATGGGGATGCCAGCCCTGGCTGAAGCTCTGCTTCACCGGTCCCATCTGTGGATGAGCTGCATGGCATCCATCCCTGCCCGTGTCCCTGGCCCCACATTCGGGCTGCCACAGTGGTCAACGCCTGCAGAGGGCTGCTCACCCCACCCTGCATCACTGCCCAGTGCTGCTCATGGACATGCTTTCTTCCCAGAGCAGGGAGGGAAAAGCAGAAAAAGAGGAGTTCTCAGTTTTCTTTTCCTTTTTCGGTGTGGGAAAGCATTGCATTTTCGTTCTCATTGTAGAAAAAGTACCAGCATGAAAATGAAATACAACAAATGCCCCATCCCTGGAGGCATTCAAGGCCAGGCTGGATGTGGCTCTGGGCAGCCTGGTCTGCTGGTTGGCAACCCTGCACGTAGCAGGGGGTTGGATCGAGATGAGCATTGTGGTGCTTTACAACCCAGGCCATTCTGTGCTTCTGTGAATAGATTTTGGTCAAAGGAAAGCACTTTTAAGAAAAATAACAAGTACAGTATCATTGTTCCAAGTAATTGTTACTGCCTTCCTGAAGGATTTAAATGCTTCTTACTGCTTGATCCAGAGATAGTGTGGGATGCGACCCCTGACAACTTGTAAATTAATTGCTACCTTTAAACCATATATTTGCTCAGTAGCTGCTATTGGTTCATTTTAAGAGGTTTTACGGATCTGGGACTAAAACCGAGGCCTTCTGCCATTCCCAGCATCAAGGCTTTGGCTGCGTTTTGCTCATCATATGTGTGTGAACCATTAATATATGATGTTAATGCAGATGAAATTAAGTCTGGTTGTTATCCTGTGTGCATGGAGCTTAAGAGAAATGGAAGCAGTTTTTTCTACACCAGCTTTCCACCAGCACTGCTGAATGAGGGGTTCATCCATGGCTTTGCTGTACAGGTTTGGTGAGGAGCATCCTTGTATAAATGCTGCATCCGTATGCCCACAGTGCTGACAGTAAAGCAGCACAATGACTGGTCAAACAGGAGAAGCTCTGAAAAACAAGCATCAGTGTTTCCGCTGTTGCCTTTGTCTGGGACTTGTGAGAATGAAAGGAAAATTCCAAACTTCAGTGATTTTCATGGAAACAGAGTTCCTGCTGTCTGACAAGGTTGACTTGTCTGAGCTTGAGGTTCTAGAAGGGATTTCTGCTGGGAATACCTTGGCTTGCCTCGTTGTTGCTGGGCATGGACACCAGGCATGCAGCTCAGGATGTTGCTGCAGTTTTAGGCAGTGGTTTGCCCCAAACACCTTCAGCATGGCTTTATTACAAGGGGGAACAGAGTGTGTGTCAGTCCCTGGGAAACCTGAGTCATTCCTCCTGGTGAAGGAATCTATCTCAAAAGTAATTATACAGAGATGAAAACAGTCAGCGACGAGCTCAGTATCAGCAGTTTGAGTTCAGATTCTCATTTCATCCTGCAGAAGGATCAGTAATTCTAAATAGCTCTGAAGACATTTAAAAGCACCCAAACCATGACAGACAGAATGCAGCAAATGAGAACAAGGTAAGTTATTATATGCTTTGTGAGCATGTACAAAGCCCTGTTATCATGGGTACATTGGTACATGCATTATCATTGTGTGTGGCCAGTAATATGCTTTCTTTGGCATTGGGCACGGCTGGTGACAACAAGCCTGATCTTTTCTTTCCCCAGCAATACTGAAGGCTCTGGCAGTCTTTTCGGCTCTGAACTGGGTCAGAGTGTAATGAAAATAGAGATGCAGCAGCTCTGTGGCAGTTCTTTCAGCAGGAAGCTGCTTATTCAAACCTACATGGGATGACTTGCTGATGGGAGAAAAGTCTTCATGTCTACACTCTGGCAGAAAGCTGACAACACATAGAAGTGCCACGGAGGCAGGAGAACCCCGGCCTTTTCCTATCTGGGCTGTCCATGGCTGTAAGAGGGATGTGAGCAGCCAGGCAGGCTTTTTTCTGCCTCCAGCACGATGTGCATAACTGTGCTTAACGGTGTGCTAGAGCTTGCTCATTTACAGGAAAGATCAACGAGCATCTCCTAGTTAAACTAATGAAGCAGAGCTTGGAGGCACTTCTCAGACCCAGAGCTCTCCATGCGCCTCGGAGGAGTAGATCCTTTTGCACCTGAATGCATCTTTCTAATTAAAATGAAGTTTTATTATCGTATTCTGATTGAAATCTCGGCCCTGGTACGTGCTGATGGCATTGGCATCTCCCAAGTGAACCGCTGCCGAGTTCAGTGGTGGGGGCCGCACTTACGGCTGATTTAAAGCCTATTGAAGTGGATGGAGATATTTCCATTTTCTTTCAGGGATTTGGCTTGCTCTTCACAAGAGTAATTTGAAGCCGAGCCAGGATGTGGCCCAGACTTCATTTCAGAGGGAATTTGGTTGAAGGATTTTCGTGCTTTTAAGGTTTGCAGTCACTTGAAGGCTGCCTGGTGACTTGCAGGTGTTTAAAAAAAAAGAATTAACATGCTGGTGTGTCTTGCAAAGCCACAAACAGCCTCAGAGGATCCCTTCTCCTGCATAACCTTGCTAGAGCAGAGGGATGCATTAAAAGCAACCTCTGCTCAGCAGCTGATGATGCAGCAGTGGGCACTTTTTCCAACAGGTGTCTCAGAAAAATTTAGTAACGTCAATTGGGCAGCAATCCGGATGGTTTCTTCTGATTTTATGCTTTGTTTCCATCTCTTATGGTTTTGTGTGCTTGCAGGGAATTGCTTTATTTGTCATTTTAAATTCGTACAGAGCACATGAACGCCAGTGAATCAGGCAACTAATAACAGTTGGTGTTGAAATCTAAACAAATGAACATAAGAGAAATGAGTCATCGTGACCCAGAGACGCAGTGCTGCTCATTGTTTTCTTCTGTGTCGTCCACTTCATATATTCTTGTTTCCAAAACTCATTATTTTGTTTGGATTTTGAAATGCTCTTCAGAAAGTACTGAAAAGTTTCCAAAATTGAAGTTTAGCAATGATCGAGTTGATGGCAATGTTTTGCTTTGGTAAATCTGAATTTTGCTCCAGTCACAACTTTCTTATTTCTTACAATTTATTGCAACTTTTGAACTTAATGCAAAATTCAGAATACACCAGCTGCACGTTTTGATGAACCTTAAATGCTCTGCTTCCTTTCTGAAAGAATTTCATTGACATCAGAGTGTTTCAAATTTTTGAAAAGGCTTAAATCCTTTTGACTCAACTTTTTGAGATATAATCAACTCTTCATATGCCGAATTCAGAGCAAATATCTGCAACCTAAAGGATGGGAACAGAGCCGGGCGCTCCACATCCATGCCATTTGTATTTTTGGTGTATTCATAAAGCTTCCTGGACTAAAGTGTCATGCACATATGCCAGAGATACCTAAAAGCATCTCCTATGCTACTGCTCTGGGGCTTGTAACCTCTGTAATGCATTTTTTTAAGGAATAAAATAGAAGTAGCTACTTCAGCAGAAAAGTTATTAGTGCTGGTGTGCCCTTGAATGGGAAGCTTCGTATTTGGAAGGAAAAGCTGAAATGAGACTTTTTCAATTTCATGATTTTGTCTGTGGAGAGAGTCCTTTTAATCTCAATTTAATGAAAGCCAGCTCAAGATGTGTAAGTGACTGTGTGAGTGCTTGGAACAGGCAGGGAAAAGTTGAAGAGGAATCCAGTGTGAGGTTAGAGAATGACAGAATCACCGGAGTTGGCAGGGACCTCAAGGGATCATTGGGTCCAGCCCACTCTGCTAAAGCACGTGCCCTGCAATAGGTGGGCATCCAAATGGGGAGACTCCACCACCTCCCTGGGCAATCTGTTCCAGTGCTCCATCACCCTTACCATGAAGAAGTCCTCTTACATGTTTGTATGGAACTTCCTACGTTCAAGTTCTAGGCCATCACTCCTTGTCCTATTGCTACACACCTCCGAGAAGAGCCTGGCCTCATCCATTTGCCTCCCACCTCCCTGTAGATATCTATAAATGTTTATCAGATGTGCCCTCAGTCGTTCTTTATGCAGGCTAACAGACCCAGGTTACTCAGTCTTTCCTCACATGCAAGGTTCTGTGGGCCCTTTTTCATCTTTGTGGCCCTTCACTGGACTTCTTCTACGAGCTCCCTGTCTGTTTGAACTGGGAAGTGCAGAAATGGACACAGTATTCTAAACGTGGCCTCCCCAGGGCAGAGCAGAAGGGTAGGAAGCAGCTGGTCACACTATTTGTAATGCACCCCAAGATACCACTGGCCTTTTTGGCTGCAGGGACACACTGCTGACTGATGGTCAACCTGTTGTCCACCAGGACCCCCAGGTCCTTCTCCACAGAGCTCCTCTCCAGCTGGTCATCCCCTAACCTGTAGTGATGCTTATGATTATTCCTCCCCAGGTGCAAGACTTTACACTTGCTCTTGTTAAACCTCAACAGGTTCCTCCCTGCCCAACTCTCCGACCTGTTCAGGCCTTATAGATTGGTAGCACAGCCTTCTGACGTGTCAGCCACTACTCCAGCTTTCTATTATCAGCAAACTTGCTGAGAGTGGATTCTATCCCTTCATCCAGGTCATTGATGAAGATGCTGAACAAGACCAGACCCAGCATTGATCCCCAGGGAGCACTGCTGGTTACCAACCAGACTCTGCGCTGCTAATGACAACCTTCTGAACTCTGCCAGTCAGCCAGTTCTCAACCCACTTCACCATCCTCATCTACCCCACACTTTCTAAGTTTAATAAGAAGGATGTTGTGGGAAACAGTGTCAAACACCTTGCTGAAGTCAAGGTACACAAAATCCATTGCTCTCCCCCCATCTATTCACCCCATGATGACAACATAGAGGGCTGCCCGGTTGGCCTGTCATTATTCCTCACTGGTGAATCCATGTTGACAACTCCTGATAACCTCCTTCTCTTCCAAATGCTTGAACGGGTATCCAGAACAAGTTGTTCCATAACCTTTTCAGGACAGAGGTGAGGCTGACTGGCCTGTTTCCCAATCCTGATTCTTGCTTTTTGTGAAATCTGGAGTGACATTGGCTATCCTCCTGTCTTCAGGCACCTCTCCCATTTGCCAAGACCTTTTAAAGATGACAGAGAGTAGTTCAGCAATCACCTCTGCCAACTCCATCAGCACATGTGGGTGCATCCCATTGGGGCCCATGGGTATGTGTGCACTGATTTTGGCTAGGTGCTCTCTGACCAGATCCACCTTGACCAACAGGATGTCTTCCTTTCCTCAGACTATCTCTCTTACCTCCATGGTCAGGAATTCCTGAGGGCTGGTCTTAGCATTAAAGACTGAAGCAAAGAACGCATTCACCTTCTCAGTGTCCCTTGTTACCAGTGCACCCATCTTATTTAGCAGGAGACCCACATTTTTCCTAGTCTTCCTTTTGTTGTTGACATAGTTGGAAAAAAAAAAAAACAACCCAAAAACGTTTTTTATCCTTTACCTCCTTTGCAAGGTTCGAGACAGAGTTTGGAGTAGGGCTGGGTAACCCTCATACGCTTTCTTGTTTATAAGAATGTGATGGTTCATTTAGATAAATGACTTGGGAATCACTTCATAGACATGAAGGAGAATGTGGCAGAATAAATTATCTCAGTGACATATCAGGAGCACCCATCTTTTTTAGTCTCTCAGACTAAAATAACTGAGAACAGTCTGGCCTCGTTAGTTGTTTACTGCTAACGAGTGATGTCTTTCATCCTTTGCTCCTACTAAGTGGCAGGGATTGCTTTTCCCACACCGCAGCCTGCTTACAGATACAACATTTTTAATGTATTAGTGAAAGTCTTGCTGTAAGAGACTCGCTGTCAGCCTTCACTGTGCCATGCAAAGCTCCACAGGCCACCAGAAGGCCCTACACAACAGATCATGTTACCCTTCCCATCCCTGGTGTGCCATATAAATCCTAAGCCAGAAGATTTAGGCTAATGAAGGGAGGGAACAGGAACATGTCCTCCACAGACCAGCACCGTTGCAGAAGCTGTAGTGCCCTGCCTTGTACTGTGAACTTGGCTAGATGAGAAGACAACTCCATGAAGAGCCTAAGACATGATGTTTTTTGAGGACACAGTATCTAATGGCAGACTTGTATGGCCCCACAGCGTAGGGTGATAAATACACGCTCTCGGTTTCTACTTGTGGAAGCCTGCCTCAGTGTCCCCTTGCTTGGAGCTGCCATGAGTACTTGAGGAGCAGCATTGCTTGGGCTGGGTTTCCTATCCTGCTCCAGCAAGAGTCTCTTGTTGTCCCTGGGCATCACTGCCACCAAAGTTCTGTAGACTGATGGCAGTGAAGTCTTGGAAGTTCTCTGCTTCACTGCTCCATGCAGAACATGGAGAGCACGGCAGCACCATATGTTGCACCATCACTGCTAGGCTTCCTGGTCCATCCGTTTTCTCCCATACATTCTGATTTCCTCTGGAAGCTCTCACTTCATCTTCTCTGCCCACACTGCTCTATGGAGACAGCTGATGTGGAGGAGCTGTGGGAGCACTGAGTGAAACCTGGCTGCGTCTGCCAACCCGCAGGATTTTCTGTCCTCTTCTTGTGAGAGAGCTGCTCGAATGAAAAAAAACAGGCTCTTCCTGGAGTCCTTGTTGTCTGGCTGTAATTGGGGGAGAGTGATTTGCTTCTCTTGGGCAGCCTGGCCTCTCTCCTTGCCTCCTCTGTTCAGCCATCCCCAGCTGTGGAAGAAGAGCTGAAGGAAATGGCTTTCCCACAGGGCAGCGAGTCCAGAGCGTGGATGTGTAATAAAAGGAAAAAATGGTCTGTTGCCAAGCAATTGCAGAAGAGCCACTCTGGCCTTGTGCAGCAAAGCTGCTGAGAAGGAGCAAAGCCCCAAAGTCACACTCCAAAGCTTTGCTGTTTCTCTTGGATGCTGAAGGAGGAAAAAAAAAAAGGAATTTTTTTTAACAGAGAACAGCCCTTTTTTCCATGATACAGCATGTGCTAATTCAGTCAAAGAATAATAATTGATGTTCTCTTGCAGACCTCTTCCCTGTCTCTTCTTTGTTGGTGCTAGCTCAATCCAAGCATAGGTGCTGAGGGGGGTGGTCCTACGCAGTGGGGTCATCTTGAATCCTGTATGGAACCATGAGAAAAGCAGGCACGTGTGGGATGTATTGTGGCCATGACATACAGGAGCCCTGCCCTGGCTTTTTCGGACACTTAGAAGCAGTGAATTGCTCTTCCCATGCCTGTCCCTGGAAAAAACAATAGGAAACATAAAATTATCTGCTGGGGGTTACTGAATAAAAGGCCTCTGCTGCTCCCTAAGTCCCTGAGCAACAGATTGCTTGAAGCTGGGAAGGAGCTGGGTGAGGCCAGAAGTAGTACACCAAACCAGTTTGTTGCTTTAGCTCTTTATGCAGTGCAGATAAGGCATAAGTCCCTGCACTCCACACTGCAGAGGATGCAGTTTTCCCCCTGAGGCAGGCGCTGCTGGGCTCTGCCCTCCTGGGACCATGGAAACCATCCGTGCACTTGGTGGGGATGCCTAGAATCAGCCAAAAAGGAGAAGACAGAAAAGATGCAGTCATTGTGTGACTGTGTGGGGATGGGCATTCATAGCACACACATTGGGCACTCACAGCTACAGCACTGAGGGCGGTTGGCTGGTGGGTGGGGGGTGGATGCCAACACAGGACAGCTTGAAGCACAGCCCCATTTTTTTTGGAAGAGCTGGAAAATAGCAATTTTACCTTACTGATGAGTTTCTACAGCGACTGCCTGTTTTCTGTGCTGTCCCAGACTTTGGCTGAAAGAAGTAGGAATATTCTCTATGGAAATGTCTTATTAGAATATAATCACCATTTTCATACTTCCTGGTGCTTTTTGAGGCTTGGAGTTGCAGAGAATGATAATTGGTTTCTTCGTGTTAGAACAAAATATCCAAGTGTGTACTCATAAGTGTATATACATATAAATAAATGAAAACATTCATTGTTTTCATCAACACGCTTCATTGGGAAAAAAAATCCTTATGAGCTTTTTATTGCTCTCTAATAGCTATTCAGGTGACAGTCTGTCTGCAACCAGCATTGTGGGATTGTATCACTTCTACTGCAGTCATTTCTAATTGGCAAATCAAGGACAAGAGAAGTCAGGGAAGAATGGATAAGGACCGTGCTCCCATTATTAAAATGCAGCCTCAGAATTGGGCTGTGCTGAATGAAATGCAGTGCTGGTAGCCAGGCTGGCAGTTCCCTCTGCAGGAATTGAAGACATCATTATTCTACAGAGGCTTTTAATTTATTATTTTTTTTTTAGGAAGAGTAAATTAATTATGCTTTTAAAAAGGAACCAGATATAAAAATAGAAGCTGATGGATATTAGAAGCTCTTAAACAATGATTATGCATTTGGGGAGTTAGAATAGATGTTCTTAAGGTCTATTAAATATTTAGCATGACTTGTGTAGATAACATGATGGCAAACAAGGTAACGTCAAACAAATGAACTGGGTCCTGTCAGATTAAGCACACAAAGGTGCTAATGTGTAATTCTGCCAAACCATTCTGGATATCATGCAAGATAAATACTATTGGACCCTTATAATAAGTGAACTTAGTTCTGTTTCAAAGGTGTTTTTGTTTCGTTGGATCCATGGCTTCAGCAGAATGCAGCTGAACTACGGAGGACTTTGGGATGAGGTTGTTCAGTGCAGGGATTCACTCCTGAGAAAGGGCTGTTCAGAAAGACAGGGCTTTTATTACACATCTCAGTTGCTGAAGGCGTATTCTGTAATACATGGCAATGTGCTCGCTTTGCCTCTCTTCTTCTCTATCAACTCAGCTTCTCATTTTTAAATTTACTGCACATCTTTGATCGACTTAAGTGGAGACCTATAAAAGATTCCTAATCATCTCTTCCTTCCCACCAACTTGTTGTTCTTATTGACCCAGCTGCAGTTAACATCCTTCATGCTGTATGGAGGAGGAGGAAGGTAGGCTCTGATTCGTCTCACCTGTGCTTAGCTGTCTGGTCTAGCTGAATCACACAATGAATGTTCCCATCTTCTCTATGGACTAAGGAACCTAGAAGACATCTCAGACCAGATTTTTTGTCTGCTCCTCGTGGACATCAGCTGTTGAGGTACTGTTTGCAAGCAGGTAGGAGACAAAAGTTCTTATATGCTTATATGATAATTGAACTTGGAGAAGTTCCTGAAGGTCTCTTTTCCTCAACTGGAAAATCTGAAATTGCTCAGGGGTGAGAAACATTTGAAAAACACCATTGTATAGATACTTAACTTTAAAATAGCCTGAGGATTCGTACTGTGCAAAGTTATTCCTTGTTTTCCAGTATCTTGAAGGGACCAGTATAGCACAAGGAGCCATCCACATATTGTTACAGCTCCCACCTCACGACATCTGGTTAGATGTGTCACTTGTCTGGTTAGACCACACAGTTAGTGGAAGGGGAGAACTAGGGTAGATAGCACAGAAGTAACTTGTCAGGCTGCTCGGTGGAAGAGCCAAGATGATAATTCACAACTTTTCTACCCTAGCCTAGTGATATCCTCACAGGGATCTCTGTACATCTGTCTTAAGCATCTCTGCACAGGAGTTGCAGAATAATTCAGACTTAGACTTCTTGAGGGCTGTCATCTACTTCAACTCAATGCTGGCTGAGCTTCAAGACTGGATCAACTTGCTCATGGGCCTCCCCAGCCCAGGATGGAGGTCAGAGGCTCCTCAGCCTCTGTGTCCCAGTGCTGGGTGCTCCCATTGTGCATCCTGGCTGGGTGAGATGAGTATAAGGAGGGTATGTTTTCCTGTTCATGGAAGTACAGATAGTTAAAGGAAAATAGTTACTGGGCAAGAGCTCTGTGTAAGGGTGCACACAGAGGACTGCAGCCATGGAGAGCTTGCAGCCACACACCTGATCAACTGGTGCCATAGGATGGAGAAGCTCCAGCTCTTCTCTCTACCCTGCCAAAATACTTCCAGGATTACATTATATGTACGTGTGCAGGGGTAAAACAAAGAATTGGGGATATTTCAGGGTTTTCACAAGTATAAAGAAAAAAATCTAAGCATCAAAGTGGCTGTGTAGTCTGCGTTTTATCTTTTTCATGAAGCTCTCGCACGGACCCATCAAGTGCAGCCGTACGCTGGATTGATTTACAGCAGAGAGCTTTGTGTGTGTGTGTGTGCAGTCAGAGTTCAGGGCAGCGGGCAGACACTGCAACAGTGTGGAGGACTATCCAGCCATCCCTCCTGGGAATGTGACCCAAGGGACACCCTGCTAGAGCAGCCCATCTCCCTTCTGTCACACAGCAGCCGCACATCACCAAAGTCACCCGGAGGCAATGCGGAGCTGCCGTTTCATTGGTGTCTCACTGCTGTTACGTTGCACTGACGGGGTGCAATATAACGAGCACAGCTGGTGTTTGCTGCATGAAAAATCATTAGTGGTCATGCTCTGTGGTGTCCGTGCTGTGACCAGACCCCGAGGGACATAGAGATGCGGCAGAAGCTTTGTGCCTGGGATTTGGGAAGAGGAGGAGCAAGCTGATGGAGTGTATCAAGCTGGTGGGTTGTGCAAGCAGCCAAGGTCATCTTTCAAAACCATTTTGATTGCTGCTGTGGAAATTTGGTCCCGCAGACCAATGGAACAATTTTCAACGTGTGTTATAAGAGGAATTAACGTGAAGCGGCGTGCTTTCTGAGCAGCCACAAAAAACACTTCCCTGCTGCAGTGGTGGGACATGAGCACATCTGAGGTGTGTGGCCATCCTGGGAGAGGCTTGCTGCTGCTCTTCTGGGCATGAATAATGCAATCTCATGTCTTCCCATGAAGATGTGACTGTTCCAGTGGGTTGGATCACCCTCAACAGTTCAAACACGTGCTGTCTCTGCAGGACTCCATAACCAAACAAGGCTTTGATCAGGGTTAGCTTCTACAGAGACAGCATTAATTAAGATTTGTATTAATAAAAACAGGAATGCAGCTCTGTTTTTAGGCAATGCTGTGTGGGGAGAAAGCCCCACTCTGCATTGGATCCATTTTTATTTCTCTCCTGTCCAAGTCTGTCCCCACTCACCACACAGCCCCTGTCTTCGTGGCTGTGGTTTTAGTGAGGGAGTTGAAGGCTGGTGCTGGCTGCTCTGAGTAAGTTCAAGTCCTCTGAAGCCAGAGACCATGCACCCAATGTGCTCCCATAACAGGGGAATGCTGTGGTCTTTAGTAAACTGACATCTAACCATGAATGCAAGCCCAGAGGCCACTTGCAGTGGAAACCTTTAAAGATGAAAGAATTGAGTCCAGGTGGACGAGCACCAAAATAATTTCATGCTCTTGGAGTAGCTCATGTCTACATCAAGCAGCTGCACTGCTGTTACCATCCTCACTGCTGTCCCCATGCCAGGGCTTCCAAAATCACAGCTAAAAATCACAGCTCCGGCTCAGTGGCTTATCTGTACCGAAGGGAAATGGTTCCAGAGTTGGCCAGCCTTGAAGGAGTGGTGTTGAACAGACGATGGTGCTGATGAGCAGCTGGTAGGAGGCTTTTCTTCTTCGAGAGCCTTTGCGCAATGCTTCACCTGCACATGTGCCAGAATTTAAAGGGAGTGTTTTAGTGGAGGTCGAAGGCTGTCTGTGACAGTCAGTTATCAGCAGTTTTGCTGATGATAGCTTCAGAGCCACAGCAATTGCTCGGGCTTTAAACTTTCACACTTGCTTTGAGTTGCAAAGTATTCATTATTTCAAAGCACAAGACGAAGATGAGATTTTAGCATTGCCTTAGAAAATAAGCAGATGGCAGAGTGAATGGCAAAAATATGACAGAGCAGCCCCAGTCTCTAACCATCTGGTTTGGACCTTATTTTCAGATTTCAAACTTGCACACATTAAGTCTGCAGCATACGTGGTGCCGTGAGGGGGAATGCGCTGAGCAGTAGCATGCAATAGCCCACGGACCTCAGTAACACAGGCAGCTGGCTTTTCCCCTCTAAAATTATAGCTAGCTTACAAATTTTGCTTGCCCTACATGAGCTGCTCATAGCTAACTACTGAAATGACGGTCTGATTTCTGCACCAAAGGGTGTTAGGCATGGCACAGCTCCCCAGGGCAGTGGGCACGGCCCTCTGTGATCAAAGCGCAAGGAGAGTTTGGGCACTGCTCTCAGACATAGGGTTTGGGTGGTCCTGTGTGGAGCCAGGAGTTGGATTTGGTGATCTTTGTGGGTCCCTTCCAACTCTGGCTATTCCATAGTTCTGTGATTCTATCATTCTTTGTTTCTGGGGTTCAACTAAAATACAGTGCTAAGGTTTGTAAAGCATTTTTCAGAGGAATGTAAATTCCTGTGGTCCCAATGGATTCCCCCCCACCCCTTTGGAGATTCCCGGTGTCTGGGTGTGGGGGGCTCTGCATCAGGGACAGACAGAGCCCTTTGAAGCCCATCCTAATAGGAACAGAATCAAAAACTGAGGGTAGAAGCCTCAGGGAAACCTGACAGTCTGTTTCAGTGCTGATGTTTGGCATTCTTTCTAAACCTAATGAATGAGAAAGTCCATAGCAAAAACATCTGAGAGCCCAGAAAGCGTTGTCAGTCTGGGTTAGAGCTCTGACAAGGCAGGACATGCCTTGTGTGTCTGTACATGTGTGTATGGGCGTTCACACCAAATAGCAGACACTGCATACGTTTCCTCCCTCAGTTCCGTATTCTAGTTTTAAACTCATTAGCTGTTCTTTTTGATGAGTTGCTCGAGCAATTTTCTGCAGAGAGGATCATCTGAGTTGCATTAAATCCTAGCCATCTACAAGTATCTATGTCGGAGCTCGGCTTCCTTTCAGTTCCTTCCCCATCAGCGTCTGATGAGAGGATATCTATAATTACCGATCACAGAAGCCGCAGTCGTGATATGCTGGAGTTAAGATGACTGGAAGGAGCTCGGTGAGCTGTCAGCTCCAGCATGCATTGCCTCTCTCTGCATAAATAATTCTGTTTCAGAACTGCCTCTTATAGTTAAACTGCTCCATGACACCTTCCCCCTTCTCCTGCTGCTCCCCATGTGGAGTTCTGTTAGTCCAGAGAACTGTCTGAGGATAATTTTCTCTAACGGCTTTCCATGCATGAAAAATACATCAAAATTCCCTTCAACTGTTTATGCTGCTTTATTTTTACAGCTTTGACAAAAGTGGTAATAAGAGAATGTGATCAAGATGCTTTTGGTACGTTACCGGCAATAAAAAACAAAAATGAGCAACCTCCAAGTAGATTAGGGTCAAATCCTGCCGGTAGTTCGTGTCTTACAAGGGTGTAAAGCCCAACGTGATCGTTGCCTTCCAAAAGGGCTTACAGGTATTGTTGATGCTAGTTTTAGGCACTCGTCTTTTATGGGTCTCTGTAATAATCTTTGCGTTATGCTATTACAACATAATCAGGTCCCTGTCGTGCTGCCAAAACTGATCAGATAGCATCAGCGCTCTGAGGAATTTTCACACTGAATGTATTACGAAAGACACAGATTTATAACACGATAGCTGCAAACCACTTCAGAGCCAGGGCTTCGTGCTCCACGACTCACATTAAGAGTGGTAATCCAGTGCCTGGTTAACATCTTGTGTATCTGGTGCTGTAGAGCAATGAGACGATGCCAAGCTCAGCCAACAGGAGCCGGTGGCACAAAGCTGGGCTCCGGCCAAGGCTGGGATATAGGTGAGAGGGCATCCCTGCAGATTCAACAGGCATACTCCCTTCCTCTTCTTTTGAAAAATTACTTTTAGAAATGTTAAACTGACAGCGCTACGGTAACCCCAGTTGCTGTAGTTTTAAAGTAATTGAAGTACCCGTCCTGGTGTGCTGAGAGACAAAGTGGTCTTTTTCCACAGTTCTTCTGAGCCAGGAGGCTGGGGACACATGCCTTCCAGCTAATCCTCCTGTGAGTGCTTGAAACACAGCCTCCCCTCGCACCCATTCTTACGTACCTTATCTGGTGATGAAGCCAGATCAATGCCCATTGTACCCAGCAATGATGCACAATGTAGGACAGGTTTTGTTAGATTTGTTGGAGGAGCACAGCATAAATTTTTCATTGGAAAAGCCTCAAGTTTGAGCAAACACAATTACAGTGTGGATGTCTCATTCTCCTTGAACTGTGGCAGCACAGAGAAATCTCTACTTCGCGTTGACGTGAAGCTTGCTTTATTCTAGCATCTCCAATATGTCAAATGTTAAACTGTTTATGTTCCACGCAGAGCTAAGAGGATGGAATCCGTCACTGTTACATCGTGTTGCTGTAGGTTAGGATTTGCGGAGTGAATTTGGCACCTGGGTTCTGCTTCTGTTTGGCATTTCTAAATGGCCATGATAACAGGAATGCATTTAGTGGTCTCAGCAGAGAAGCTGGGGAGTTTGGACACAAGATAATGTGGATGTTTCTAGTCCGGGTCTGGTACAGCAAAGACAGGAACCTGTCCAAAGTCATGACATTCAAGAGGATTCCTTAGGAGGAAGTCTTTCACCCAGAGGGTGGTGAGGCACTGGAACAGGCTGCCCAAGGAGGCTGTGGATGCCCCATCCCTGCAGGCATTCGAGGCCAGGCTGGATGTGGATCTGGGCAGCCTGGGCTGCTGGTTGGTGACCTGCACACAGCAGGGGGTTGGAACTGGATGAGCACTGTGCTCCTTTTCAACCCAGGCCATTCCATGATTCTATGATCCATCAGTCCCTGCTCACACGGAGTTGCCTTTTTCCAAAGGCAGCGAGTGGTTGTTGGTCTGTAGGTACAACGCTGCACCTTTGCTGGATGGCTGCAGCACAGTGCCCATGAAAGTTCACTGCTGTTAGGTAAATCCTCTCCTCCAATGGGATCTGTGAAAATCCACATGCCCAGCCTAAAAGAACTAAAAGACAGCAACCCCTTTTCAAGGAGAGCTTGTGTGCACCTTCAGAGATTGTGAATGCTGCATTCTTCTGCCATAGAAAGAAAACGTTGTTTTATTTCCCTCTCCCTTTCTCCCCCATTGACTTCTTAACTCATTTTCAAGTTATTTAACTGAACATTTCTTCTCCAGTTCTTGCTGTGATTTTTACAGTTAGATAGTGGTGTTCACAGCAGCACATCAGTGATGATATGGCATATAACCTATAGATAGATATTTACGTCTATAAAGCATTACCCAGCTTGCTGCTTATGAGAGTCTTGCAACTTTGGGTGCAAGGGTTCTTCTTCATCTCATTGCTGACCCTTCTTCTGCAGCGCTGTCATGTTGGCATAAGGGCATAGGAGCCAAAATGGGAACACAAAGGACAAACTGAGGCTACATGCCTCAGCCATGTAGCAAGAAATGCGTTGGGGAAAGTGTTGCTTCCTTTGACAAAAGGAATAATTTGGAGAGAGAGGCCGTATCTCAGAGCTATAGAAGGGAGCTTGTGCAGAAATCAGTATTTCTTTGCCATCTTTTTTTTTATTATTATTATTAAATTTTTTGCTATTTCTCAGTTTCATTATTTAGGTCTTTGTTCTGATGTGTTCTTATTATTTTAGCTGCCCTGGGTAATTGTGTTTTTCCCTCAACTAAAGAAGTTGCTTTTGAAAGAAGGGAGGAGGGTGAAGATAAAGCAAAACTGTTAAATGGGAAATCTGTTGCTAATTAAGGTACAGTTTTGCTAATCACCTTAGAAATGAACTTATCAGCTGGAAAAGACTGGAGTTGTGTAATGAAAGTTAGGAGCATTTTTCCCTGCATCCTTCTGTCACAATACATTCGGAGATTAGAAGTTTACCTTGCAGACTCACCCTGACACCATTAGACATGATGTCTCTTTGCATTAACTACAGGCAGGCTCGAGCTGTTCTAGGATATATTTCAGTCTGAATACTTAAAATTTGCCAAAGTTATAAGCAAGGAAAGTCAGGATCCTGTAATGGGAGCTGTCAGTGTGCATTATGGAAGTCTTGGAGAGCTGCAGCTAGAATGCCACGTTCAGGACCCCAGATAGCTGCTATCCCTTCTGACTTTTTGTTATGATGATTATTAATGATGTCCCGTGGGTGAGGGGCACATACAGCATTATGTAAGACAATGCCCAAGCAATGGGATATTTTTTCTCACGTGCATGCAAATGATAAGAGAGGAGAAGGTGCTGTTTCGGGGCAGTACCAACCTTTTCTTAGTATGCATTAAATTGGGTTTGGTCCCATTCTAGCAACAGAACCTTCTAGCAAACCTCGAGACGTGATAATTCTTGAGCCCGCAGGGGAGGGCAGGCGATGCCCTGAGGCTGGTGTAGCACAGGACAGGTTCTCAGTACCCTCCTTTATGGTTGGACTAGATTAGGTCTTTTCCAACCTTAGTGATTCTATGACGCTATGATTCCTGCAGGCACAGCTCCTTTGGGGCTCCCTTTTCCACCTGGCTGGCTCCAGTGATGGCAGGCAGATTGTCAGAAGTCCTTTTGTTTCTTAAATAATGCTCTTGGAGGGTAATTGCTGCTTTTGGCAGGCAGGAGCAAAGCAAATTGATGGTTGCAGTGAATTTTGGAGGGCAAAGGGGATCGTGGACAGTAATTGTTCCTAACTGCATACCACTTGGAAAATTGTTTCTGTGATCACTGCAGTAAGGTGGTCAAGTGAAATGGGGGTTTTCTTGCTGTCTCTATTACCAGCACAGAGGGCTGTCTGCGTGCTGCACTTCGCACACTCTTGCCCATCCTCCCTCCCTAACCAGCAGGGCAGTAGCAGTGGAGGACATGTGCTTCTTGCCATTCCCCCAAGCACTGCGCCTACTGACATCCCAGCCATCATTAGGAATGGAGACACATTAAAATGCTCCACGTGAGCAGTGTGAAAACAGCTCTGATTTTGCATAAGACCTGCAGGCTGATGGCAGGGCAGATGCTGGTGCCTTGCCTGGGAGGTGGGGGGAATGCCTTACCCTGAATATTGTAATGTATTTTCATGCTCATGCACAAGAGAAGACCCTGCACCTCCCTGGAATCTCTACTGCTGCATTGCACCATGCCAAATTGTTCCCCCTTTGCACTGTCCCAGTGCAGGTCAGCATCGTGCTGTTTTGTCGATGCTTTCACACATCTGTGACACCTTCCTGCTCCCTGAGGGTGATGGGAGAGCAAAACTGGGTCACTCCATCCCTAGAGCAAGGCGATGGGATTTTGCACTAACCAAGGGCTGCCTCCCACATGGGCAAACACTTGTAGAAAGTAGATGGCTGATGCTGTTTCAGCTGCATTCAAAAATTTCATTGCTTGAGAATTGCTGGTTTTCCATGTTGAATTCTTAAAAAAGTCATCTTTTGCGAAGGACAACAGTCAGACAACGGACAACAGTTGCATTCCTCTCGCCAAGGACAAAATGAGATGGCCTCAAGTTGCACCAGAGGAGGTTGAGGTTGGATATTAAGAAAAACTTCCCCAAAAAAGTGGTGAGATGCTGGAGCAGGCTGCCCAAGGAGGTGGTGTGGTCACCATCCCTGGAGGTGTCCCAGAACCGTAGGGATGTGGCATTTGGGGACGCAGATCAGTGGGAGGTATTGGTGGTAGATGGATGGGTGGACTGGATGATCTTAGAGCTCTTTTCCAGCCTCAGTGATTGAAAACACACCAAAGCTCTCCTGGCGATGGGTTTGTTTTCTCTTTCTTTCTCTGGAAGTGCTTTACTAGAATTTAGTATTAAGTGTTTTTTTTACCACCCCAGGCATCATTCTGTACATTTGTGTAGACGGGTGGAGGAGCAGTCACTGAGTCACTGTCATTTACTGGAGGGGAATGTTCTATTTTTAATTCAGCCTCTCTTTACGGGTGGATGAATGGCAAGCTAATAGTCATGGTGAAATTTGAATGTCAGAAAACAAGGGGAAACTTGTGACTTGTTCCTCATATTTAGCCTGCTCTATTACACACTCCATCTCGAGTCTTCAAACGTTGTCTTTACACGCTCTCCATGCATGTTTTATGAATGGGTGTAATGGTTATTTGTTCCATTGTAGCAAGCAGTGTGAAAGATTCTGCCAAATTAAAGAGGCTAAACATGAATTAATTTAGAACAAGAACTTGTTTCTTCATCGGTCTCGATATTCTGCTTCTCTTGATTACACTTCTGCTAAGAAACATGGACAATTCCTGAAGGAACTGGCAGAAAAAAAAAAACCATGCTGGACTGATTGCCCATTTAAAGCTGTGAGTTGAAGCGGATGGAGTACCCAAAGGGACTGGGGGTTCATTTGCTATGAATAAGAAAAGCCTACTTCTCAGTGTCTCCTTATTCCTTACATACCTTCGGTGCAACAGCAGGTTGCTCAAAGGGGCAGTAATGAAGGTTCCCAAAGGAGTTGTTGACAACGGAAAGGAATCTGCGCTGGGGGTCTGAGCATCTGAGGACCTGCTCACCTGCATGCCAGCAGGCTCAAGAAGTCGCTGCCGCTGGGAACAAGCGGCATCTGGGCCCACAGCTTCTCCCCTGCTCAGTGGGGGTGGCAATACTGAATACACAGCCCCTCCCTGTGTAACAGCCCCACGTTCTCTTTGTTCCTGTTGTTGCCAGCAGAAATGTTGTAGAAGCTGTTCGATTTTTGTCTCTGTAATGACATTGTGGATTTACTTACGAGATGATAGACGCATCTGTTTTGTTTTTCTTTCCCAAAGAAGTGCCTTTTTAGAATTAGGGTTTTATTGATCTCTCTGGCTTGTGGATACATAGATAGTCACTGCCGTTTCCAGCGCTCTCTGTTTATTACAATATATGCATTTCAAGATGATTTGTACAGATATTTCCAACGTATGAGGAGCTGTCTAGCATAAAACCGTGTGAATTATTAAAACAAAACTCAAAAGACAAAATTACATTCTTACTACCCGAAGCAAGCTTGGTGGAAGATGGCAATTTAACTACGTGATGGCTTAAAAGTTTTGAGAATGATTCTTTTGATGTCAGATCAGGATGAAGTCTCACACGCTGCTCCACAGCACTGGGGGAGATGTGGGGTTCCCCAGAACTGGCAGCTCCAAACAGTTGAACTATTGCCATTTCATCATTCCGAAGGGCAGCTGACGGAGCAGTGAACTGATTCACCTTTTCTAACATGATTTTGTTAATATCTCCTTTGTGTCGTTTGGATGTTATTAGCACAGGAAGATGCAGATGTTTGGGGTTTGAGCATAACATATCTTATCCTTAGCTAGCTGTGGCCCAAATGCCTGTGTGGTGCTGCTCACCCTGGGCTCCTTTATTGATCCCTGTGAGATAAATGGGGTGAGTTTGGTTGGTTTTTGGTAAGGCATTGGGGGCTTGGAGTCTCCTCGTGGTGCTGAGAGAGCAGGTTGATAACATTTAGGGAACGCAGATGGGATTAAAGGTGGTGAGCCTGGACGAGATCCCAGAAACACTGGGTGTTACAACAACTGTGCAAAAGGATAATGCAAAGCAAACTGCAGAATAGGTGAAACTGGGATTATTAGGCCTGCCTGGCATATGTGTTAATAATGATTGCCCAGAGCCTGGTGTCCTTGCCACGGATTTTTTATATTCAAGATAAATAACTTCTTGGTGAAGGCAAACAGGGAAGAACTCAGGTATGGCGAGTCATTCTGCACATTCCCTTTGTGTCTGAGAAAAAGAAGCTCTCCAAATATTTTATTAACTTGTAAACTGTGATTTAAGGGAATTTTAAACAGCATGTGAAAGAAAAATAATGAACAAATGTTTTCAAGTGGGAGAAATCTGTCCCTGCCATATGTTTCTCTGAGTCATCCCTTCTGCAGAAGGAGCTCTTGCGATTGTTTCAGTTATTCCAGGCACTAATCCTTTTTATTTAGTAGAAGCAGCTCTGCAAACTCAGCACCCCATCCTGCAACGCAGTAATACCACAGGGTGCTGATGGTGGGATGATGTAGTCGTCATCCCACCAAATGCAGAGTGCATTTTGCTGTGGGCACAGGTTAACTTCTCCCTCTGGCTCGGTGCTGAGCAGAGTGGTCAAGCTGGTCAAACATGACCGCAGGTTTCTGTTTGCAGCTAGATGATGAGATACCGTGTGCTACAGAAACCACAAAGCCTTCTTTCTCTTGAATTTGCTCACAGACCCTTTGCTGATGGGATTTCTGCCTGGTTTCATTGCAGGTGTGGCTGTGTGGTGGTAGCATGGAAGTCCTGCCCTGCTCCAGGGTGGCCCACATCGAACGCAAGAAGAAGCCCTACAACAACAACATTGGTTTCTACACCAAGCGTAACGCCCTGCGAGTGGCCGAGGTGTGGATGGATGACTACAAGTCCCATGTGTACATCGCGTGGAACTTGCCTCTGGAGGTATGGCCGTTGTGCCCTGCTCCTGAGTTTTTGCTTCACAGGGTTAAAATGCTGAATTGTAGAGGATTTGGTGCTCCCAAGGGAAGAAGAGCCTTAAATACCCTCTGTCCCACCCTTCAGCCACGGAAGCCATCAGGGCTATTTCGGCTTTGATGGAGATGCTGCAGCACTTGCAGAATTTAAGGGAATTCTTATAGTTGCCATCAGGTGTTTTCATTTTAGCCTCTCAATATTAACTGCAGCGTAGTGTTTATCTCCCCACTGAGTGTTTAAACAGCATGAGTTTATGTCATTACGCTGTTCCTCAAATGGAGTCGTAGAACCATAAAATCAGAGTATCATTAAGGTTGGAAAAGACCTCTGTGATCACCAACCCCATCCTATCCCACCATGCCCACTGCCCACGTCCCTCAGTGCCACATCCCCACAGTTCTGGAACACCTCCAGGGTTGGTGACCCCACCACTCCTTTTGTAGAAGAAATTTTTCCTTATATCCAACCTGAACCTTTCCTGGTACAACTTAAAGCCATCACCTCTTATCCTATCACTGTTACCTGGGAGAAGAGGCCGACCCCCACCTCTCTGCAACCTCCTTTCAGAGGAAATTAATAATGGCATTGGGGCTTGCCCTGCAGTTTGCACAGGTCCATGTCGTGTGCAGGCAAACTCAGCGCTGGGAAGGATAAAGCCATCGGTGCTTAGGAACTGTGGTAAAGGATCAGAGGCTGTGGCTCACAAAGGGGAGATGCCCTCCCAGCAGCACCATGTTTGTGCTCCAAGAACACTGTGTAACTCTGATGGTTATTATTTATTTCCATACAGAATTGTTCAGGTTTTCCCAGATCTGATATTATTTTTCATGTAAATCCTGCCTTGTTGCAGGATGGTGTGTCTTCAGGAAGCTGTGGGATGCTCAGGGCACAGATCCTACACCTCTGTAGGTGATTCCCTACACTTCTGCACAAAGATCTATAAACTGCAGGGGGACTTTGTATACATCCACAGCTGCTGTTGATCTCTGGTCTTTGTGCAGGTGAAGTCTAAATCACAAAGCCCAAGACCCCATGTAATAACAAAGTAAATATAGAGCCATCTTTTTGGTGATGAAAATAAGGACTCCTTACAGATCCTGCCCCAGCTAAGAGTTGCTCCAGGTTCATGCTCCATGCTGCAGCAGCATGCCTTCTGGCAGCACAGTGCTTCAGGGCATTTTGAAAGGCATTAGCAGGAGCTGCTGCTGCTGGAGGAAAGGTTACATCTGGAGAGATTTCCTGGCATTTGGAGCCCTAGTAGTCACATCTTTGTACTGCATCAGAGAATAACGGGTAACTGGGAAAGGTTGGTAACTGCCCATGCTGCTGGTCTGCTCTTCTGGGAGTGGTGGGGAGCCCTGTGTTGTGGTTTTTTTTTGTTAGGAAATAAATGAGTAGGGATGGAAGGTGATGCTGCTTACCCAGCATGTGGCAAGAGGGCACGGGTCCCATGCATCTCTGAAAAGGCAGCATAGTGACAATGTGTCACAGCATATCCCAAATTGGAAAGGACCCATCGAGTCCAGCTGCTGGCTCCACACAGGACCCCCTTCCCAAAATCCAAACCGTTTGTCTGAGAGCATTGTCCAAATGCTTCCTGAGCTCTGGCAGCTCAGGTGCCCACCACCTTCTGGTGCAGAAGCTTTTCCTAACCCACCTGACCATCCCCTAATGCAACACCAGGTGCCGAATATTCCAGGCTCACCCATTCAGATCTCAGCCTGTCCTACCTACTGAATCATCTTTATTTCACCTGTGAGCTACCAGTCACAGATTAAAATGGTGTCTTCTCTAAAGCAGAGTGAATAATTCATTAGGAGATCATTACAAGTATTGTAATGGAAAATTGCTTTCCCAGCTGTAGTTAATGATCACTGGAAGAGAAAAGAGCAGGAGCTAAAATAGAGTAGAAACCCAGACACTTGCAGGAAGGAGAAGTGGCTGCTTTGTGCCTTTGATTTCCTTCACCTGGTTGCTGCATTAGTTCCCCAAATGTTGTAGTGAAATAAAAGGTTAAAGAGGGGCTGCTCTCTTCAGCTGCTGTGAGTTTATTCCCCCTGGGACAGGTGCTGCAGCTCTGTGTGCTTTTAGATCAGCATGAGCAGTGGTGTTCCTCCAGGGAGACTCTTTCAACATGTATTTGTCCAAATTGTCAAAAAAGGATTATTTTTTTTTTTTTTTAGGTTCATTTTCTGTTCTCCTGTGGTTTTTATCCTTTGTTCTCAGCTATCTGCTTCTCTTCTATTTGAATCATAGATCTTTTCCTTTGGAAAAATAAAAATTATTTATTTTATACTTTTTCTAACCATCCTGTCCTCTGAGGTACCTCCTGGAAGAGTCTCCATAGAATCAATCATAGGATGGCTTGGGATGGAAGGAACTTCAAAGATCATGTAAGGGTGAGGGTTTTGGTGCCTGGTGCAGACAGGGCTTTGCTTTCCCAGGAATGAGCATGCAGCCATCTTTTAACCCTGATGTACATTTGCTGTTAAGCTCTTCTGGAAATCCACTATGTCAGTACCTAAGTGGTAGGTGAGATCTCTTAAAAATAGCTTGGCCTTGTGCCTTTTGATAAACTCCATCGCTTTCAGACTGATCCAAAGGCAGAAGGGATTAATGGGAAGCTTTGTCAGCGCCACGTTGCACTTCTCATATTTCCTCCCAGGACCAAAGTGTGTCTGGTGGCCAATGCGAGAATGCCTTCAAACCCTGTCAGAGAAGTGAGTGCCTCCTTTGCTGTGGCTGTGAAGCCTCTGTCCCAAGTCAGACTTCTCTGCTGATGATTTCAGCCTTGAACACACCTGCCAAAATTTCCTGGCACAGCTTCTGTGTGAAGTTACTCAACCTTTGGCAGTTTCCAAGTGGATTAGAACAAATAGTGAAATCAGTGAAATGCACTTGTTTTCTCTTTTTTTTTTTTTTTTTCAGTGATGTGCTGTGTCTGTTGTTTTTCAGAATCCAGGTATTGACATCGGGGATGTCTCCGAGAGAAAAGCCTTAAGGAAGAGCTTGAAGTGTAAAAATTTCCAGTGGTATCTGGACCACGTTTATCCAGAAATGAGAAGATACAACAACACCGTTGCATATGGCGAGGTAATTAAAGCTGATACATCCTTAGATGAGACAGGAAGTGTTTACAGTTGGTGAAGCTCTGATGAGAAGTAGCCTCAAAGGAGTTGAATGTGAATCAGACCTTACTGTTCCCCTGCAGTTGTGTAAATGTTTATAAACCTGTTCACAGTTGCTTGTGAAAACCTGTGTTGGGATCTGTTTCTAATCTTGGAGACTGCATACGGTAAAATATTTTAATACATTATTTACTGAGTTGACACAAAACTGTGTGTGTTGCCTATCGAGTGCGTGGATTATGCAGCAAACATGTAGTCATTTTATAAAACCCTTTGACTTAACCTCAGCCTAATTTCTTACATGGTCTCTGTAGGATATAATACATTGTCACAACAGCTTAAGGCTGAGATAAAGCAAGGAGACTTAATTCAATCTCTCTTGGCTTTGAGACAGTACAGGGAATGTAAAAACAGGCAACTAACAATATTTTGTTGCAATTGGTCTCACAGAACGGTGGCAGTTCAAGAAGGCTCCTTGAAACACATCCTGAGCACCCCAGATGGGCATCAATTTTAAGGAAGTTTCCTTATTGGATTTACTTAATAACTTCAGGGCAGCTGCCCCCAAACAAGCAATATTTTAAAGGCAGTATTTCATTTTACTTGACCTATCTGATGAAACTGGAGGGAGGATCTCTGCTTTCACAGACCTGGCTTGTAGCATGAGTCCAGCACTCTCCAATGGGGGTCTTTTAAGCCACCAGCTCTGTGTCTCCTCCTGCATCCCTGTGACAGGTCATAGGATTTCCTTGTGCTATCTGGACATCATTTTCGTTGTTGAACAGTTTGGGATTCTGATGAAATAGAAATGATTCCGCATTGATTTGAGGCTCCTGGCAATGTGCTGAAAGCAGTCTAAAAATACATTTGCTGCTACCACGTGTGACCAAATAAAAACACTGTTCAGGGAAGCTGGCTCCTTTGACTGGTGATTATGATGTAAAAATAGTCATCGTTAGGCCCATGTTTAAAGAAAACATATGGCACAGTAAACTTTCCTCTGCCTGATTATGCCCATTGATATATAATACCACATGTTCTTTCCATGGCCAGGGACATGGCTGCATACCAGTCCCCTGCTGATGTCTGAAGATGCAGGGCTGTTTAACCACGCTCTCTTTATTTCTTACAGCTTCGAAACAACAAGGCAAAAGATGTCTGCCTTGACCAGGGACCGCAGGAGAACCACACAGCAATATTGTACCCGTGCCATGGCTGGGGACCACAGGTGAGGAGCCCACGTGTGCTGGGAGCAGGTGCTGGAGGGATGGAGGATGGAGCCTGGATGTGCAACACGTCTGTTGGCTTCACTCTGAAGTGCACGAGGCCTGACTTTTTGTTTAAAAAAAAAAAAAAAAAATCACATAAAAGATGTGCTTTCCCAACTACTCTGAGAGCTATTTTCTGGATTACCATAATTGCGGCAGAGCTGCGAGTAAAAGCGTAATTTGAAAACATCTTCCAGGCAAGGGTAAATAATTCTGAAAGCAAATGGCCAATGAGCAGAGCAGAACACACACAACAAGAGCATTTTAAGACTTTTTCTTTCTCTCTTACGTGACGGAGTAGAAACGAACCAGTTGGGGTAAGAAAACAAACACTGCTTTTTGATGGGATGATAATCAGCCATTTCAGCAGGGCTGGGCTTTAGACAGTATTAGTTTTCTAGCACTTCCTTTGCCTCTCCAAAGTTTTAGGAGCAAACCAGAAGCTTCTTATCCTAATTTCAAGCTCATTCTGGATCAAAATTCATCATTACAAGGTTCACACTCTGTCTTTTGGAGGATCATTGGAGGTGTCAAATACTCAGAGTTAGAGATGATGAATTTTTTTGGCCTTTCATGCAGTTTTATCTTTGATAGTGTTTGGAAAAGCAAGCAGCAGAGGAATGCTAGTGGCTCAGTAGCAGTAGGGTTGGAAAACAACAGGGGCAGTGCTCGCTCTGTTGCTGCTGGTATCTGTAAAGCCAGCAGCAGACTCTGAGCTGGACTCCCAGGATCTGCAGGCTCCAGGTTAACTTAATTTTTCTCATCTGTTCTTCCTCTTGTCCCATATCCTCACTTCAGTATTTTGCCCAAATTGTGTGATTTCCTTCCTGTTTCTCTTTCTGTGTGCCCACTAGCCATCATCTCAGAATGCAGATCTCTTAGCACAATGATGCTCTCCCACCCAGTCTTGAAGGAGAAAATATAACAAGTTTCCTCTTAGGTCTGGAGGTGGAGGAACTGTCTTACCATTCACGTGGTGGTGGTGGTGGTTTTTTTTTTTTAATTTATGATGTGTTTTTTTTGGTTTTCCTTCGTTACCAAAATCATGCCTAGCCTCCCTAAAGCCCCATTTTAGCAGCAATTACTCTACTGGCACTTCAGATCTATCCATTGAGACCCTGGTTGTTCATTGCCAGGGTATGCTGTTTGTCTGACTTGAACCTCCTGCTTTTGTGTCCATTTCCCATGTAAATGCTGTGGCCATCTATCCTGGAAATGTAGCCAAGATGCAGGATTTGGAGATAATAAGTTCTAGAATGAGACAAGCTCCTCTGAAGCATGGCTGTTTCTTCCACTGCTTTTTCTCTTTTGGCAAGTCTGTGGCACCACCAAACTAAGAAACATTTCCCTGCTGCCATTGCCATCAGCCACCTTTCTACTGAAGGAATTTCATCCACTAATGTACTTAGAAACTTGGGCAAAACCATACCTTCACTGCTGTCAGATTGCTGAGTGTCTGGTCTGAAGACATTTATCTGTGCTCTCTCAAAAGAAGGTGAGATGTTCCACAGGAGCAGCCCCGTGACACCTGGCATGGAGGGATAAGTCCTGTTAACTGCTCTTCATTTCCAAGAGGACGAGTCTGACACAGGAAGCTGATTTGGATAAGGTTAGGGGAGACAAACCCATCCAGTTGTGCTAGGATGCTGAGCTGGGTATATGGAGGGCATAGGCAGAGAGCTGTATTTATTTGCTGGAGAACAGCCTGTCTTTGAGCTTTCTAGGGAAAGCCCACCTTTGCATAACCTAGTGAAGCTGTTTGACAGGTATGCTACGCCATGAAATAATGCTGCATCAGAGCTTCAGCTTGTCCCAGAAATGCATGTATTACATAGAAATGCTCACCGCCAGTGGAAAACAGCTCCCAAGAGCTTCATAAGCCCACCCAGCACCTCTGATGTGGTCTCTATGTGGGCTGGGAGAGAGAAACTTCTTCATCACATTGCAAAAGAAAATTCAGTACTGCATTTGCATTCATTAAGACGTTCAATGTTACATAATCGAGACCACCCCCATTAAATGCCTGCAGGTATTTGCATAATAAAACACTGCCTGGATAATTTTCTCCCATGAATCAGAAAAGAACTGGCAGGGAAGGCAACTGCCCACTGTAAAGTAGGCTTTCCCAGTGTATTTGGGGTGATTTGTTGAGTGGATTTCCACTACAAGCATCACAGTTTTCCAGTTGATGCAGAAGGTGCTGTGGCCAGTCTGCTGACTTCAAGTTGGTTTTTGAACAGAACTGGAGAACAGAATTTTCTTTAATTCATTGGACACTGCAGACAGGTCCTTCATGGTGCTTGCACTGCCCATGAACAGGAGGAGGACTTCATGCAGTTACTACCATTGCTGCTTTTCAGCTGGGAAATTCATTTTGGAGTCCATAGGAAAATCTGATACCTGTTCCCAAGGGCCTGGGAGCATGTCTCCCCATTCCTGGTAGCTTCCCAGGATGACGTTTGATTTTGGTCTCTTTTAATTCTTCCTCTGCAGAACAATTTCTGCTAAGGATAGGCAGGAGGGTGAGTTGAAGACTGGGATGGAGCCGAGTGCGGACATAGAGCTGCAGGACATGGCAGCCTTAGTGACTGTCTGAGGATTGAGATAGATATATGGGAAGACTGGAATGTGTAAGGAGTCCATTTTCGCAGTGCAGTCACTGTCAGCTTTCCAGGTTCACTGGGACTAAGTAATTGCAAAGCTCATCTGAAGCTGAACTGCAAACTTCAGGAGCCACCTGAGCTGAGGCCATGGGAGTCCTCTGAGGTAGAGACAAACCTCACTTTGGTTTATCCTTGTCTTTAAACAGAGATCAGTCAACCGTGGCCTATCAAGTCCCAGCTAAATATAACCTAGCTGTTGCATAAATGCACGATTTCTTTTTCTTAAATGGCACAAACTACCTATTGGACTTCCCCGATGGAAACTCCAACCTCTGAGTGCATTATAATAGGAGAAACTGAATTAAGTCTGACAGTGCCTGCTAAGCCCGGGCTTTAAGACTAACAACTAAAAGCAGGTTACTTATTTTTTCCACAGCTTCTTTTGTGATTAAACATAACAACGTTTTCTTTTTCCAACCTGATACTCTGAAATAAAATGCTGCCTGTTGCACAAGCTCAGCACAGGTTTTTCTTCCTGCTTTTTCCATCTCACGTTGTCTCTTCCCTCTCCAGCTGAGAGCCAGTTCTTGGCAGTTCTTTTGTTTCGCCGTATGTGCAATTAGCTTTAACTCCTTGAAAAGTAGCTATCAGGGAGTGCAGAAGCTTTGAAATCAGCCTTTTGCAGAAACACAGGCGCAGCACAAAAGAAATTGGACTTTCACTGCTACAGTTTAATTAATGGGCTGCACGTTGTAATTTATTACCGGAAATATAATTAGAAGGGATGTAAACACTTTGTTCAAATAGCTCACTTGCTGGAGATATATATATATATGTACATAAAGCACAAGGACTTGCAGTTCCTGTTGGGTTGTTCAGCAGTTCAGCACACAGCTGAACTCAGCTAGTAAAGTGTATGCTCTCAGTTGGCATTTTAACAACACGAGGAAAGCAAACCAAGGGAGGTTTCTTCTCCAATTTCTTCTCCAAAAAAGTGGCAGCGCATTGGCACAGCTGGGATCACCATCCCTGGAGGTGTTCCAGGGGATGTGGCACGGAGGGACTTGGGTCATCTCACTGGTCTTTTCCAACTGCAATGATTCCGCGTAGCGTGTAAACTGACGTGGTTGGGTGCAGTGGATCCCATGCCTGGTGCCAAATGTGGATTGAGTTATTGGCTTTTTTTCTCGCAGCGCCTTTGTTGTAGAATCTATAATGGGGAAATTGTTGGTTTTTTTGTCTTTTTTTCTGTTTTCGCTTTACCTTCTCATTCTTTCTGCTTTTATTCATTTCCAAGTCAAATAATTATCAGATTTCATAACGAAGTATCCTTTTATCCTGTAATTATACTGAATGTGCTCTTTTAGACTTTTTCCTGACGGCTTCATCTTTTAAGCAATACATCATGAAAAAACCTTGCTGTAATGATGTATCACACTAATAATATAGTAATACCTCATTGGAGTGACAGAACGATGGTGATGTATTAATGTGATAGAAAGCACTATAATGCCATAAAACTTAAGATAATGTTCACCCAGCAGAGCATTTCATTTAATTATAGGATAAAATATGTTTTGCCCATTTAATCATCAGAACCTGGGGACAAAGTCATTAATACTGAGATCATCCGGGACACCGAGATGTCAAGGATGACAAAACAGCACATCAGATGAAATTGGGTTAAGAGAAAATACTGTACTCTTTACTTAACAGTGGCTAATTGATGATCTGCTCACTGAAGAAAGGAAGCTAAACAACCCTAAATTATTTTCCAATACAGTCAATGAAGGTCATCAAGGCTTTTATTTCCCAGGTGCTAAGATGTCTAATTAACTTTCTTCCATCCCTGAGATGCAGCCAGCCAGAAAAAATAATCAAAGAAGAGATATTGTTGGTACTGCTTTGCAGTGCATGGGGCACGTGTGCAGTGCCAATTTAGGACCCAGATCCTCATCCAAAGCATCCTTTTTTAGTCCCAACATCTGTTTTGATGGCATAAAGATTCATTTTGAGATCCCAGAGCTTTTCATCCCTTATTTTTAGGACTCAGTGACTCAACTGGAGATCCAAAGCTGTCTTTTTGTAGCCTAAACTTGGAAATGTGCTTGGAAAATGCTGCAGGAACAAATCCTTTTTTCTCTCTGGGGATGTGGCTGAGGGCTGCTTGCAGCTGTAGAAGACTTCATCAAGATTAACCACTTCTCAATGGCGAGCTCATTAGTGTTTTCAGACTGTTTTTCTCTGGTCTGCCCCTTGGTCTGCTGATTTGTCTACTGTCCTGTGTGAGGCTGAGCAATTTCTTCAGGTGCTCAACATGTCATAGAATTATAGAACCACAGAATGGTTGTGTTGGAAAGGACCTTACAGACTATCCAGTTCCAACCCCTCCCCCAGTTGATTCCCCTCCTGTCTGTAAGCTCCTTTCAAGTACTGGAAGAACACAGCGAGGTCTCTCTGGAGCCTTCTTTTCCCCAAGCTAAGCAATCCCATCTCCCTCAACCTTTCATCACAGAAGAGGTGCTCCAGCACTCTGTGACCTCCTCTGGACCAGCTCCAACAGCTCTGCATCCTTCTTGTGCTGCGGGCCCATCAGGCATCAAGCATCAGCCCTGGCTCGTTCACCTTTCACATGGAACTGAAGAACAAACTCTCACTGATTGCCTTGGGCTGTGCCAGCCACGTTGAAGCAGGCAGCTTGGCTTCAACTACTTCGTTGGTGAGATGGTGAATTGCTGCAACTGCTCACAAGGTTTCTGTGGCAATGGCACAGGTGTGGTTTATTGATACGATGGAGCATCCTCTAAATAAGGCCCGAGTCTGCTGTGAGTGATGAGCTGTCTGGAGCTGCTCTTTCAGATGTAACACTTCTCATCTCTTTTCAGGCAAACCCAGATAAAAAGAGCTGGTTAGCTTCTCTAGAGCAGCCCATGGGACTATCTCATATGCCTCCCGATCCAGACACATGTTCAGGGCTTTATTTATCTGGCTATTATACGTAGTGGATGACACATCTAATACATGCACTTGATGCATTTTTCATAATATCCATGTTTGTTTTTCGGCTCATTTAGCCTCCCTGCAACCCCCACCCCTTTCCTTTTGCGGGGAGAGATTTGATTTTTGCTCTACTTAATTTCCCACCACATTAGGTGATAACATGGTGGGCATGGGGCCAGCTTTTCAGAGGACAAACTGCTGAACAGCATAAGAGAAGAAAGTGTGTAGCACTCTAATTATGGGCATGGTAGCAAAAACGTCAGGAACCAGAGGAGGAGGGTAACTTGAGCTGCCTGTTTGGGACTCTAGATGCTTTTTCTGTCAAGATAAGTGGTCCCATCCTCTGGGCTCGTGCTCAGATACCAGTTCAAATGAATTGCACGGCTAAAGGCATTGTCAGTCTGAAAGCACCACCTTGAAAATCAAACTGCTGAAAACAAATTACGTGAATCTGAGCCTTATGTGGTACTCAGGGATTCCTTCTCAGGTTGTTGCTGCCTTGTGCAGAGGGCAGCTCCCTTGCTGGGAGCTGTAAGTGCAAATCCTCCTGCAGCTGGGAGCAAAATGCACTGAGCAGCATCTCAAGGGAGAGAGGCACTGTGGAGCCAGCAGGAGGATCCAGCACCCCTCTCTCTATAAAAGGGAGAAATAGAGGGATGGAAAACAAGATTCAAGCACTGCATCTGCTGTTACTAGCTCAAGTCAGACCCTTTTACATTGTTTTAACTTGATTTTCAGTGTTTAATTATTCTAACAGAGATAACCCATACTCCCAGTGTGATTTACTGTCTCTTTTTAAACATCTGGGTCACAGATATGCTCAGTTAATTAACGTGCTGAATACTCCTCATTTGTCTGCTAGATAATGGATTGATTCATAATTTAAATAAGCAGCTGTGTATATCTTTCCCCTGAACTATGAAAGGCAGGCCGCTGTCATTCATCTCCTTTTCACTCCTGAATTTAAAAATGTTTAGGGAAACATTGTAGTGGGGTCTCTCGAACACTGCAGATGCAGGAGCCCTTTGTGCGTGGTGCCATCACAGTGCCAGCTGCTTCCCACACCCCCAGCCCCCAAAGCCTGGCTCTCACAGCATCCATTGCAGCACCCAGGGCTGGATGGCACGCATGTGCCAGTGCTATTGCAGTGGTCAGGTGTAGTTCTGAGCCTTTGCTGCACAGCTGAGCTTTGGGGGGTGTTTGGGCCTGCATCCTGGGTAACAAAGTGAGTGATATGTTGCCCTTTGGCTAATGTTGAGGTTGTGGGAGGGCTGTCCCAGGTGCACCAGTGGCATTGCTTCTTGCTGTCCAAAGCAACACTGGCTTGGCAAGCACATGAGCAGCCACGCTGGGCAAGCGTGGCCTTGGTGCCAGCTGGCTCCAGCCAAGAACCAAGGCCAGGAGGAGGCTGCCCTGTGATTTAAGGCATTAAGGCTCAGAATACCCTTCCCTTCCCTTCCCCTTCCCCCCTCTCCCCTCCCCCCTCTCCCCTCCCCCTCATCCCTCTCCCCTTCCCTCTCCCCTCCTCTCCCTTCCCCTCCTCCCCACCTGTGTCTGCAAAATAAACTTAACAGGAGAGAAAGGTTGGAGAAAGGGTTATTCTTTTATCCTCATCAGTTCTATTTTCTCTCTTCATCATCCTCATAGATTTTTCCTTGGCCTCTGCCATGATTGTCTTCTTCCCTATTGTTTTTAAGTGATACTTCAAGGATACTGATGGTCTTTTTCCCTTCCTCCCTATCCCAGCTTGCACGGTACACCAAGGAGGGGTTCCTTCACCTTGGTGCCCTTGGGACCACGACGCTCCTGCCCGACACCCGCTGCCTGGTGGACAACACGAAGAGCCGCTTCCCCCAGCTCCTCGACTGCGACAAGGTCAAGAGCAGCCTTCACAAGCGCTGGAATTTCATCCAGGTGTGTTCTGGGTCTGCCATCACTGCCTCTCGGTCCCATACAGTGGGCTGGTAGTGACAAAGGTTGCTCCAGTCAACCCTGCTGATTATTATGGAAATGATTTTATTGCTTCAGTTTCACTATCGCCCCACAAAGCACTGTGCGCTTCCCAGCCGTGCACAGGGACGCAGCCTCTCCCACAGCATGCAGTCCTGATTTCCTTCACATGCATCCCCACGTGAATTCTTTTTGATGTTTTCTCCATGTCTTTAATTTTAGAACGGTGCCATCCTGAACAAGGGAACAGGGCGCTGCTTGGAGGTGGAGAACAGGGGAATGGCCGGCATCGATCTGATCCTTCGCAGCTGCACAGGACAGAGGTGGACAATTAAAAATTTCATCAAGTGAAGAGTGGAGAAGTCAGAGGAGTTTCACCTGAAAGATGGCTGACTTGGACCAATCCGTCTGGACTCCTTTGGAAAGGACAAAATATCAAAACAGAGCTTTATTCGTGTTATTAGGAGAGGACATGGGGGAAATGGGCATTTGTGTCTTTATTTTTATTGTATATTAGTCTCCCACAGATGATTTCAGCTGTGTGAAATTGGGTCAGAACTCTAATTTTCTTCTGGCAAGCACTCTAAAAGGTGCCACTTATTTCTGCTGAAGTAAGTGTAATAAGCTCATGCATCCTTGTCGGCATTTCACTGGCAGGGAAATGCTGTTTTCTCAGATGACTCCAAGCGCTCCCAAGACCCATCCAGGTTTGTACTGTGATTGAAGTCAAGAGACCCTGCATATATCTGCATGGCAAGCGTGCAAACGTGCGTGCTTGTGAGAGGGAAAGGTCACCAAGCCTTGAAGAAGCTGTGTTTAAACGGCGTGGCGTCTCGCTAGGTGCATTGTATCTTTTCCCTTTCTTGCTCCTGCATCCAGCATCCCCTTTGTTGAGTCTGGCAGAAACAGAGCTCTCAGAGACTCCCTGATAGATCCTGTAGATCTCTCCAGTCCCCCATAACAGATGTCATGTCATGAAATACAGTTGAATAGGAATCCTGAGCTCCCATTGTCTGCTCCCCATTGTGCCCACTTGCTGCTGTTGGCTCAACCAGCCCTGCGCTGCACCAGCCCCTCTGTGGAGACCCCAAGTGGAAAGCCCCACTGTTTTGGGGTCTCTTGGATGCATGCCTCATAAGAATTAACCCACAGCAGCCCAAGCATTGCACAGCAGGCTGCTAGCGTGGCACTAGCCCCTTGGGGACTCCATCACCACTTTTTTTGCTGTTGGATGGATGTGCTGATGTGTGCAAGAGGCTGAGGGCTGGTCATGTGAGAGAAAGTCCTGCTCAGGCTTCCCTCCCATGGAGGCTTTGGGGTCTGTTTTAAAGGCATCCTTGCCTCTGAATGAAGACATGAACAGTGGTAGTCTCCTTACCTCTGTAGTGATGTAGTTTTCTTTTTGAGGCTTGAACACATCTATCCTGCCTGCTCAGTGTGCTTCTGCAGTGACGTAAGTTGATGTAGGGAAGGGAGAGGGAGGGCAAGAGACCAGTAAATGGCAGCTTGCCTGAAGTTCTTCATCTTGAGGTCACTTAAGGCTTGTTAACACAGTGGGCCGATCTCACCTGGTTTATCTGACCTGCAGGAATCTTGGGAACCAAATCCAGCCACTGTGGGAGACTTCAGTTTGGAGTCCTGGTGTCTGGCTAACTAGAAAAGGGAAATGTCTTGAAAAGTCATTTCACATGGATGTGGGACCAATGGGTGGCCGCAGGCTTTGCTCAGTTGAGAGGGGAAGCCAGCCCATCTCCTGTCCTTCTCACAGAATAATACTCTTTCTGGTTGCCCTCTGGCTAGGGTGCACTAAAATATATTAATATATGAGATGTACGTGTAAATATGTGTCCCAAAGATGGGATGTGCACAGAGTTGTTTGCTGCAGAGCACTCATGCCTGTCTTCCATTTGCATCGGGATAATGCTACCTGGGTGTTTAATGAGTTTGATTTTCAAAGCCATGCAGCAGGTTTATGACTGATGTTTTAGTAATTTATTGAACAGAAACAGATATATTTCATTGTTCCTTCTTACAGCATCATATCTGATTGTTCACTTACACGTGACAAGACTCATTGGAGTTGTCTCTGGGTTTTCTCCCTTGCCTTCCGTAATGCAGTAAAACCTCCTGTTGTCCTGAATTGCAAAGTAGGGACTCAATGTAGAATTTTGCTCTCTTACTCGCTGTTGCATCATCTCTCGTGTAATAAATTTTAGCACTTATGAAACAGACACGATTGCAATGTCTTTAGATGCATGAGGTGTTTCCCCTGCATTTGTTGCTGCCTTCTAAGAGAAACCATTTGCCAATGGAGAGGACTCCAAGAAAGTCTGGGGAGTTTGAGACTTAACAGCTAGTGGCCAAAATGTAAAATTCCCTTTTAATTGAGCAGTCAGTTGCTGTCAGTCATCAGTGGAAGCCACGTATTATTTAGCACTGGGAAAAGCCTGCATGTTTTGGAGGGGGTGGGGGAGAAAAAGGAATCCTTTGGATGTTGCTGTGCTACCATTCACGCTTCTCAGCTCCGCTTTGGTCCTGCCAGTGCTCAGGGCGCTGGCAGATGGGCTTTGTCAGATCTAATTGTGGTGGTGGAAGGTGTCCCCGCCGCCAGCCTTCCATCTGCTGCTGGAGGCTTCTGTCCCCATCACCGTCAGCGCTGAGGAGCCGCGCTGTGCCTGCTGTCACTTGCAGGATGCGCTTCTCCAGCAGGCGGGGATCGCTGTGCTGAACCGTGAGACCGTGGGCTGAGGTCACTCCAAGATGGTGGCGTGGCGGTGTGTGGTGACATCCGTGTGCTTGTCAGCTCAGGTGGCACGAAACATCTGGATCCCATTGGCGACGGGCTCCGATTCTGCACAAAAAATAAAGCCAGGGATTTGTTCCCTTCGTGCGTATCCCACACGAAGGAGATGTGGAAATGAATGCTTGGCTCCGGGACCTTAAGGTGGAGAAGAAACCCTGCCAAAGCGATTTCCCTCTTCTCACTGCTGTGCGTAGAGTGCTTGGAAATGATTGAAAAGCAGCAAAATCGGGATTAAAATGGGGAGTTTTATCTGCTGCATCCCTCTAAGTGCAGTTCTGTGCTCATATTGGTTTGTGACATGCAGAGATGATTGCTGAGGCGACGACCTGAGGTCTGCACCCTCCTAAACCTTAGAAATCTGTCTTAGGAATCTGGATCTAAATGTTGCATCTTGCGCTTATCTCTAATAATAATGTTAACTGCTTTAAAAAGTGATATCAAAGTGGTTCTTATTAAATATATGATTTGAGCCTTGCCTCTTGAGTGATTTTAAAAAGATTCACTGTTGATGAGATACAGCGGCAGTCATTATTCTCTGTTACTCAGTTAACAGAAAAGTGTGCTGCTGTTTTAATGGAACTTCCATTTTAAAAAGAAATGGAAATGAAGGAGAAATCAAGAGAGATGGCCGGTGCAAATTAACCTCCCGTTTCATCCTCCCATGCTGGCTGCCACTCACCAAGATAATGCAATTACACTCAAGGAGTTAAAAAAAGATGTTACACGGTAAAACAGCATCGCTAGCAAATGTACCCAGAGTGGATGCTTCTAAAAGCATCCTGAAGCTCAAGGTGTGGCTTACATCCAGCTTCATGTGTCCATGTTGTCATGAAACCCAAGTTGGCTGGTAATGATGATCCTATGAGGTCAATGAGATGTGAGTAGATATGGATGGTAGGAGCTGTGTCTGTGTGTGCACCCTACAGCAAGGGCACTGCTGCTGTTTTTATGAGCTGAGTGCATGGCAGGCTGCTGGAAATACTCCAGGTGAGTGTGGCCTCCAGCCCTGAGCTCGTTTTCACAGAGCATGATCAATACAGCTCCAGCACAGAGCATCCAATTTGCAGCCACTGCTCTCCTAAAGGATGCCATGGTGGTAGAAAATCCATATACCCTTGAATCTCCATCATAGATGGAAAGGTATGGTGCCAAGCTCTTCTGAGTTTTTACTGAATTATGGAATTCTGTTTGCTGCATCACAGAAATGTAGGAATTGTATCAAGTCCAGTCCCTCTGGATGTTCGTGTCTTGTAGCTGGGCTGATCCTATGTTTCTGGAGGAGGTGATACCTGGAATCACTCCTATAAATCAAAAAAAAAGTCCCAAATCATTAATGGCTTCAGCTCTTACATGATGTTCCCAGACCAATGGAAGCTGCTCAGGTCACTCAGGTCTGCAGCAGTCAGTGCTGGTGGGACCAGGATCCAGGCAGAGTGTTGTCCTTGGAAGCAGAGTGACAGCATCTGTCCAGCACCATATTAAAATGAAATAACACAGCACGAATTGCAAACCCAAAATTCAAGCTCAGCAGTCTCCACTTACCCAGGATCCCTGGGGGAGAGCAGCAGGTTAAGTGTCACATCCCAGGAGGAAGACTGTGCTAAGTCCCACTGCCACCTCAGCTCTCCTTATCCCCAGCTCAGGCTTAGGGTCATGCTGGTTGTGCTCAGCACAAGGGAAAATACCAAACTAGGCATTAGCTTTGGTGAGCACCGAAATGTGCTCAGTGTTTCATTCTGAAGGCATGCAGGAATTGCTGCTGAGAATGGCTATCCTGGTCCTCTGTGTCAAGTGTTATTTCTCTGTCAGAAGACAAAATAGCGAGAAGAAAGACTGTCTAACCCACAGAGCTTTCCAAGGAGGAGTTTCTGATTTTATTCCCATCTGGTGTCTCTGAGACATGATCGGTAATAGCTTTCCAAATGTATTTCCTGCCTATTGTCATTCTAGGTTTTATTGTTATAGGCAAGAATTTCAGAGTTAGGCAAGAACCCACATAGGAGCTAATTCTTATTGTGCTCTTCAGAAATCGCAGCCAGGAGGAAAATAACAGCAGAGTGGGGTCAAGGTGATGTGCTGTGCTGAGAACGGGATTGGCAGCCGGTGGTAAAGCAGCACCAGCTTCTGGCATTGTGAGAGCAGAGCAGCACCCAGCAGGATGCTCTGAGCCTCCCCTGGAGAGCAGAGAGGTCCCCTGGGTGTCCCCGCAGGTCCCCTCCTCATCCCATGGCCTGGGATGGCAGCAGACAGAGCTCCCCAGGCATGTTCCCTGCACTCTGCTTTCCCCCTCCACTCCAGTGTCAGCTCACCACCACCTCCATTCCCATCATGTTTTTGGCTGTGGTGCTATTTTCGTTCCGCTCTCTCTTTGTCTTTATGACTGTCTTGTTTTACTTTTGTGGCTGGGGCCGCCTTACATTCCTCTCTTTGCTCTCAGCAGGAGGTTGCTCTGTCTCTGTCCTTGCTTGCTCCTTTATTCCCCACGTGCTTCCTTCTGTTTGCTCTTTTTCCTTTACTATTTCTTTTGATTGCTTATTTCTCCTGATTTTTTTTTTTTCAGTCTTCCTTATTCTTTCCCATTTCATCTTCTTTTTTACCTCTTGCTTTGCTTTCCCTGTATTCTTGCTCTCTCTCCCATTATTTTGTTAATTGCACATCACTGTTTTGCTATTTAGATTCCCCATCTCCTGTTTTTCTTCTAACAGGTTTGGAGCTGAACCCAGGCAAGCCATCTTTTTTACTTTCCTTAAATTTTAATCACAGTGCCTGTTGGCCAAACCTTTGTTTTATTGCTTGTACGTCGGCACAGCACATGCCATCCTACCTTTGCCAACCCTACAGAGTTGGGCTAGCAGTAGAGTTAGGGTAGATGTTAGATAGTTAGGGTTGAGGTTGGGGATAGGGTTAGAACAGAGGGTAGATGGTTAGAGTTGGGGTTAGGGTTAGAGTAGAGGATAGAAGGTAGGTGGACAGGATTGGGGTTGGGCACTGGTTGGGCGTTGGTTGCATGGCCAAAGTGCTGGTTTCCAACCTTTGAGACTTAACCACCATTAAAACCTGCAGACACCAGGGAAATCCTGCTTTCAGGCAGTGCAGATCTGTGGGGTTTGGGGATGCATCGCTCTGAAGCAGTGGGGTGAACCTGTGGCCATCCACTGAGAGGAGTCATGCAGAGGGAAAGGGGAAGGGATTACAGGAAGAGGTGGATCTAAGAACTTGGACTCTGTGGGCTGTCATTTTTAATATGGGGGGAAAATAGTCACAGAAGTCCTCCGAGACCTTCCCCAAAATGAGATGATTGAGAGCAGAAAGAATGCCCAGAGCCTTCTTGTCCTGCGCTACAACAGTGGTGGGACCATGAGCACGTGCCACATCAAGGAGAAAAGATACGAAGGGGAAAACAGCCAGGAAAGGAAGATGGCAGAGACTGGGGTGGAATCAGTCAGATGGGAAATGGGGAAATGTTGAGCTGCAGCCTCCAGGCAGTGTGTGCTGATAACAGAGGTGTCTGGCACAGCATGGGACCAGGGAAGCAGTCAGCCCTGCCATGCCCAGCCCTAACACGTGACCATGGGTCATCCTGGAGTATGTGAGATCCCCAACCCCTTCCTGGTGGATGCTTGTCTCATTTGCTCAAAAAAGAAAAGAAAGAAAAGAAAGAAAAAAAAGAGTGAGTTGCAGCTTCCATGCTTCCCAGCCCCAAAGCATCACTCCCACCCCAAAGCATCACCCACTGCTGGAGCTGAGCATCACTCCCAGCTGTGCACATCCCACTGAGAGATCACAGCCAGGGGCACACAGCTGCCAACCCTGTCACTGCCAGGTGATAGCGTGGCCCTGCTATAAATCACAAACCCTATTAATTGTAAGCAATCTGTACAGCAAGGTCATGGTCTCACATTTACTTTCCCACTAGAATAATTCCATTGACCTCCCCTGTTTAAGTGTAAGAGCTCCTGCTGAGCTGCTTTGTTGCAGTTGATAGCAAGATAATTATAATCCCATCAGTGGTTAAACTGTTTCAATAGGCAAAAGACACACACTTCAGCCTTTGATGGATATCTAACAGCTCCCAGAGATTTGATATTAATCAGCTGCTATCTCTGGACTGTTGGGAGGCAAGTGATCATTGACAATAGCTGGCGAGGGAAAACATGTTTTTTCAGTGATGCACATGTAGAAAAACAGTGCTCTGAAAGCAGAGTGCTTGTGAGTGCATCCCAGAGCTGGTGGTCACCTGCTCCAGTGCTCTTGCTGTGAGTAAGAGAACGGTGGTGATGGGTTGATGGTTGGGCTGGATGATCTCGGTGGGCTTTTCCAACCCCAGAGCATCTGTGTGATCCAACCAGAGGAGGGGGATCTCATGCATGAGTTACTTCGTGGCCAGAGCCACACGGTGGGGATTGAAAAGCTCCCATCAAAATGTTACTTTATGTTTAATTGCTTGTGAAATTAATGTCCCTCCACATCCCCCCAAGTATTTGAGTCCTTCCTGGGAAAAGGTGGCAGGTAACATCTATTCGTTACTCAAGACACTTAAAATCAGAGTGCTTAAAACCTCAAAGCCAAACGAGCTGCTTCTCATGTTGTAATGAACAATTTCCCCCATGCTGAAAATATGTGCGTGAAATTGCTAAAAGTAATAAGCTCATCCATTCCTCTGCAATTTTGCTATTAAACTGCAATGAGACAGACAATCGAGTCAATAATACTGATGTTCTTCTAAAGAAATCAGCTGGGCAGAGGGCAGGGAGCTCCTCCCATGGAGAACGGAGCTTCTCCCCAAATCCTTGGGACCTTGATGTGAATAACAACCCCACATTTTGGCTTCTTTAAATGTGGGGCTCCTCTGAGACTCCAAATAGATAAACAGTGCGTAGAAAGCATAATTATTTCCTGAGGAGGACTTTTAAAATCATTATTATTATTGTTTTTAACCTTGTTAGGTGTACACACCATTCTGTTGTTTCTTTTCCTTTAATTATTATTATTTGTGTGCGAACATCGAGAGCGATTGCTGTAACTCTTGGCCTGGAAAACTACCTGGGAGGTGTTTGCTGCAGCATTTCATGCTTCATCACTGTTATTTTTCAGCTCTGCTGTGTGCAGCCTGCTCCAACCATTTATTACAGGAGGCCCTGCCTGCCCTAACCATTGCAGTCCCCCCTTGCTGGGTGCTGTGAGGAGGAGGCAAAGCACAGGGAATGGACCAGGAGGGTGAATGGGTGAATGGTGGTGGGGAGATGCCCTTGCATCTCTGCCATCCTGGGTGCTGGTGTCCAGGCAGAGCACCCAACAAGGCATAGGTTGTGTTAGAGATGTGGTAGATTTTATGTTCTCTAAATAACACATAAAGGCTGCTCTTAGGTTCAGGTCAACCTCACTGAGTGGGTGACAACCAGCCTATGGCTTGGAAACTGGTGGGTTTTGAGGTCCCTCCAACCCAAACATTCTATGCTTCATATTTTCACTACAGTCTTGTCATAGAATCATTAAGGTTGGACAAGACCTCTAAAATCCCCAAGTCCAACCCCAACCCACCCTCAGCACAACCCTCAGTGCCGCATCTCCCCAGCTCTGGAACACCTCCAGGGATGGTGACCCCTCCACTCCCTGGGCAGCTGTGCCACTGCAGCATTGCTCTTTCCAGGAAGAATTTTTTCCTGATATCCAACCTGGCACAACATGAGGCCATCACCTCTCATCCTATCACTGTTACCTGGGAGCAGAAGATTCATCTCCTGACTTTGTTGGCATGCAGCTGCTTGTCCCCTTGTAGCAAGGCTTGTGTGGGACATCCACCATTGCCCATCAGCTTGTGGGATGTGACAGTGCTGGCAGATGCCCTGTGGCTGCTCCCTCAGCTCTGGTGCTCCAGGAAGGAGCTGGTGCCCACTGCTTGCCCAGAGGCCACCTCTTGCCCACGGGGCTGGTGTCAATGTCCCAGTGCTCATGTCAGAGCCCTGCACTCCCCTTCTGTGTTTGTTCATATACCCCTCCTGGAGGGGAAATGCACCATGATGTATGCACATAAAAAAAATAAGGGTAATCAAAAACAAAACCCCAAAACCCCTACAAGCACATCAGAAATCCTGGTTCATGAGACCCCTGGGGAGGTGATAGGGTTTGGTGTCCTTGCTGGGAGCCAGATCACCAGGAGCAGTGGCTCCGAGTGGGCAACAGCAGCACGCAGGCAAAAGAAAGTCGACTCAATAGGATGAGCATGGGCACCAGCAGCATGGGGTGAGGGGTGCTATTGCTGGGTACTGAACCTGGCAGAGCTCATCCTTCATGTGCACGGAGAGTGAAGTTCATGCTTTGCATGAAGGGATTTCTGCTGTCCCATGTCCTTGTCCTCATGGATGCAGTGAGTGAAACTGCAAGAGCTGCTCAGCACTGAAAGCTGCTTCCCCAGTGCCACCGTGTGCCTGGAACTAAAACAGCCTGGTGTGTTTGCAGGATTACAAAACACAGCACAATGGCAAGGTTATGGGCAGTTCAGGATTTGCCTGTGGGGCTAACGAATCCCAAACTAGGCAAAAAGTGGTTCTAGAATAGTGCTCCTTGGTGTGGGACAGTGCCCTGGTGACTACGTGACCTGTTGGAAGTTTGGAGCTGGGAGGTTTGGGTTTGGTTTACAAAAAAGTACGTGTGAGGATGGTTGGTGCTAGCACAGACTGGGACAGGAGCATGGAATGGGAGATCCATCTGCCATGACCAACCTGGAGTTTCCTGCTTGGCAAATAAGGCAAAAAGGAGGAATGTGTTGAGTGTCTGAAACGTGGTTCCCTTACAGAGGTGCTCTCCTGGTGACAGCCATGTGTCCATGTGTCCCCAGCTTGCCATAGGCAGAAGCCAGATGTGCCATGGTGCACAGCATTTCCATTCCACGTGTGTCCAGCCCTCAGACCAACCCCAGTCCTTCACTCCAGCGATGTCCCACCCATCAGTCTGTCAACCAGGGAGTGACAACTTCAGATGGAGATGGATGCTGCTGTAGCATAAGGCCCTGTGATAAGGGACCAGAACGGTTCTGCTTTGGGGTTGCTGAGCTGGGAGTTCCAGGATGAACACAGTGCAGCAGAGGCAGTTCTTGTCTGCAGAGCCAACTCTGCCCCATTCTCTCCTGGAGGGCCAGGTGCTGTCCTGACTGGCCCAAATGCTCAGTCCAGCTGCAGATGCAAAGACAAATGCGAGCATGCATCTACAATTGCTCTTCATCCCTCTGCTGTTTGGCAGCAAAGTGGCTTCTGGGGTTTGCAGGCCTGGAGCTGGGGCTGCTGTGTGCCCTCAGATGGGAGTGGTAGGATTGCTGCTGTGTCAGTGTTTCCATATTAAAACAAAACAAAACAAACAAACAAATAACAAAAAACACTTCAATGTGAACCATCCCTAATGAAGTATTCTTACTTGAGAGACTGTCCCAAAAAAGACAAAGAGGCTCCATCTAGCTGTAAGATTGAGTATTTAGTAACAGCCTCTAAAACTCTATTTGATGTTAATGACAACAGCCTTGCAAACTGCCTTGGGTCTGGGTCAGAGCAGTTCCGATGTGTCAAAGCCCAGGATGGGCCATGCTTGTCAGGATTGCGATTGAACAGGTCTTGGTTTTTCCAACACAGGTTCATGTGGGCCCAATTATGCCCATGGCACAATGTCAGAGCAATATTAGAGGCATCTCACTGCATTGCATCCTTAAAAATGTACAGGAGAGTGGGATGCTCCCTTGCCAGGCTTTGCTCCAGAAGCCCTGTGCACTGTGAGAAGAACAGTCCCAAGGCACCCTGGCAGAGGCACAGTGATTAATTGACTACAGATTGATTATTCAGGCACTGGGAGAGAAGAGAGAAACGGTGGTTTAATATTTTAGAAAGGAACCATTGATGGTTGGAATTTCCATCCAGCAGCAATTGTTAGCAGAGGCAGTGTGGAATTGCAGCCTCAAACACACAGCATTGGTGTGAGGGGTGCTGCAGTGCTGGGAGCTGAGCAGGAGATGCTCAAGGGGCCATGCAGAGGTGGCTTTGCTTTCAGTAGTGCTGTCCCAGCCCTGCACTGTGCTGCAGCATCTGTGCTGAGCCACTGGTGGTGGCATAGGCTATGGCAAGGGCACAGTCGTGCTACTTTTTACACTCTGAGCTATTGGGGATGCTGACCAAAGGTCACTTAGAAATAAAGCCTTTGGAAGTTACACTTCAGCCTTTTTCATGGTAAGAACGAAGCCCTTGTAAATAAGTGAGTCAGCAGGCAGAAAATGGGCTGCCTTTGCCCCGGCTCTGCCCTGCTTTAAGCTTGTCTATGTGGTCTCTGCCAGCACCACCAGCAAAGAGGGGGCAGAACCCAGGCATCTGCTGCCAGCAACTTCCAGGCAGAATCAGTGATGCTGGCTGAGAGAGGACATCAAACATCTTCAGAGACAAAAAAAGAAAACACCCTTCATTCCTTAGCAACACATGGGCATGCAGAGACACAGAATCATAGAATTATTCCGATTGGAAAGGATCTCTAAGGTCCCCAAGCCCAACCTCAGTGCCCACTGCCCACATCCCTCAGTGCCACATCTTCATGGCTCTTCATGGTACATCTCCACGGACGGTGACCCCCATCACCTCCCTGGGCAGCTGTGCCACTGCAGCACCACTCTTTTGAAGATTAAATGTTTCCTCATATCCAACCTGAACCTGTTTTTGCCCTCTAAAATGTCCCCTAAAAATGAAAAGTTGTTTAAAAAAAAAAAAAACACCAAACAAAACAAACAAACAAAAAAACAAAAAAAAAACCACCAAAACAAACAAACAAACAAACAAACAACAACAAAAAAACTCAACTCCTAAATGAAATAGACAGAAGAACCAGGGAAGATGAAGTCCCAAAATGGAGCACAGCATAGCTTGGGTCCTCAAGGGAGTGGAGCAACAAGGGGCTCCTTAGGGGATGGAGGCATCACTGCCTGCTGATCTCAGGGTCGCCCAGTTTGTCAATCTGTGCCATTCACTGTATCCCCATATAAAGGCTGGGGGAAACATCCCTTTGTCTGGAGTACTGGAAGGAGGGGGAGCATCTGATCTCCATTCCTCTGTTTGCTAGGCTTCTGTAAAAAACGTAGGCACCCCATCAGCCCCCTGTTCCTCTTCTCAAAAAGAACGTTTTTACTTCCCACCACAAGAGGTCCTCAAGATCTAAGGCAAAATATCCAGGAACGAGGTTCAGCTGCGAAGTGTTTTTAAAAGGAAAACACTGCCCGTATCGTTAAGTCTGTAGGGGGGAAAGGTTGCTGCCTCTCCCAGACAGGAGTTCTCCAACAAGCCCTGCTGTTTGGGTCTGGAGAGCTGGGGTGAAATTTCAAACACTTTATAAGAGTGGGCCGTGGTTGGAGAGCTGAGCTGCTCAGCTTTTGCTTCAAGACCAACTGAAGTGCAAGAAGTGAGTCCTAAGCCATGGGAAGCACCAGGGCAATAAGGCAGCTGTGCTCTCTTCCGTGGCTGTGGTCAAGTGTTCCAATTCCAATTTGTGTCCCCTTTCCTTGTTCTTCAGCACCCCATGTCCCGATTTTGAGATAAGTGCATTTGCTATCACACGTATGGTGATGTTCTCAGTCCTCCAGCCTCTTTTCTCCTCCTTCCTCCACGCCTCGCAGCAAACAAAGCTTTGCTTCAGCATATTTGAGTGACGAAACACGTGGAGGTGGTCTAAAGGACTGGTAAGAACAGAAAGTGTTTGTGGAACAGATTTAAGGCCAAAACTGGCTACCAAGCAGACAGCAGTGTGTATGATTTAATGAGGGCTGCTAGGAGAGCCTGCGTGCCTCCATTCACGCCCTCATTGTCCCTGCATAAGAAGGGGTCAGTTCATTTGTAATATACCTTGGAGGTTGTGTTTGGAGACAGTGAAATGGCTCCTAAGCATGGCTGTCTTCCCAGACAAGAGGGGAAATTTTTTCTCTTCCCCTCCCCACACACCAGCAATGCCTTGGCCATGCTCACTGCATGGAGGAACCACGGTGCACCCCTGGCAAGAGCCCAGGCTCTCTCCCCTTCTTCCCTCATAGCAGAGGGACCCTGAGTAATACTCACCCCGAGCTTTCCTTTTCATAAAACCCTTTGGTGTTACTCAAAGTCTCAGCACAAGATGTCAGGATGGATTTATCTGTGGTCATGATTGGTTTCAGCTTATCCCCAGGAAGAAAGGGAAACAATCCTCTCTTTTAAATGTTAATAGAAGCCCTATTCTTGTCTTGCAGGCAGACTTGGTGAAGCTTGATTTACTCCTCTTGCTCTTTCTGCAGTACTGTCTCAATATTGCACGTGTATTTGTGAATATTGGGCATTTTATGTTTCTACACTTAATGATACTCTCTGGTCTCTTCTGAATGCTCGGGACCAATGAGTAGACAGCAGACAGTAAACCACCCAGTATGGGTGGATCCAGTGTGCTGAGAGTGGAGTTGGGAAATTGAGGACTACACAATAGATCATTGGTCATGGGAAAGCAGTTAGCAAACTCAAGAGCCTCTCAAGATCCACCTCCTCCCCACCCCACAGCCCCACAAGTACGTGCCCACATCTCCCCAGAAAAAGGAACAAGAACGATAAAAAATGTTATTCCTTCACTCCAGTTTGCTCATTTCAAAAGTGTTTCTGTTGGAGGTTAGGTTGCTGATGTAAACCTTCTACTGTAGGAAGGCAACAGTGCAAGTGAAATTGCAGAAGGGAAGCCGTGAACTCTGTCAGTCCTTCTGATGCAGTACTTCTGAAGCTCTTGAAGTGAAATTGATCTTTACTAAATCAATGAGCTTAAAGTTGGGTCTTCCTGCAAGAAAAAAAAGGTAGTTTAAATGGAGAGAAAAGAGATGAGCTCTGCTGGAGTTACCTAGATAAATGAAAATAGTCCAGGTCTTGTTGTAATTTGACCATGAAATGCTGAAGTCTTCCAAACATTTTCTCGTAAGGTACTCAACACATTGCCAAAATTACTCCATTCTTCCCTCCTCAATGCTGACTCTCCATCATCATTCCCCTTCATTTTAATGAGCTTCCACTTGTTCAAGGAAAAGCCTGTCTAGCCTCCATGCCGACTATTTACCATTCTGATTCTCTTCATATTTGTGGTGTTTGTGAATGGCAAAGGCAAAAGAAAGATTTTCACTGTAATTTCTTGATCATGAAGCAGATCCCGTTCCTTTCAAGGATCCACTTGGAAGTATCCCTTGGGTCATTAGCATTGTTGGACATTCAAGCACCACTTCTTCCAAGCTTAAGATCCCTAAGACTAAGGAAGCAGTCAATGGTGGCAGGAGACATGCATGGATGAGCAAGGAGCTCATGGAAAATCTCAAATGGAAGGAGAAAGTGGAATTAATGGGGTTGGGCCACATGGAAGGATTATAAGAATGTAGTTATGGCATGCAGGGATGTGGGCAGGTGCCAAGTGGAGAAGACCAGCCTTTTTTCAGTGGTGTTCAGCAGCAGAATAAGGGGCAATGGGCACAAACTTGAACACAGGAAGTTCCAGTGAAGACAAGGAAGAATGTATCTGCTGTGAGGGTGCCAGAAACCTGGAACAGGCTGCCCAGATGGGGGAATCTTCTTCACTGGAGATACTTAAAATCACCTGGACACTTTCCTGTTAAAACTTACTGTAGGAACTGCTTCAGCAGGGGGTTGACCTGGGAGATCTCCAGTGATCCCTTCCAATCCCTATGATTCTGTGTTTGCAAAACACTGCAAGATTTAGTGATGGAAACACGGAAGCTCCACAGCAGCCTTGCGAATGGGATAGGGCTGTTGAATCCTCAAATTCTCACTGAAGGCAATGACAGTTCTGCTAGGAAAAAAAAAAAAAAAGAGGAGTTCAAATAAATGCTGGCCTGGAGCTCACGTTGACAAGCTGTGTGACTAATGCACTACCTAGAGAAGTCCTAGCAGGAAGCGTGTGGGCATTAATGCCAGGCTGAAAGCAAGTACAGTTCCAGCATGGATGGAGGAAAGGGGGATGGAAGAGGTACCAACATTTGCGTCACCTGGTCTATCTATAGCTGCCCAGCAGGATGTCTGGGGACTGGATCCGGTGGGGAGACAGTTTGATGAAACGTCCTTGGGGACCTAGATTAAATTATGCAAAAAGTCCTCCTTGAAGGATATCGTTCCAGTAAACCCTGAAGCAAGCAATAGTGCTCCCATTAACACGGGAGAAAAAGCTAATGAAGATTAATGTCATTGGGGGGTGATGGGGAGTGGGGAGGGTGGTTTCATTTTAAATGGTTGGAAATAGATCTTCTCTTGGCATTTATATCCTTTCATTTCTTTTTCTTTGGGTGTATTATTTAACCACAACTTTATACAAGTTCTGCAGGCAGCTCCGTGTGTCGATCTGCTCTTTCAGTTCTTCAGAAACAGCCTCACCCAGCCCACCACCACCAGAGCCCTCAGGGTTCTCCTCTCTCTTTATGAGATTTTATTCCAGAATCTCCATTCCTGCAGTTCCAGCCCATTGCTCTTGTCCTTTCTGCCACATACAAGGAGTTAAATCTTCCCACATTTTGCATCTCAGAAAATACTGTGAGGATGTCCTTTGGGTCTATGTAGACTCACCCTGTGGTTTCTTTCATTTCTTCTTGTTGCAGAGAGGAGAAAAACAAAAGAAAAGCTACCCAAAATTGTGACCATCTCCATTGAAGGAAGTGCAGTATAAACTGCAAAGCTATGCTAATAATGTAGTGCTGAGTTTTCTATGATGGAGGGGTTTCTGCAACTTGGCAGAAATGGCGGGAACACAGGATAATATGTTTTTTATCTGATTTGGCTTGGTTTATTCAGCTCAGACCCTTGCAAGAGCTTTAGATAACACTGGGGTCCTATGGAGCAACGCTAGCAATGCGCCCATTGCTGTGTCACTTGATAAAGCCCCTCTACACCAAGTGCTCTGGATCATAGCTGTTAAGACAAGGGGTTTTTAGCTCCAAAAAGGCAGGCATTTCAGGGTTTTTTTAATGGGTACACTTACAGTTCAGAGAATTGCTTTAAAAGGCAGCCAGGGACATGGTTTATCCTGCGCAAACATTAATATTCTTCTAAATTGATCCTGCTTAATTCACTGTGGACAATTCTTAATTCAGTGTTATGCTATTTGTGCTGAGCTATTAGCTAGAGTGATGTGTGTTTTAGAAGCACCATCAAGCTGTGCAGCAGCTAGGCACACGTGGCAGTGTTTACCTTCCCTAGCAAGAAAAGGGGCACTCACACTTTTTTTCCTCCTTCTTCTTTTTGGGGGTTTCCTGTAGGTCAGGGACCTGTATTCACCTGCTCTGGACATTATCACCAGCTCTCATGGTTTTCACTTGCTGATCTTTGTTGTATATCACAGGAAGACCAAACTGAACCCATATTCAGGGGGTCCACCCTGAGAGGCAGGATGCTCTTAGAGCAAGGTGCTTTGGTTCTCACATCCTATAGAGCCCAGGTTTTGGTGGTGGGGGTCTGCCAAACGTCAGGGTCAAATTCCTGAAGGAATAACACTGCTGCATTTCATAGTAAGTCTGGCAGCAATAAACTTATGCTGTAGGAGAGACTTTGCTGCTGCTCACGTCCATTGGTTTCTTCCAGACATGCTATTTTGCAGGACTGGGGCAGCTTGTATGTGAAGGATGGGGGCACCAAATGACCTAAAAAAGCTGAAGTCATCCCATATCCTAAAGTAACAATGCATTATGACCACAGTGCTTGCACAGAATCTTGAAATGATAAAATATCATAGGATATCCCGAGTTGGAAGGGACCCATAAGGATCATCAAGCCTGACTTTGTACAAGAGAATTTAGGGAGAATGCCAATAGTTGGCCTTCTCATTCTGATATGGAGATTTTCCAAAGCAGAAGAATAGAGGGTGCAGCCAATCATCATTTCTCAGAAGCCAGCGACAAGGTTGGTGATAAAAGCTCACAGATACCTGGGTTTCAGCTGGAGCGGTGTGCTATTGTCAGTATGATATCTGCCCACGCAGAGGGCTGTTTTCCATGTGCAGCGTAGCTGGTGGAGGAGCTGAAAGCACTCACCCGTTGCATGTAGCACATTGACTTCTGATAGAGCTGCAAAGAAGGAGTCTGCACTTTGCACACAGATTACTGTCAAGAAGTGCAGACTTAAGTACAGTGAATTCGCTGCCAAAAATAGGCTGGCTCTCACGGCTGGCATCAGAGAGTATGGTAGGGCTCTGTGCAGTGGTAGAGCCTGTGTGCACAGCTTCTTTTACCACTAGATGTCATAAACTGTTTTGTGTGTGTGTGTGTGCGTGTATCTTTTTGTTCTTTGTTTCTTTTTCTTCTTTTCTTTTTCAGATGCTGCTTTCAGTGCAAGAAGCGCTCATATCCCCTGGGTGAGCTTACCTTTTGGAGTCCTGCATCTCTTTTTGTTGCTGCTTTTGTTCTTGTTTTGCAAATTTGTTAATTTTTAAACTAATACTGGAATTTGACACACAGTACCCTCTTTTAACATCTCACATGCATGCCAGAACATCATTCCTGCCATGCTCCAAATCACAATAGAGCATGTTTGCTGCAATCTCAAAGCTCACTTGGGCTTTGATTTGCCTTTCTAACACTGAACTGCTTCAGTGTCCTTCCTGAAAGTGGGGACAAAAGCAATGGACACCTGTTTTCTTGAAGCTCCTATTTCAGCAGAAAGTGAGGATTTTAGATTTTCATAGTTCAAGTCCAGTTGACTGCTTGCTGTGCATCCATTCCATGGAGAAGGTGGGAGGTGAAAGGAAAAGAAAGGATAGCAAAAGAAAGGTGGAAAGGGAAGAGAAAAGGGGAAAGGGGAAAGGGGAAAGGGGAAAGGGGAAAGGGGAA